>NC_044392.1:51628100-51941955 GCF_006542625.1 Nomascus leucogenys
ATATGGGAATGGGGCGGTAGAGGGGTGGGATTTCATGAAATTTCCTGATTTAAGGCGATCATGAAGTAGGCCTCTTTGGGAGCTTGGCCCTCCAGTCGCTGGTAAGGGTAACATCCCACCAGTCTCTGGTGAGGTCCAGTCGCGTCCCCCGACTGCATTTAGAGCCAAAAGCAGAACGAGGCCGGCGCTGCGGCCTGGCGTCCAGTGACCCAGCAATCTGCATATTCCCCAGGGTGGAAGCACTTGGACTTCAGGTGTGAAGGCAATGCGGTCACCACTGCAGTAAGAAAAGCAACTAGGGAAAATGGCACCTTCTTCTCCAAACTTTTTTTGAGACACTCTCGCTCTGTCGTCCAGGCTGGAGTGCAGTGGTGCGATCTCGGATTTGAAAACTATAATAGAAATGGCTGATCTAAGATTTTCATGATTACATTTTGCCTTTTATATCTCACGTGTGGTTTCCGTAGTGTAGTGGTTATCACGTTCGCCTCACACGCGAAAGGTCCCCGGTTCGAAACCGGGCGGAGACAGGGGTGTTTTTACTTTTGTTAGCCCTTAAATTTAGTGAGTTTACTCGAGGTTGGAAAACAGAAAAGTAGTTCAACCTGTGACTACGTTTTAGATCTCATCAATCTATACAGATTGTCGACCAGGCTACAATTTCCACTGGTCTGCCAGGAAGAGGACGTCACAGCAGGCCTGCTTAATATTAACTTTGGTTCCAGCAATTCCTTAAGGTTCTCTTCATTCTCTTCTATCGCCTGAATTTTCACAGGCAGACACTGAAAGTGGATGACATCTTAGCGCATTTCCTAAGGGTCCCGCTTGGCTTCGCTTTACTCTGATACAGTTGCAGATCTGGCTGATTTGCGAGACAACAAAAACAGAATGTTTTTTAAAAAGGTTCTAAATCTGCATCTGAAACTCATAGAGTCAATATTCCGAAATCACACGAATTATGTATATACATTTGCATGCACACCCCTTCCCCCAAATAATCCTTAGAAAACCGGTAAGTGTCCAAACTACTCTCCGGAGCCTTAGGTAATCAACAATTTAATAAATACAATTCCTAATGTGTGGTGTACAGATCCTGTATTGCCCACCCTTCTCTATTGCTTTGTCCCCGCGCGCCCTCTATTTTGCCTAAATGGGTTCCAGGCCATAGCCACCGGCTCTCGCTTTGCCTTCTGGCCTCTCGGCAGTGCGCGTCAGCACCATTGCGCCAGGTGACGCTGCTGAGAACAGCTAAGTGGCCGGCACTAGTGCAGCTGGAGGCCAAGGCCCAGAATCCTCAGGAATCTGCCCTTTACGCAGGCGAAAAGCCCAAGGGCTCTCCCCACAGCTTCCCAACATCCCTCTATAGATTTTTTAAATATTAGACTTATTAACCTGTAGAGGTGGAGGGAATCAAAGAAATCACAGGGTATCTCTGAGGGAAAAAGGAGAGCACCAGCAGTAAATCACTTGAGAGTGTTGAACCAGCAAGCCAAGGATAGGAGAATGGAATGGAAACTGACAGGATGGCTGCAGGGGATGGTACTGAGGTGGATGCGAACCACTACTTACTATTAATAGATTGAGCCAAGTACACTAATAGGGGCATAACCAAAATAATAGGGCACGCTTTTACCCACCATGTGTTTTACAGTATAGTTGCTAAAGGATGTATCACCCTACTAGTTTTAGAAGCTTCTGGAGCCAAGGAGCCAGAGCATGACAGCATAAAAATCCTGTCAATTGAAGCCTTGGGCTCTACACTGCTAAGCCTGGCCCAGAGGCTGGATTGCAAATGCAGGTGCTAGTGTAATGGAATGGATGTATGTGTTCCCTTCAAATTATATATTGAAGCCTTAACCCCCATTGTGAAGGTATTTTGGGGGTAGGGCCTTTGGAAGGTAATCAGGTTTAGATGAGGGATCTCCATGATGAGATCAGTGTCATTATAAGAAACAGAAGAAATACCAGAGTGCTCTCTTTCTCTCCACCATGCGAGGGCAGAGGGAGAATGTAGCAGTTTGCAAGCCAGGGAGAGAGCCCTCACCAAGGAACTGAATCAGCTGGCAGTTTGATCTTGGACTTCTCAGCCTCTCAAACTGTGAGAAAGAAATTCCTCGTGTTTAAGCCACCCAGTCTGTGGTATTTTGTTATGGAAACCTGAGTTAAGACAGCTGGTTCACTGGGGAATCCACTGGCATGAACCTGTGAAAAGTTTGTGACATGTCAAGTAGTTTGCTGCTCCTGGATTTGAGTATTGGCAAGAGCTGTTAGAATGATGAGCATAGAGGGAAGAAGGGTACAGAGAATACGGTATTAATCATTGTACTGAAGAAATAAAGGGACATTATATGGTTCTAGGCTGAAGTTATGTGCAGATTTAAGCTGTGGAAGGGTCACTCAGCATACAGTGTGGCAAGTGAGTGGTGCATACTACACTGGCTGTAGGGAGTCCAGTTTTTTTGTTGTTGTTTGTTTGTTTGAGGCAGTCTTGCTTTTTCGCCCAGGCTGGAGTGCAGTTGTGTGGTCTTGGCTCATTGCAACCTCTGCCTTCCAGGTTCAAGTGATTCTCTTGCTTCAGCCTCCCGAGTAGCTGGGACTACAGACGGATGCCACCACGCCTGGCTAATTTTTTTTTTTTTTTTTGTAGTTTTAGTAGAGACGGGGTTTCACCATGTTAGTCAGGATGGTCTCAATCTCCTGACCTCGTGATCCGCCTGCCTTGGCCTCCCAAAGTGCTGGCGTTACAGGCTTGAGCCACCGCACCTGGCCAGGAGTCCAGTTTTTTGTCTGCTTATGTTAATGGATGCAAGAGCTGATAGATGGAAAAGTGTGGTAATAAAGTGGCAGTAAGCTTGTGGATTATCCAATAAACTTCAACGCTATTTTTTTGAATTGAACTGAAATTGTTGTGTTATGAAAATGAGAGAGTTTATCCAAAGAAAGATCTGGCTTGGCAGATAGGATGGATGGTGGTGAGGATAAGTGTGCTAGGCAGGGCTAGAAACAGGTTTTAGTGATCGTTGAAACGCCCAGGACAGTGCACTACTCTTTGGGAGATGCTGTGCTTGAGTCTGATCATTGGGTTTTGAGGTAGAGGGTGGTACATATTGCTGACAGGGAACTCACCGGTCTGTTGAGTTTTAGCATCTGTGACTCTGAGATGCATATGAGGCCTTTGTAAATTTAGAAGTTGATAGTAGAAAGTACAGGTTTGTATTTTAGAAGGAGATTTGGGAATAAATGTAGCTCTGGTTGATATAGATAATATGTTAAGGTTTGTCGGCCAGAGCTGATGTGTATCTTGGGTGTTGGGCAAAGAACAGAGAACAGTCAAAGCTCTGTGAGGTCAATGTGAAGGGTGATTTCCTTGTTGGGCTCAAGTTTATGACCCAGCCTGGACCTAGCTTGGCTTCTCAGCTAGAGAAGAAGCATGATTCCATGTCACAGCTTCTGTCTTTGAAAAAGTCATAATGACTCCCAGACCCAACATGTGGGGCAAACTCTCTGAATTTTTCTCTTCAGTTTAATCTCTCCAGGGAAAATCGAGGAAAGAAATCTCTCTACTATTTGAACTTCATCAAAAGACTAATATGTTAATATTTTGACCATCAATATTTCCTTAAACTAGTCTACTCCTTACATAGCTAATACATCAAAGCATATTAACTTAGGAAATTGGATTCTCCCTAACAATGAAATATTGACTGCAGGCATTATTAATCTTTTTATATCACATTTCCTTTAAATGCTTTATACATCTTCAAGCAGACAAATAACAGTATTATAATGATTACAAGACCGATCATTACTCTTTTGCCAAAAAAAGCCAGCGACAAAAGACTAACTCAGTGGACCAACCTTTGTTTCTTCATTATCTCTACCTTGATTCTGTCCTTTTATTTCCTCTTTCCTCTAATTCTAATTCTAATTCTAATTCTGCTTCTGCTTCTTATTTCCTCCCTGGATTAGAACTTTACTTACCTAAACTACCAGTTAGGTTACCTTCTCAGAACCACTAAGGCAGCAGTTTGAGGTTGACAATTGAAGATTTAGGATTAGAAAAAAGAAACAGGAATGAATTTGTGATGTTTTATTATAGGGGTTTGTAATGCAGGTAGAAAAGCCTTTTTCAGAGTCAAGAGTTTGATCCGACAAATGAGCTATTTTGATATTTATAACTTTGTTTAGTAAAAGTTTCTTATAAAAACATTTGGTTTGGATGTCTTTGTTAGCTTTGGGTCGACACTTGAAAGGCCGCTTGGAAGTTTCTGTCTTTCTGGATACTCTTTTCAGTAATCCTCCAGGGGCTTGCCAGGGAAAGGCATTGGTGGTTCAGTGGTAGAATTCTCGCCTCCCACGCGGGAGACCCGGGTTCAATTCCCGGCCAATGCAAGAGGTCTTGTTTTGCTCTTCACTATGGCTCTTTACCCTTCTGCCCTGCAGACTTACACTGCATAACCTAATAGTGCATTTAAGGGCTTGGCCAGCACAAGGTAAACTGACAACAACGCTGACCAAAGCAGCAGCAAAAGACATTTAGGAAACTAACCCGGGACCCACGCAGTTGTTGGACTCAACAAACTGCTAAGCAAAGTGGCAAGCACGTAGTGTTTCTGGTGAATCACTGCAGTTTTGATATTGGTTCCTGTTACTTTCATCTATTCTCTGGGCGGACCCCTGCAAACCTAAGAACCATCAGGTTCCTGATTCGTGTGCTGGACTTTAGGCTTACCGCTGAGCCACTATGGAGAGGATAAAGAAATGAAGCTCCTGGAAGGAGAGAAGCTGCGGGCGGGGCAGTCACCTCGGAGGTCCAAGAGGCCTCAGCGGCCCAAAGAAAGGGGAGGTGTGTGCGGAAGAATCTGCATGGAGATGAGGGGAGCAGGAGAAACCGGCCCTTGCGCAGAGTGGTCCTTGTGCAGAGGTGGCCAGTGGACCCTCGGGGCTGTACCCAAGACACCGTGAACCGAATTTGCTAACATCTTCAGCCACCATGGCCTTCGCGTGTTTTGTGGGCCCATCGGTGTTCTGCGAGGGATTCCGTGTGTCTGGCAATGTGTGTCAACAGGTGTTGGCCTGAAATTTGGCCGGGCAGGGTGGCTCACGCCTGTAATCCCAGCACTTTGTGAGGCCGAGGCGGATGGATCGCTTGAGGTCAAGAGTTCAAGACCAGCCTGGCTAACATGGAGAAATCCCGTCTCTACTAAAAATAGAAAAATTAGCCGAATGTGGTGGCGTGCACCTGCTATTGCAGCTGCTTGAGAGGCTGAGGCAGGAGAATCGCTTGAACCCGGGAGGCGGAGGCTGCAGTGAGCCAAGATCGCGCTACTGCACTCCGACCTGGGCGACAGAGCAACTCCGTCAAAAAAAAAAAAGGAGCTAAAGAAGGGAGAGGTGTCGATGGGACAACGAGACTTCCCAGGAGGCTTGTTGTAGAGGCAGTGGCCGGGTCCTGAGAGATGAGATGTTTTTTAAATTATGTAGCAGAATAGGGAGAGAGTAATGGAGAAGTGCATGAAAGAGAGAAAAGCACGAAAATCTGCAGACGTTCAAGAATAAAGCATAGAAAATAGTATGAGTGTTTTTACATAAAAAAATAAGAAGTACAATGGTTGTCAGCAGGCTTTTTGGTCGTGTAGTGGTCAATACTTGTAGTTGTGTTTGCCGCAACCTCGGTTCTAATCTGAGTCACAGTAGTGTTTTCTATCCTGCTATTGTAGTAGCTACAAGACCTGTCTTTTGCTTTGCCTTTAATCCTAGCAGCCTCCAGAGAGCGGAGTAAACCGCTGGCCCAGAAGGGCGCCAGCTTCTGGAGTTCAGCCCACAGTGCATAAACTAGGGGGCGGCCTGGCCAAAAGGAAAACTTGGACATGCTCTTTGTCTCACAATTGAGCAGAAAAAATTCCTGTAGGTGAAGATGCCGCCTCTCAAGGGCCCTTTGTCTGTAGTTTCCACTGATGAAATAATACGGTTATAGTCTCATCTGGTAGAGAAAACAGCTGTATCAGTGGGATTTTTTTAAAACACAAAATGAGAACAAGCTTTTAATGAGTTTACAATAAAATCTAAACTAGTTGTCATGGTCTACACAGGCTTGCCTCCATTCCCCATCCGCTAATTTTTATGAGAACAGTAAATTATTACTATTATCATTGTTTTTGAGATATAGTCTTGTTCTGTCACCCAGGCTGGAGTGCCATGGCTCAATCGTGGCTCACTGCAACCTGCTGTCTCCTGGGTTCAAGCAATGAGAACAGTAAATAAACTACAATTCACACAAAGTGCACAAATATTTAGTGCAATTCGTTTATTTTTGATAAATGTAATCACCATCCAGCTCAAGTTATAGAAAATTGCCATCATCTGAGAAAGGCCTGTTAGAGCCCCTTTCCAGGCAATTCCCACCCTGTGTCCTCTTAGTTAATCACTATTCTGATATCTATTCCCATAGGTTACAATTGCCTGTTCTTAAAGTTCACATGAGTAAATGGACATATCTTTTGTATCTGGCCTTTTTTCTGCAGTTATGTTCATTATACTCATGAGATATATCCACGTAGTTTCATAGGTCACTTCTCAATTTTGGTGTTATTGAATTCTTGTGATGGATATTCTTCTACAAGTCTTTTTGTGCACTTGAGATTCATGGAAGTACTTCAATTGCTGGGTCATGACCTGAGTATAAGTTTAACATTAGTATAAATTGCCAGTCTTCTAGAATGTTTTTTCATCAGCAATGACAGTTGAAGTGGCACTAAATTTTTGTCAGCATTTGGTGTACTAACTTTTTAAAATGTAGCTATGCTCTCAGACCAAGCTGTCCAACATGGCGAAACCCCGTCTGTACTAAAAATACAAAAATTAGCCAGGCATGGTGGCATGCATCTGTAGTCCCAGTTACTCAGGAGGGTGAGGTTGCAGTGACTCAAGATCACACCAATCGCACCATTGCACTCCAGCTTGGGTGACAGAGAGAGACCCTGTCTCGGAAAAAAACAAAACAAAACGAAAAAGTAGCCACACACTGGTGATTGATTAGTGGTATCTCAGTGTGGAATTAATTTGTACTTGCCTAACGAGCAATACTATGAAGCATATTTTCTTATGGCTTCCAGCATATAAGAAATTCTCCTTTGCAAAGGCCTATTCGAATATTTTGCCCGATTTTATTTGGCTTAGCTCTATATTACTGATTTATGAAAGTTCTCTTATATATTCAGGAATTGAGTCATTTTTCAAATAAATATATTGCAAATGACTTTTCCCAGTCAGGGACTTGACTGACAACTGAAAGCTGTCAACTGAAAAATCACACAATTTATAAATTTAGAAAGGAGATTTTATTTTTTTATAAAGGGTTACAGCCTACAAGCTGGCCATTCTGACAGACTGGGAGGCATACCCTCCTGCTGAAACCGGAAAAGTAGGTTTCCAGGGAGGGGAGGGGGAAACAGGATTTATGTTGATCTGGTTGGCCACATATACATATTCAACAGGGAATAGGGGGAGCTCTGAATATTTGTGAAGGGATCCTGCTGCATGCATGCTGAGTAAACATGCCTGTTACATGCAACCCATGTTCACTTTGGGGTGGAGACAACATTTAAATACATTATAATTATGACTTATGCTTCAAAAGGTGAAGCAGGGACACAAAGGCAATCAAGTGCATAGCCTCTGTAAACTGTCCAGAAGGAGTCCAGAGCCAGCGGTCTCTTATCAAGAGAAAGTTACTGAAATCAGTCTCTTGTCCAATCAAAGCGGTAGTTATGGCTTGTGTAGGGAGGGCTCAGTCAGTTTATGGTAATAGGTGAGCTGTAAGTGCTTTAGCATTGCTTATCTCAAGGCCAGTGCTTGTTTAGCTAGAGAGAAAAAGGAAGAAGAAAAAAAGCTGGCAATTAGAACATAGTGCCTACTGCCACACACATAACACCAAATCCTGCACTCCAAACTTCTCCTTCTGCACCCTGGACTCCCAATCTCCAGTTAGACAATCCACATCTTCCGACACCTGCTTCAGGCTCCATCAGGCCACTGTGCCTCCCGTAGCAACCAGGCCAGGGGGAATCTTGATTCCTATTACACTTCTGAGGAAGGTGGTTAGGAGGTGTGGAGGATGTGGGTGGGAGGGGGTGAGGTTGAGGGCAGAAGTACACTGTGGTCTTCTGTCTTCTACCTCATTGGCCCAGGTGCTGCTCTCCCTCTGGTTGTCTGCTTTCAGCCCTGCGTGGGAAATCAGGTCTGCGCCCTGATCTTCCTGACTCTCATTTTGTGAGGAACCTGAACGGATGAGCCATCGCTCTTGTCCCACACATTCTGTCCAAAAGGTGCCCTCCTCTCTACTTGCTTGGGGGCCTGCCCACTGAGCTCTGGCACTCAGGCTGGGATGCCGCCCAGTACAGAGGCTCTGCAGCCCTGCAGGGGTCTGACTGTTCCACACCAGCAGGATACAGGCCACAGGGCATGCTGTGGTGGAAAAGCATTCAGAGGCGTGGGCTGAAGGCCTCTCTTAACACAGTCCCTTTGAAGACCCCATGGAAGTAGGCACCCCTTTGAGGAACAAGGTGGCCCAAGGCCTGGCATCACATGCAGGCTCTTGGGTCCCAGTGGGTCCTCTCTGTGCCTGGTATGGCCGACTGCTTCACACATCTTACCCAGTTTCCTCTCCTCCACCACCCAAGCTCCTCCTCGACCCCCTTGCTCAGCTGTCCTTAGGACAGCAAGATCCCCAGCCCTTGGAAAAGCCCCATCTCCAGTGCTTGGGGAGGGAGCTGGGTTCAGGTCTTCTAACCACAGAAGAACAGAGAACCTGAGGCAGGAGGGAATCCCTTCCCTTGCTGGGTCTCTTGGCACAGCCCATCCAGGGGTCTGGGTCAGGGTCCAGGTATCCTCTACCCTCCTTGAGGACCTGAGTTTTCAGGTCCCTGGGGTTGGTCAATGTAGAGCCTTTCCCACTGTTCATCTGGGAACTGTAGGAATATCCCATGGGGCCCTCTCTTACTCATTAGAGACACCCAGAAAATACTCCTGCAGAAACTGGGTACAATGTACCAGACCACAATAATTCTAATTACAGGGTGTGGAGGTCAGGTATGTTTTGTGACTATTTTCTCTCTGTCTGTGGCTTGCTTGCCTTTTCACTTTCTTAGTGGTATCTTTTGATGAGAAGGTATGGCTAATGTTGATGAAGTCTAATTTATCATGTCTTTCTTTTATACATATTTTTTCAGTGTCCTACTTGTTGGTAGGCTAATCTTTGCCTACCAACAAGTCACAGAGTATCCTTGAAATGCTTTATATCTTTAACTTTTAAGTTTTGATGTATAATGCACCTCAAATTACTTTTGTATGTAGTGTGAGGGAGAATAACATTGTTGGTCTCCCCCACCTCCATATGAAAGTCCACTAATTGAAATGATTTATTTTCTTCTATTGAACTGCTTTCATTGAAAACTCATTTATTGACTGTATAGCTGTGGATCAGTTTCAGGTCTCTTAACTCAGTCCGTTTACCTATTTGTCCCTCCTGATGCCTTGTCTTTAATAGCTTATAGTAAGCCTTTAAGTCAGATAGTACAAGTCCTTGTTCTTTTTCAAACGTTGCAATAAATTTTGAAATAGGTAATAACTCATAAAATCATCACACACATCAGAATATGCTGTCACTTCATCCCTTTCTGATATGGTTTGGCTGTGCCCTCACCCAAATCTCAACTTGAATTGTATCTCCCAGAATTCCCATGTGTTGTGGGAGGGACCTAGGAGGAGGTAATTGAATCATGGGGGTGGGTCTTTCCTGTGCTATTCTCCTGAGAGTGAATAAGTCTCAGTATCTGATGGGTTTATCAGGAATTTCTGCTTTTGCTTCTTCCTCATTTTCTCTTGCCCCTGCCATGTAAGAAGTGCCTTTTGCCTCCCGCCATGATTCTGAGGCCTCCCTAGCCATGTGGAAATGTAAGTCCAATTAAACCTCTTTTTCTTCCCAGACTCTGGTATGTTTTCGTCAGCAGCGTGGAAACGGACAAATACACTGTCATTTCAGAGTGGGACACATGCTCTCACTCACTATGCTTGTTGCTGACTTGTGACCGAAGATTCTCTATTGTACCCTCTGGGGACAATATATCTCCAGTTGTCTGCTGGGAGGATGAACATGCAAAAAATCCACAACACTCAGCACAGAGTCTGGATTTAGTCCCATTAAAGGACCCCAGGGAGCTCTCTCGCCTTCTTTCTGCCCCCTGAGGATACAATGAGAAGGTGGCAGTCCACAACCAGAAAAAAGTCCCTCATCATAACCCTACCATGTTGGCACCTTGATCTTGGACTTCCAACCTCCAGAACTGTGAGAAATAAATTTCTGTTGTGAATTAGCCACCCAGTTTATGGTACATAGTTATAGAAGCCCGAACTAAGACAGAGATGGAATCCCATGGAGGGTCTCTAATTTGCTGAGCTGGTCATCAGGTGGGATGTTGCAAGTTAGAAACAGGAAAGGCTGACATTTTGTGCATATGAAAGAAGATAGTGGACAGGCCCATTGTCGTCGGCTTTGTCCGCCTTTGCAAACTGGAGACGGAAGCTAGATTCACCTTCGCCAGCCACGGGAGGACCGGGAGGACCTCCAGAGGAGGTTAGGTCGACTTCATGGTAACTTTAGATCCTGAAACCTCACAGGACTTTTCTTGTCTTCCCTTTGATCTCTCTTCCGCCTACTCAACAGGACAGGACTCGCAGCTTTTCTTTCCCGTCAGAAAGGGATCCCTTCCGGACAGGACCGAAGTGAGCAGATGGTTTCCCCTAAGTGTCCTTCCTGGCCTGGGTGTCTCGGGAGCTCAGGCTGACCTGAGACCTAACTCCTGGCGAGTGGGACCTGGAAGAGCGTGCGCACCGGGGTGGAGGTTGGGCTCCGGGGGTGGAGAACCGCAGTCAAATCCTCTTCTTCCCCGTGCACCGCGCACCTGCCCACGGGGATGCCGAAGGAAGTGGCCCATAAAGCTCTGCAACCGAAAGAAGCCCGAAGCTCCCGGAGGGGCGAGAGGAGCCTCGTTGAGCGAGCCCAGCCCTCTGCCCGGCTGGCCCTGGTCAACAGGCTCGGAAGAGGCCGATTTGGAGGACAGAACTGAAGAAAAGACCTAAAGGTTTCGAATCTCATGATGTGGAGATGTTAAAGCCTAAATCCTAAGGTCCCACTGTGAGAGGGAGCGAGGGTGTCTCGAGCTGGATCCACCCTTGAGCCTTCATCTGGAGAGTCCTCTGCACAAATTCAGAGAGCAGGACTACCCGCAGCAATGGTTCTCAACAGGGGGCAACTTCGCCCTCACATGCCTCTCCCAACCCCGCTGGGACACTAGGCCGCGGCTGGGGGAAGGGAGGGAGAATGTTAATCCCCTGGCATGTTTCTAGTCAGCGGAGGCGACGGATGCTGCTAAACACCTTGCAATCCACCGCGGGAGGGCCCCTACCCCACCCCGAAGTAGCCATTCCGCGGAAGTGGAGAAACTCGCGTGTAGATCAATGCCCACGCACCTGGCCGATGGGAAATCACGAATTGGTGACCAATTGGATCTTGGATCTGAGGAAAAAAACTCCAGCGTCAGAGGGAACTCTCGAAGTTTTGCCCGGAGCAAACGGAAGGGTGGCGTTGCCATCGCCTAAAATGGGAAAATGGCAGGTGTCATAGGTTGCAGGGGAAGGTTGGAGACCAGTTGAGTGCCCAGGAGCCTTCCTGGAAAGAGTTTCCCATCCAGCCCTTCTCGGATTCCGCATCCGTCTGATTCCTTATGATGTTGAGGGTGCCGGGGTCTGGGTCCTTTATGATGCAGAGGGTGCCCCCGTCTCACCCCGGGTGCCTCCCCGCTCCCGCCTCCTCCTGGCAACCTGGTGCGCGGCTCCTGACCTGGCGACCCGCGACCATCTTGTCAGTTGCTGCCGCCTCGCAAAGGCGCATCTCTAGGCCAGTGGTGAGCTGCGGCCGGGTGGCTGCAACTTGCTCCAGGACTCAGGACTCGTGGCCTTGGTGTCCCTCGCGAAGGCCTCGGTGTGTCTCCTGCAGGCTCTTTTTTTTGAAGAAAGCAGGGAGGGAACGGCCTTGTGAGACGACTCCAGGAGCAAAGAGCGATCCTCACAAGGCCCAAGTCCTCCCAGAGCACAGGAAACTGTCGCTACAGACCGAAGAAGGGAGAGAAAGCATTCTTTCGTATCTTCCTGGTGGTCTAGTGGCTGGGATTCGGCGCTCGAAGCGCCGCGGCCCGGGTTCGATTCCCGGTCACGGAACTGTTTTGCACTGGCCGCCCTCCCGCAGAAATCTTCCTTTACTACGCTGTCTGCCGGCCTGCTCCAAGGGCCAGATGTAGAATAGCCTCCACAGCGAGGGGCAAACCCGGACGAAGGAGGGCAAGTCGTGGTGGGCCGGCCACCTCTCACGTTTATCTCCGTGTCTGTCAACCGCAGAAACGGCTTTAGAGAGCGACTGAGCGTCTCGCTCAGTTTTACACAGCCGTGCAGAGAGGCCAGTCCCCGTGGAGCAGCACCTAATAAGCCCACCCTCTTTGCCGTCGGCGCCCCGGAGGCGCCTATCGGGCTGAGCTGCGAATAACTAAGAGAGAGGCTAAGCCAAGTCATGGCGTTTGTGCGTGCCCTGGACATGGGCACCGGTCAGTCAGCGGAGCCTCCTCACCTCCGTTCGCAGCTAAAGTGCTGGTTAGGCCTTCGGAAGAGGCGACCGGAGGCGATGCCCGCGAAGTTGGGAAGGGGGTGAGCGGCGGGTGAGGTCCGCAAGGGCGGTCCCGTTTGCTGATTGAGCGGTAGAGGGAGGCGATGTTCGCTGACCCAACAAAGACAGCAGGTGGAGTAGGTACAAATGGAAAACTGTTGCCGGTGCCCTAAGCAGAATGCAGGTGTAAAAATCAGAACTAGGACGCCGAAGCGATGGTACAATGTCAAATCCCACAATATCTACACTCTACCAAGCACTTGCGCACGCTCCCCCTTTTCCATTCAGTATTCCCAAGAGGGGTTCGGAAGAATCCCGCGTCCACTGTAAGCTCAGGGGAGAGCGGGAGCCAGGGAGGTGAAGTGCACGGACTGGGCAGAGACGGCGGGCAGAACCGCGGGGGTGAGAGAGCGCGGTGGTTGCGGGGCGGGAGCCGCTGCTGAAAGGCGGCCTGGGTTGTGGTGTGGGGTGACTGTCGGTGGAATCTTTGGCAGAGAGTGGTTTGGAAGAATGGCGAGGGGGGGCAGTGGGTAGGGTGGTGACCCTGAGCTTCCGGCCAGGGCGAGGACGCTGTGCTCTCTCTGCAGGGCATGCGCTTATTCCCACTTACCTGGCAGGAAAGAGACCGTGGTCACGAAGGGGGTTCTCCCAGAGTGAAGCTTCTTCATCGCACTCTAGGGCTACTGATCTCTGTGATTTCTTCAATGTAGGAAACGGTGTTTGTGCTAGAAGAGGGCTGCGCTCTTTACCTAACATAACGGGGTTCAAAACTTACATCGCCTCACGCCTACACGAAAACGTTTACGTGGCTTCTTTGTCTCTTTTTTTTTTTCTGTCCCAAAGTCGCCTCATCCTCACACCCCCTCATTTTTTTCTTCCACACTCGAGAGTGTCTCTCCGTCTCATTAAAAGCTCCACCAAATATTTGAAATATCTCAACCAGAGAGACTGCAATGAATACATTATTTCTTTTTTTTTATTATTATACTTTAGGTTTTAGGGTACATGTGCACAATGTGCAGGTTTGTTACATATGTATCCATGTGCCACGTTGATATCCTGCACCCATTAACTCGTCATTTAGCATTAGGTATATCTCCTAATGCTGATGAATACATTATTTCATTCGTGGAAGCTACAGACCAGCTAGGTTGAGAGTTGCTTGATATTTTCCGCTAAACGGTGAGGCATAGAGCACTTCGAAGGTTTCTCTTTGGGCCGTTGTTTGTGTACTATTGGGTTTCCTGGTAAACCCTGCTTTCTGGCTTTCTGGCTGCAGATAAAGGCCGCAGCTGGTGCAGGAATTAAAAGCAAACCAAAAGACACGTGGGTTCGCCCCAGTGGGTCCAAGATAGAGTCTGACTGTACCAGGATTCGGATTAGAACAGAGGTTGCTGCAGGCACAAGGCAGGATACTAACCACTATAGAATCCCAATGCGCCCCACACCTACTGCCCGTCGTTTTGCTTCCCCACCCCTCTTTTATTTATTTATGCATTGTTTTTTGAGAGACAGAATTTCGCTTTGTCGCCCAGGCTGGAGGGCAGTGGCGTGATCTCGGCTCACTGCTACCTCTGCCTCTCAGGTTCAAGCGATTCTCCTGCCTCAGCCTCCCAAGTAGCTGGGACTACAAGCGTGAGCCACCACACCCAGCTAATTTTTGTATTTTTAGTAGAGGCGGGATTTCACCATGTTGGCCCGGCTGGTCTCGAACTCCTGACTTCAAGTGAGTGATCCACCCACCTCGGCCTCCCAAAGTGCTTGGATTACAGGCGTGAGCCACTGCGCCCTGTCCCCCATTTTTTTTTTTTTAATGTAAAAACATTTATGCGATTTTTACTTCTTTATTCTTGGGCAGCTACAGGTTCTTGTGATTTTCCCTCACGTGTACTCCTCGCCGTTCTGATACGTGTCCCATCTTCTCTGCATCCAGCTGGTGCCCTCTGCACCGGCATCCCGGGCTGTCCCATTGTCTCGTCCTGGTCTCCCCTGCTTCTTCTCCCTCCTTCTTTTCAGGTTTTTCCTTTTGACTCCCCTGCTTCTTTCCCGCTCCCGCCCCACCAACCCCATCTACTGAAGCCGAGTTGAGTGACGGGAGAGCAAGCGGAGCAGATGATTGCCTGAAGGCGGCGCAAAAAAACAGAAAGAGCTACCATGAGAGCCGTCGGGGCGTTCAGCTTCCCTTGGGCTCTACTAGGCTCAGGCTGGGGTCGCAGATCCAGGCATTTCCAGAGGCACTGGCTTCTGAATCAGGCGAGGGTCAACGCAGGGTGAAGGCCATTCGGCCGCCCTTCTGGTTTCAGAGTCAGGCAATGCACGCGTTTCTAACGTGCAACAACACGATTAGTCGACTCAGCCTCTCTGGTTTTCCAAAGCTTTGTAGTCTGCACACTTGTCCTGCAGAAAGCGAATGGCAACCCCTAGAGTTTAGTGATTGCTTAATCTATGTTGAAATGAAAGCGACTAACTGAGGTTATCCCCGTGGCGCAATCAGTTAGCGCGTTCGGCTGTGAACTGGAAAGTTGGTGGTTCGATCCTACCCAGGGATGTGCTTTTAAATGTTGGTAGTTGTGGTCAGGCGGTTCGAGCCTACCGAGGGATGTGCTTTTAAATGTTGGTAGTTGTGGTCAGGCGCGGTGGCTCACGCCTATTAATCCCAACACTTTGAGAGGCGGACATAGGGGAAGCCTTGCCTGAGCTCAGTTCAAGACCAGTGAGAATCCTATCTCATTAAAAAAAAACCAAAAAACAAATTGCAGTTGTTTCTCCTTAGGCCTATCACTGTATTTAAAAAGTGGGAGATTGCTCGCTTGTGTCTTGTGCATCCTATGAGGACACAAAGCAAAAGGTCCCCCTCCGAGCCTCCTATAAAATAAGATCCCTCCAGAACAAACTAGGTTGTATTTATGGGAACCCGAAAGTATATGAAGAAAGAAACTTCAAAAATTCTGCCTTGCTTTCCACAAAAATTAACCCAACACAGTCTGCCTTCAAGTGGTATCATACTTCTTCACATTACTCCTTTCCCTGCCTTTATGCTACTGTCATGCATTTTACTTTACACGTGTTATAAACCTTACAATCCATCTTTATTACTTTTGTTTAAAGAGTCAGATGTGTTTGTTTGTTTGTTTGTTTTGTTGTTGTTTTTAAGATGAGTCTCGTTCTATCAGATAAGCTGGAGTGCAGTGGCACAATCTTGGCTCACTGCAACCTCTGCTTCCCGGGTTCAAGCGATTCTCCTGACTCAGACTCCTGAGTAGCAGAGATTACAGGCGTGGGCCACCACACCGGACTAATTTTTGTATTTTTAGTAGAGAGAGGGGTTCACCATATTGGCCAAGCTGGTCTCAAACACCTGACCTCAAGTGATCTGCCTGCCTCAGCTTCCCAAAGTGCTGGGATTACAGGCGTGAGCCAGCACGCCCAGCTAAACAGTTAGATGTTAAAATTATATATTTGCCTATGTAGATGTCATTTCTAGTGTTTTTTTTTTTTTTTTTTTTTTTTTTTTTGTACAACCAGATTGTCATCCGATGTCACTTTCATTCTGCCTGGAGGACTCCTTTAACTTTTTTTTTTTGTAGTGATGGCTGGTGGTAGTGAATTTTCAGCTTTTGTAGAATTTCACATTGACTTTTCCCCTCAGTGTGGTTTTTTTTTTTTTTTTTTTTTATGCGGAGTCTTGCTCTGTCGCCCAGGCTGGAGTGCAGTGGCACGATCTTGGCTCACTGCAAGTTCTGCCTCCCAGGTTCACTCCATTCTCCTGCCTCAGGCTCCCGATTAGCTGGGACTAGAGGCGCCCACCACCACATCCAGCTAATTTATATATATATATATATATATATATATATTTTTTTTTTTTAGTAAAGACGGGGTCTCGCTGTTTTAGCCAGGATGGTCTCGATCTCCTGACCTCGTGATCCACCCGCCTAGGCCTCCCAAAGTGCTGGGATTACAGGCGTGAGCCACCGTGCCTGGCCTCCCCTCAGTGCTTTTAAGATGTTGCTCCACTGCCTTCTCACTTGAATGGCATGTACGATGATTTTTTTCTTCTGATTTTGAGAGTTTTCAATAAGTTTGAGCAATTCATTTATGAAGTGCCTACTAGATATGGTTTTCTTCAGGTTTCTTGTGCTTGGGGTTTATTCAGCTCCTTGGCTCAGTAGGTTAACAATTTTCACTACGATTGAAAAATGTCATTGTTTCTTAAATATATTTTTCTTCTTCCCCAGTCTTTTTGGGGACTACAATTACTTGTCTATTAGGTGGATTAAACTTGCACTATCATTCACCGATGCTCTGTTCATTAAAAAAAAAAAATTGTTACCGTGGGTTGTATTTTAGATATTTCAATCATTCGAGGCTTTGTGTTTCTTTTTCTTTCTTTTTTTTTTTTTTTTTTTTTGAGACAGAGTCTCACTCTGTCGCCCAGGCTGGAGTGCAGTGGCACGATCTGGGCTCACTGCAAGCTCCACCTCCTGAGTTCATGCCATTCTCCTGTCTCAGCCTCCGGAGTAGCTGGGACTACAAGCGCCCGCCACGACGCCCGGCTAATTTTTTCTGTTTTTTAGTAGAGACAGGGTTTCACCGTGTTAGCCAAGATGGTCTCGATCTCCTGACTTCGTGATCCACCTGCCTCGGCCTCCCAAAGTGCTGGGATTACAGGCCTGAGCCACCGTGCCCGGCGGCTTTGTGTTTCATAATCTTTTTTTCTGCAGTGTCTAATCTGCTGTTAATTGCATCCAGTGAATTTTTTATCTCAGATGTTGTAGTTTTTAATCTCCAAAGTTTGATTCTGACCATTTTTATATGTTTGATACCTGTGCTTAATTCTTTGGACCCATAGAATATTGTCATAATAACGGTTTTAAAGTCCTCTCTTTTCTTTTCTTTTCTTTTTTTAGACGGAGTCTCACTCTTGTTGCCTAGGCTGGAGTGCAATGGCACGATCTCAGCTCACTGCAACATCTACCTCTTGGGTTTAAGCAATTCTCCTGCCTCAGCCTCCGGAGGAGCTGGGATTACAGGCATGCACCACCACGCCTGGCTAATTTTTGTATTTTTACTGGAGACAGGGTTTCATCATGTTGATGATGAAAGGTCCCAAACCTGGGAGCTTTCACATGTGAAGCGAACATGTAATCACTACACTACAGAAACCCCTCACGGTTCCTGGCACAAGACATATTCCTGAAATGTTACCATCTGCTGTTTTTAACTACTAGAGTTTCCAATATAAGAAATTCGACTGCTTTTCAAAATTTGAGTGAAAAATACGCCAGGAAACACAATCCCTCAGGCAGACAGGGTGAACCCTCATTTATGGTTCCACGCCTAGCCCCGAAGCCAAGACCCTAGGGACCCCCAATCTGACTTCGGGATCCCGCATCTCATGCAGGGTTTCCAGGAACTGAGTGCCCGTGTGTGGGATTCTCCCGGCTGACTCTCTGGCTCCCAGAAGCATCAGGAGTTGGTGGAGCCATGAGTGTGCTGTGCCACACAGGAGTGTGGACGCCGCCCCTGCAGGGCTGCTGACTGCCCTTCGGGGGCCTTTTCCCCGGCTCTGGCCGTTAGGGCTCTTGGCTCTTGACAGGCGATCACGCTTCGGGTCCTCCCAGGAACCATAGGACCCTCCCTGCCTGCCCTTCCCCCAGACTGAAGGGCCTGACCCACACGCTCTTTCCTTGCTAGCCCTTTAGCCTCAGCACCTCGAATCTTCCAAAGGGCATCCTTCACTGCCACTCTCGCTTAGTCTATTCGACTCAATTTAAGCTATATTTATCCACACGTTGAAGTTTTAGCAGGTACTATAGCAAAGGCTGTGTCTCAAGGCATTTCACTGTTTGAAAATATAGAACATCCAGCCCAGGCCAAAGTGTGCTTCTTGGCCTGCATTGAATTCGTTTGAAAACCAGGGCATGAAGTTTATAAAACACAAGTGTTTCAGAGCCATCACCACTGAAGGACACAGGAGCAGCCTATTCAGATTTCATGATCACAGGATCTCCACCTCCATGTTGAGATTTTTTTTAAGGGCAGTTTTATTGCATTCTTTCATAACACTTGAAACTTTTTATTTGCCTTTTTAGTCTTCCTACTCAACAGGTCTTGAAGTGAATTATAACAAAGAGGTAAGGGCAGTTTTCAGAGAAAGGCAGTGTCTGTGAAGTTTTCAAGTTTGACTCACAGCAAAAGGTCAACAGGCAGAATTTCCTTTTGCTGAAAGATGTTAATGTTGTTTCTAAGGTGTTCTTTAGACATGAGTGTAAAAACAAATTTGGGGAAGAAAGTGCCATTTTCTCCAGCAGTTGCTTTTCTTACTGCAGTGGTTACCATGTTTCCTTCACATCCAAAGTTCAAATGCTCCCACCCTGGGGAAAGTGACAAAATGTTTGCTGGATGCCAGGCTGCAGTGTCCAGCTTTGTTCTGCTTTGGCTCAGACTGGAGACTGGGACTGGACTGTACTATGTCTCCCTCACTAGAGACTGGGAGCCCAGTTCCGGATGAGGCAGGCATCATGGTAACTTTTGATTAGGCAATTTTGTGACATCTTTTTCTGCTTTCTTCCCTCTGAAATCTCTCTCTCTCCCTCCGCACTGACCCAGAGTAGAGGATTCACTGTCTTTCTGACTCAGAACATTTTGGGGTCCTTCCTGGACAGAAAAAAAAAAGGCAATTGCCCTTTTACCGTACAGGAGCAGAAAGGGCTGCAGGTATCTGGAGACCCACAAACTCACTTCGTGGGCCACTGCATATCTGTGCCTTGCAGGATCCTAGCATACCCAAAACTGTGCAGCTTGAAGCTTCTCTGCCCACTGAACAGGAAGTATGGGGTTCCTAACTATTCAAGATGAGCCACACAGAGAGGTCTTAAACATGTCTCTGGACCTTGAACACAGGCCAGAAAGAGGCTTGAAGGTGAGGGCAGAGCCAAGAAAGGGTGGAAAGACAGGCCAACCCACTCTCCCAAGGGTACCTTCTTCAGGACAGTGATTTACTCTAATTTAGTGATCAGTAAAGGAGAGGATTGCGTAGAGCAATGTCCGTACTTGAAAACATGAATTCCTACCTAGATGTGGAGTCCGAGTAAAATATCGGCATCAAAAAGAACTCTGGTTGGCTGGGCAAGGTGTCTCATGCCTGTAGTCCCAGCACTTTGAGAAGCCTAGGCAGGCTGATCCCTTGAGCTCAGGAGTTTGAGACCATTTTGGGCAAAATGGCAAAACCCTGTCTCTGTGGCGGCACACCTGTGGTCCCAGCTACTCCAGAGGCTAACGTGGGAGAATCAATTGAGCCCTGGTGTTTGAGGCTGCAGTGAGCCACGATCACGCCACTGCACTCCAGCCTGAGTGACAGAGCAAGACCCTATCTTAAAACAATCAAAAACCTGTGATTGTTTTTCTCTGCATATTGCAAGGATGAGAACAAACAGTTCCAACTAAGATGGAAACGGTGCAGATGCGAAAGGTTTTAGGGGGAAACCTCTGGTGTTCTGTCAGGGACCCCGGGCCTTTCTTGAAAGAAATTTCGTCCAGGCTGTCTGGTTTCCTGCTTGTGTCTCAGGCCTGCTGCTGGTGGTCCCAGGGGCTGAGTGCTTAGCCCCTTCTCAGCTTGGGTGCCTCCCCTTTTGCCTTCTCCCAGCAACCTGGTCCACTGCCATCTCTCCAGAGCCATGCTGTCACCTCGAAAAGGGGCATCTCTAGATCAGTTTTTTTCATTAAATTGGAATATGAATATATTTATTAGGATGCTCACAAAATAAATGAGACATTAATTAGCACTCTCCTCATATAATAAAGAATACATATGACCCACACTGTGGCAAGAAACAGGGATAAGGGCTATCAGAGCTGGGACTAAGTGGCCACTGAAGAAATCTCGATTCACCAGAGAGAAGTTGTTTCCTTGGATTCCATCATCTCTGCTCTAGCTACCAGCCAGGTCTCCACAACCTTCCCAGAATCCTTCATTCCAGCACCAGTTCATGTTCTTTGCCCTGGCCACTCCTGACTCTTTCAAGACCTGAGTCCACTTTCCCATGTCTCACTCACCCACCTCTGAAATCTTGCAGCACATCTCTTTGGTATGCTGCTGCCCTGCCGCCATCAGGGGCACAATTGTCAGGTGGAGGAAGAACATACATACCGAAAGCAAACAGTAGGGCTACATTAGTAAATGACACTTGGACATAAACCAAAGAACCTCACAGAAAACATGCTTCCTCCCAAAATGATACATAATCCCCTAGAAGTAAAGAAAACCCCTCAATCACTTTAACACGTATGAATGATTCTGTATGCCAGGCACAGGGGATATATAGTGGATGGTATTTACTTCCATTGTACCCTGCACACAGTAGAAAATTAGTGACTGGAAGACTGGAAGCTAGAACCAGGTCTGTATCCCCACTCCCATCAGGTTCTCCTGGCCCTTCCTGCCTTTGATGGTGCCGCCACTCTACTTCCTCTGTTCTGAACATTTGTTCATTTTTCAGTAGGGAGGTTAAGAGGATTAAGGATGGCAGAGAAAGGGTGGGCAGGGAGAAGGGGGAAAACAACCCTGCAAAACAGAACAGAAACTATACAAAACCCCAGAAACCAGATTTAGTACTATAATGTTTTATAGCAACAGAAAGTAGCTGAAAATAACCTCAGGGGGAGGAGTCAGCAGAGATTGTGCAGCAGAGGCCACAGGTTTAGACGCCACAAGTTTAGACTAGGAGCCTTTCCATGGACTGCTGAATGGACTGGATCAGCTGTGAGCCTTCTTTGATGGTGTAGGAACAGGTGATGACAGGACTGGAGACCCCACAGGCCCGCCCCAGGGCCTGCCTGGAGTGCGCAAACATTCCAGGCAGGCCCAGCACATTCTTGTCTTCACACAGCAGTGGGAGTGCAGAATGCTCTCTTGCAGCGTGGTGTCTGCAGCCACCACAATGAACTCACAGATGCCTCTGTTGAGGATTTTGATGGCCTGATTGGCTCCTGTCTGAAGCTGCTGGTGGTTCCAGTGGCTCCACACTTCTCAGGGAGCACAGCGGACTTCAGAGCCTCTAGATCAGTTTTGACTTGTGCATCTGGCAGGCTTCATGGGCATTGCAGGCAAGTTCACCTTTTGGAGAAATCTTTGGAAGGCAAGAGGAATGAAAAACACTCGCTCATGTTTCCCTGGTGGTCCAGTGGCTAGGATTCGGCGCTTTCACCGCCGCGGCCCGGGTTCGATTCCCGGTCAGGGAATATAACTTTTGTAAGGTCTCCAAAAGCAGGCTATCTTCCCCCTTGTTACTGGAACTTGCGATGTGTCCCAAGGCCCACTGCAGGAGAGTTTCTGTAGTCTTGGGTGCCAGAAAGCTCTGGTGAAGAAGGGGAGATAATGGCGACCCTCTGCCTGTTTCTCATGTTCCTGACTGAAAACCTTGTTACCTACTCTTTTCTCCCTTGGGCACCCTAGCACTCCTGTTCTTTTCATATCTCCATTTCTCATACAGCAGTACTGACTTCAGAGGTCGACTAAGCAACTTGCTCAAGGTTATACAGCCATGCATTGATCCACACCTGGGTGGGGCTCCTGCCCTATTTGCTGGGTTGTCATTACTGACAGAATGGGTTCTGCATCTGGTAATGGCTGCTTGCTGCTTTCAGAGTAACTGTCCCACAGATAACGCCTATAAACTAGAAAAATTTATTTCCTTTATATATATATATATAAATACAATTTGAAGGTGCTGGAAGACTGAACAAAAGCAGGCAGACATGTGGAAGAATGGCATGTAGTGAGGTTCCCATTTTGCAAACTTTCAGCAGAGCGCTGTTAACTGAAAAACCATACAATTTGTGAGGTTACAGAGGAAAATTTATTCTTATAAATGGTTACAACATGTAAGGTGCTCATCCTGACAGGCTGGGAAATGCAGGAAGCCCAGAAGCAGGCACTTTGAGGGAGGGAGGGGCAAGACAGGAATTTAAGTTGAATGGGTTGGCTTAACATACATATTCAACAAGTTATAGGAGGATTCAGGAATATTTATGAAGGGGGTCCTGATGCATGCTTATTGAACAAACATTCAAGTAATATACAACCTTGTTCACCTTCTTATGGATACTTAGCATTTAAATGCATTACAATTAGGCCCTATACACAAAGGTCTTTTCAGGACACAAAGGCACTCAAATGCACAGATACTGTAAAACTGACAGAACCAGTCCATGGTCGCTGGTCTTCTCATCAGAAGAAAGTTACTGAAATCAATCTCTTGTCAGTCAAGGCTGTAGTTCTGGCTTGTGGAACAGCGGGGTTTGTATCTGCTGAGGGGTGAGCAGCAGGTGCTTCAACACTCCCTATTCTCAAGGCCAGTGCTTGTTTAGCTGCTAGAGAAAAAACCTTATGGCAGTTAGAACATAGTTTATTCTTTGCATGTACGGGGTGTGTGAGTTAATCCTTGCCTGGCGTGGCCCTAAGTCCTATTTATAATTTGGTGTCTTATTGCCATAAAGAGTCTGTTCCGTCAGTCTTATGATCTCTGTGATAACATTAATGTTGGTCAGTTTTGTCTAAACTGCAAAAGGGTGGGAATATAATGAGGCTTGTCTGGCCTCCTATTCCTTCTTGGCCTGGGACTCAGTTTATAAGGTTTGCGTAGGGTCCTGTTGGCCAACGGGGGGTCCATTTAGTCAGTTGGGGGACTTAGGATTTTATTTTTAGTTTATAGAACAAACTTGGCTCCCCCTTACTTGGATTAGCTAAATTACAATACAAAACCAAACTGTCTTCCTAGATTAAAGGAACAGAGGACAAAGTTTTAGACAACCACAGCAGTTGGAACATCAAGGGGTGGAATCTCAGAAAAGAAACAGCACAGTAGGGTGACTACAGCTACCAGCAGTATATTGTACATTTCAAAGGAGCTAAGAAGAGAGAATTTGAAATGTTCCCAACACAAAGAAATGGTAAAATGTTTGAGATGATGGATATCCTAAACATCCTGATTTGATCATTATACATTGTAGGCACGTATCAAAATATCATATGTACTCCCATAAACATGTATAATTATTTTGTATCAATTAGAATATAAAACTTAAAAGAATAATAATAGTAAGCAAAGAGGGCAGGAGAGAACTTTTGGAGGTGGTAAATAGTATTTTTTTTTTTTTTTTTGAGATGGAGTCTCCCTTTGCTGCCCAGGTTGGAGTGCAGTGGTGCGATCTCAGCTCACTGCAACCTCCATCTCCCAGGTTCAAGTGATTCTCGTGTCTCAGCCTCCCGAGTAGTTGAAATTACAGGTGTGCACCACTATGCTGACCAATTTTTGTATTTTTGGTAGAGATGGTGTTTCACCATGTTGGGCAGGCTGGTATCAAACTCCTGACCTCAAGTGATCCACCAACCTGGGCCTCCCAAAGTGCTGGGATTATAGGTGTGAGCCACTGTGCCCAGCTGAATAGTTTTATTGTATACATTGTGGTGATGATTTCTTTTTTTTTTTTGAGACCGAGTCTCACTCTGTTGCCCAGGCTGGAGTGCAGTGGTGCGATCTCCGCTCACTGCAAGCTCTGCCTCCTGGGTTCACATCATTATCCTGCCTCGGCCTCCAAAGTAGCTGGGACTACAGGTGACCACTACCACGCCTGGCTAATTTTTTTTTTGCATGTTTTTAGTAGAGACGGGGTTTCACCGTGTTAGCCAGGATGGTCTCAATCTCCTGATCTCGTGATCCACCCGCCTTGGCCTCCCATAGTGCTGGGATTACAGGCGTGAGCCACTGTGCCCGGCTTGTGGTGATGATTTAATGTGTCTATACTTATTTCCAAACTCAGCAAGTTGTGTTCATTACATATGTACAGCTTTTAGTATACCAGGCATACATCAATAAATTGTTTTAAGAAAAAATAAAGAAAATAAGAAAGCCTTCTTCATAATAGTCCAAGCTAGAAATAACCAAATTATCCATCAACTGTGGTGTATTCACATATTGGAATAACACTCACCAGTAACACCCAAATAAACTAAATACATATAAAAGTATGGACACATTTCAAAGACGTGAAAAAAATGCATAACAGAAAAAATTAATTTGTGTGAATTTCAAGAAGAGAGCAACATAATCTATGGTGATAAACATCAGAATAGTGATTAACTAAGGGGAGAAGGGTGGGATTGCCTGGAAAGGGACTCTTGGACCTTTTTAAATTTTTTTTATTTTTTAAATTTGAAAAAAAATTTTTATAGAGATGGGGGTCTTGCCATGTTGTCCAGGCTGGTCTCAAATTGCTGGGCTCAGTCAATCTTTCCATGTCAGCCTCCCAAGTGCTGGGATTACAAGCATGAGCCACTGTGTCTGACATCTACAGACCTTTTTGGGATGATGGAAATTTTCTATAACTTGATCTGGGTGATGAGTTCATTTGTCAATATTTAATAACCTGTCCTAGTTAATATATTTGAATTTTACACTGTGTGAATTACATTTCAATAGTCTGCTCTTTAGCATAAACATGGGGGGTGGGGGATGGAAGATGGAGACAAGTCAGTGTAGACCATGGCAAGGAGTTTGGATTTTATTTTAAACTCAGTAAAGGCTCATTTTCATTCCCCCACCCCCCACAAAAATCCCTCCTAATATCTTAACCGGAAGAACAGCTATGACTACACAATTTCATTAGTGGAAAGTGCAGACAAGTTTCTTTCAGAAGAGGCATTTCACCTTGTGGGGTGGTTCAACGCAAGCCCAGACGTGAGGCACCTCCAAAGTTCCCAATGACCTAGTGCAGGCGCGTTTTTGATGGCCCTGGCTGTATCACGCTGGCAAGTCAGTGGTAAGCCTTGTTCTCTAGTCACAAATAAGGGTTGCAGCCATTGTGAGAAACAGTAAAAACCAGTTACAACCACACCACTGCATTAGTGGAAGCTACAACATGGCAGATTGAAAGGTGGCATTTTACCCTTTGGGATATTTTCTGCTCAATGGTGAGACATAGGGCATGTCTCGGGCCCTAGGTGTGTGCAGTGTGGGGTCTCCTTTTTGCCTGACTACACTGCATTGCAGGAGTCAGTGGTAAACCCTGCTAAGGGACTCGGTCAGTGCGCGGATTGAAAGCAAACCAAAAGACAGCTCAGTTTCTCCCCAAAAAGATGCCACACGCTGCCATTTTGGATTGGAATCGAGGTTCTGCATTCACAACACAAAGTGCCAATCACTATACCACCGTGGCACACCAAAACTTGCTGGCAGATGCTGAGTTTTCTTTAATACTTTCGATGTAAAAATATTCACAATATTTTGTTCTTGCATCACTTGCTTTCTGACAGGTTGAGTGGTAAGAAGCACAAATTCCTATATTCTGTTCTTTCCAAAAATGTTTAGTTTGATCAGAATGCAGGATATTGAACAAGATAATTAGCCTATCCACTTCAAAAACGTAGCAACAAGAACAAAGAAATGGAGGGACAGTTCTAGGTAAGTAAAGTGCAATTGAGGAACTTTACTTGGAACCTGGGGAAGCAACATCAGTACCACAAGTCACTTCTCTCTTAAATAAATATTATATATACACTTACATTTATATATTACATGTGTATACAATATATATAATACACACACACACACACACACACACACACACACACACACACACACAGAGTTTAATTAAGCAAAGGATAATTCCTGAATCAGAAAGCTCCAGAACCAGAATAGGTTCAGAGAGGCTCCAGTGCTACTATGTGGTAGAAGAAGATTTATGGATGGAAAAGGGAAAGTGACTTACAGAAAACAGAAGTGAGGTACAAAAATAATCGGATTGGCTGCAGCTCTGAGTTTGTCTTATTTGAACCCAGTTTGAACAGCTGGCCACCTTTGATTGGCTAAAACTCAGTCACTGGCACAAGAGTAGGTTACAGGTTGTTTATACATCCGATTAGGTTACAGTTCACTACATATGGAGAAATCTTTAAAATATTGATAGAGGCAGCTTCCAGCTAATGATATGTATATATCTTTAAGATATTGATGCATATAAATATTATTAAATTAAAACATTTATGCATATGTAATGTGCATGTGTGTTATATATACACATACATACACACATGCACACACTATGTATGCATAAATATCTATATACATGCACATATATGTGTATAGATGTGACATGTTCTAAATAGAAAATTTTTATCTGGACTATATATTAGATAATATTATTGAATAAATGTTAATATCCTCAGGTTTGATAATTGAATTATATTATAATTATATAAGATAACGTCCTTAATCTCATGAAATACATGCTGAACAATTTAGGGATGAAGTGGAGTTTTTTTGGTCTGCATTTACTATGAAATACGAATGTGTGTGTAGGTGTGTGTAGACAGAGAAAAAAGGTAAAGGAATGTTAACTGTTGAACTTGGGTGAACGGTGTAGAGGTGTTCTCTTTTTTTTCAACTTTTCTGTAGGTTTGAAATCTTTCAAAGTAAATGATTGTGGAGGAAAATGTGAAACATGGGAGACTGTGAAGAGCTGGCTGAGTTCTAGGCTAAAATTTGGCTCTCTCTGGGTCTCGGCCTTGCAGGAGGGGGTGACAGATCTCAGTACCTCTCACCGCTAGAAGAAAGTGTAGGTTACCAGTCTGGTGTACAAACCTATCTAAAGGATTCCCTCCTGTTACCCAGGATATGGGCGAAGTGTCTTCTTAGTCCTTCTTACATGAATCAGCCTTCTAGCCTGGAAGTCTGGTAGGTAAGTTTGAGACTAATTTGTATGTTTCAAAGCTTCTGAAGCAGATGTCCCACTTTTACATTGGGTTGCAAAAGACAAGTCAATGTGTATGAAGAATTTATTTTCAGAAAAAGAAATCCAAAGGAGAGTAAGTTATTTGAAACCTAACAGTCCCATTGGGGTATATTGTTTTTACTTGTTGGCCCTTCAGAAATCTCAAGGGTGGGAATTTGGCCTATACAGGAAGATTTTTCCAGATCAGGAGTAAACAGCAAACTTTCAAGATCATTTTTTGGCAGAGATTCTACTGAGGTAGGAAAGTGGCAGGACTTATTTTGCGGTTGTGGCCCGGTTGATCAGAGCAGGATCTAGTCCAAACAGGGTGCAGTAAAGAAGCTGACTAAAACCAGCAGATGGAGACAAAAGCTATCTCTAGTTGCCCTCACTGCTCATTAGCATAAAGACACTCCTACCAGTGCTATGACAGTTTATAAATGCCATGTTAACATGCCATGGCAATGGCCAGGAAGTTACCTTATATGGTTCTGGAAACTCCTCATCCCTTTTCCAGAAAGTTCTGAATAACCCACCTCCTAATTAGCATCTAATTAAAAATGGGTATAAATACAGCTAGCTAGCAACCCCACACACTGCCCATGGGTTAGCCCTGCTCCACAAGAAGCAGTACCAGTTTAACAAAAGTTGCTTTCTTTCACTGCTGAGTTGCCCTTGAATTCTTACCTGGGCAAAGCCAAGAACTCTCCTGGGCTAAGCCGCAATTTTGGGGTTGTCCTTCCTTGCATCATCTGGTGACCACAAAGAGAAGACAAGATGGGACGGGACATGACATGACACAGAACAGGACAGGACAGAGTCAAGAACTGTTTAAGGCAAGACACTTGGTTGTGAAAAGTCCCTTACTGTGTTGACCCTGATATGCCAAAGTCACATTGTTCAGTGGCCCCTAACTTGGCCTTTGGGGTTCACCATTGGCTACCCCCTGGAGTTTCAGCATTTGGTGTGGGGACCCTCACTGGCTGATACTTGAGTACTCTGGATTTTTGGCATTTTGTTGTGGTAAGCGTTCCACTGTCACTGTTGGCCTCCCCCGGATGCTCTGGGGTTTTCAGCATTGACATTCCCTATAGACTGTGGATTAGAGCGCCTCCCCTGGAGGAGTGTTGATGTCATCTTCTCTGCCCTTAAATGAAAAGATCACAATTTTCCATAACAGCCAGTTGCGGGCCCCCTCTTAAGTGACTTTGCTCAAGCCCATATTGAACTCTTGGTCACAGGGACCAGGGGTTCCTGGACCCCTGGCCGAAGTGACAACTACCCATAGTGGCAGACAAGCAGCAGCCACCCAAACATTTTGCCCAAATATTTTTCTTCAGTCTCTGTGGCTGCTAGGTAGATTTACTGGCACCTCAGTGGACAACGCTGTTCATGCCTTCCCTTCCTCCCTTCCATGATCACCTTGTTTCTTTTAACCCCTTTGCCCAAACTAAAATGCTTTTTTCACTCTGTGGAATTCAGACCCATCATTTTACTTTGCATTCATATTTCATAATCTACTTTCATAACACTTTGCTAACTGTACTTACATCTTCTCTGCAGGAGGTGGGAATTTGAAAGGGAAAGTAACAGAGCTTTTGCTAGACTTAGAAAAACTTCTGGGTGTAGTAGAGATCCTTGTTAGACATGGGGACAATGCGAGCATCTCAAAGGACTCACCACTAGGGTGTCTTTAAGGCAATTGGAGCAAATTCAAATGAGATGGCTCAAAGAAAAAGAAACACATTTTCTTGGGAGAACTAGAAATTTGGCCTGAAACTGGTTCTTTACATTATCATACTATTTTACAATTGGACTTATTCAGTAAAAAGGAAGGAAAATGGGGAGAAATTCCTTATGTGCAGGCTTCTATGGCCCCCTACCAGATTCTGACTTAAGAGTCAACTGCAGGATGTGTCTGGCCCATGTTACTTCCAGGCACCAAGAAACTGCGTGGGATATCCTCGATGCTCCGTTCCTAGCGGCACCCCCTGGAAGGCCGATGCCCTCCCCAGGGTCTTCTCAGTCCCCCAGTTCTGCGAGGGGTCCTGCCAGTTCACCAGTGCAGGATTCCACCTCAATGTCATCAGGAAACCCTCCCTTTTATTTAGCTAGCTCCAGCCTGTATCCCCCACTGCCCAAGGAGGTAAGCCCAACCAGTACCACCAGGAGTGGAGCTCTATATCAGTCCCTGAAATTGGATCTGTGTCCATTGCGGGAGGTAGCTAGCAGAGATAGGGGAACAATCAGAGTATATGTGCCATTTCCTATGTCCAAATTGGCTTTCTTCAAGGAGAAATTTAGCTGGTTTTTGAAGGATCCAGGGAAGTTTATAGAGGAGTTTGTTAGGTGGATCGTGTCCTTTGATTTAACTTGGCACAACTTGCAAATATTGTCCACTTGCTGTATTATAGAGGAGAAGAGAGGGATTCTGGGTACTGGCCTGTGAATATGCAGATAGGGTAGCTGCTCATATCCAACGTCATGCCATTTATGTAGGGGGAGATGCAGTTCCACATAGAGACCCTCAGTGGGATTACCAGAAGGGTTCTCAAGAACTTGAACATAGAAATCACATGCTAACTTGTTTAATAGAAAGTATGAAAAGGTGTGTGATTAAGCCAGTTAATTATGACAAGGATAGAGAGGTAATTCAGTGGAAGGATGAAAATCCCATTCTGTTTTAGGGCTTCTTGGTTGAGGCACTCAGGAAATATACTAATGTAGACCCAGACACCCTGGAAGGGGGGGCTCTTCTGGGCATGCATTTTATTACTCAATCTACCCTTGACATTAGGAGGAAGTTACAAAAGGCAGGAATGGGATCCCAAATTCCATGAGCCAACTCTTAAACATGACTTTTGGAGTTTACAACAATAGGGACAGGGCAGAGGAAGAGGAGAAAACCAAAAGAAATTGCCAAAAAGTGCAATTGTTTGCAGCTGCTTTCAGCCTCCTAGTGCTTTTGAGCTGCCCATCCTGAGAAAGTGTTGCAAGAGTGGCTTTGGGATGCCCAGACAAAAGCCAGCTCGTCATCCCCTGGGCCGGAATCAGTGTGCCTTCTGTAAGCAAGAGGGCCACTGGAGGAAAGACTGCCTCAGTCTCCAAAGGGAGTCTGAGCTTCCTGGACCCCTAATGGCTAAGAGAACAGAGGACTGACAGGGCCCAAGGTTCCCTACAGCTTCCACCAGACACCTTATCATCTCTACAGAAGAGCCTCAGGTAATTCTTGACATGGCGGGTAAAAATATTGAGTTATTGGATATGGGAGCCGCCTTCTCAGTTCTGATCTAGTCCTTGGGGCCGCTGTCTTCCCACTCCTTTACTGTAATGAGGATTGATAACCAGCTAAAAGCTAGGAGATTCACCCATTCCTTTAGTTGAACTGTGGGGAACCATATGTTTTCCCACAGATTTTTGCTTAGTCTTGAGTGCCTTATTCCTTTACTGGGAAGAGACTTACTTTCCCAATAATAGGCTGCAGTTCAATTTGGAGCACCTCAAGAGAAGGCCATAGGCTGGGAAGGGACACCTCTCCTAGCTCTAAGTTCATGTCTTAACACAGATAAAGAAAAGACGTTCCTTCCACCACCTATTACTTCTCAAGTAGACCTGTCTGCTTGTGACATGGTAGTTCCTGGAAGAACTGTAAATGTTCTCCCAGTCCAGGTTATTTTGAAACCCAGTGTTAATTATCTATGGGAAAAACAATATACTTTTAGGTGTGGTGGCTCATGCCTGTAATCTCAGCACTTTCGGAGGCCAAGGCGGGCATATCACCTGAAGCTAGGAGTTTGAGACCAGCCTGGCCAACAAGGCAAAACCCCATCTTTACTAAAAACACAAAAATTAGCTAGGTATTGTGGTGCACATCCGTAATCCCTAAACTACTCAGAAGGCTGTGGCAGGAGAATTGCTTGAACCAGGAAGGCAGAGGTAGCAGTGAGCCTTGTGCCACTGCACTCCAGCCTGAATGACAAAAAAAAAAAAAAAAAAAAAATCCAGTATCCTTTTAGATCTTTGGCTCCGAGGGGCGTCCGTCCCCTGATAATGAAGAATGGATTATTACAATCCCATCAGTCCCAATGTAACACCCCCATTTTTCCTGTTAATAAGCCTAACGGGGAATATAGATTTGTTCAGGATCTTAGGGCAGTTAATGAGGCAGTAGTTCCAGTCACCCAATAGTTCCTAATCTTTATACAATAATAACCCAAGTCCCTGAAGATGCTCATTGGTTCATAGTATTCAATTTAAAAGATGTTTTCTTTTACATACCTTTACACCTAGACACCCAATACATTTTTGCATTTGAATGGACTAATCCAGACACTCATGCTGCATCTCAGCTTACCTGGACTGTCCTGTCCCCAAGGTTTTAGGACAATCCCCATCTGTTTGGCAATGCATTGGCAAAAGAGGTAAGGGAACTACAGTTAATTAATGGATCCCTCTTACCATATGTGTATCACCTATTAGTTTCCAGCCCTACTAGGGGAAGACTCTGAGAAATAATTTTGAAACAAAACAAGGGTATCAGGTGTCCCCCCAAAGGCTCAAATTTCTGTCCAAAGGGTCATGCATTTGGGACACATGCTCACTCTTGGGACCAGGATCTTGACCCAGGGATGAAAAGAGACCATCCTGGCCCTCCAGGTCCCTCAAATTAAGAAGCCTTTTTGAGAATAGCTGGATTCTGCTGGGTTTGGATTCCCAGGTTTGGGCTCATAGCAAAACCAGTCTATGAACCTCCAAAAGGGAGTGGTCACAAGCCTTCGGATTGCAATGAACCTGTCAAAAGGCATTCTTAGCCTTAAAAGAAAAGCCAGGGACAGCCCCTGCTTCAGGACTCTCGAACTTAGAAAAACCTTTCATCCTCTATGTGGATGAATAACAAGGGACAGCTTTGGATGTTCTAACTCGAAGGCTCAGGAATTGCCTCGGACCAGTGGCTTATTTCTCTAAACAGCTAGACCAGGTGGCAGCTGCGTGACCAGGAAGCTTGAGATCTGTGGCTACCATCACTCTATTGGTAGAAGAAGCCAGTAAGCTTACCTTGTGACAAAAATTAGATGCCATACCATCCCTGCCCCCCGCCACCCCATGAAGTACAGTACACAGGGTCCTAGAGGCAAAAGTACACCAATGGCTAACAGGGGGCCAGTTACTTAAATATCAGGCTCTTCTGCTTGACACCCCAGATGTTACCCTTAAAGTATGCTGATTTTTAAACCCTGCTATTCTGTTGCTGGACCTCACGTCCCGAGAAACAGATCCCCAACTCATTGACTCCTGGGTGGAAACCATGGAAGAGATCTACTCTAGAAGGCGCAGCCTTGAAGACAAGCTCTTGTCTAACCCCAGTGTTGAGTGGTTTAGAGATGGAAATAGCTTTATTCATGAGGGTGTAAGAAAGGAAGGTTAGCTAACAGGAAGTCATTGAGGCCAAGGGCTTACCTTCTCAGACTTCTGCTCAAAAAGCAGAATTAGCTGCCCTTATCAGGGCCTTCCAACTGTGAAAAGACTTAAGGCTGGGTGTGGTGGCTCACACCTGTAATCCCAGCACTTTGGCAGGCCGAGGTGGGTGGTGGGTGGATCACCTGAGGTTGGGAGTTCGAGACCAGCCTGGCCAACATAGCAAAATCCCGTCTCTACTAAAAATACAAAAATTATCCGGGTATGGTGGTGGGTGCCTGTAATCACAGCTACATGGGAGGCTGGGGCATGAGAATCACTTGAACCTGAGAGGCAGAGTTTGCAGTGAGCCAAGATCATACCACTGCACTCCAGCCTGGGTGACAGAGCAAGACTCCATTTCAAAAAAAGAAAAAAAAACCCTCAAGAGACAATGAGTTTACTGACTCTAAATATGGGTTCCTTTTGCTTCATGCTCATGCAGCCATAGGGAAGGAAAGGGGAATATCATGAGCCAAGAGATGCCCCATACAACTTTACTCAGATCTTGGAACTTTTAGATGCTGTCCAACTCTCAAAGAAATAACAAGTATTCACTGCAGGGGACACCAGAAGGGAGACGGTTTTCTTATTAGAGGAAATTCCCTGGTGGAAAGAGCAGCTAAGGCCACAGCTAAGGAAACCCTGGTATTTCAGGCTGCTGTGCTACTACCAGGTCACCCATGTCAGTGGCACCATACTATACCCCTAAGGAAATTAAAGGGACTGAGTAAAAGGCTTCCAGTAAGACCCCTCTGGATGGTTGCTAGAAAATAAGAAACTCTATTCCTGAAGCTGACAAATGGGAAATAATTAAACATTTTCATGGTTCCTCACATTTGGGACAGGATTTTCCATTCAAAGTAGTTTCCTAAATATTCTTGGGGAAGGGACTGTTCCAAACTATAAAAAGATTTACCAACCAGGAAGCCACCCCATACCCCGATCCCCGCTTACACTTGTACAACACCACAGAACATACCATGGCGAAGACTGGCAGACAGATTTAACCCAGATGCCACCTTACAGGAACTACAATATTTGCTAGTATTTATAGACACTTTCACCAGGTGGCTAGAAGCTTTCCCCACAAGGACAAGAAAAGTATTGGAAGTGTCTAAATTATTACTTAAAGAAATCATCCCAAGATTTGGATTACCAAAAGGTTTGCAAGGTGATAACTGACCTCCCTTCCCAGCTAAGGTGACCCAGTGGGGTAATGCCTCAGCCTTAGGCATTACCTATCTTCACTCCTCATGGAGATCTCAATCTCCGGATAACATAGAAAGCCAGTCGTGACATTAGCAAAACTCTTTCAGGGGACCTCAGGGGCCTGAGTTTTTCCCCTACTCATAGCCCTTTTGCATGTGAGGATGGCTCCAAAGGGAACTTTAAAGCTTAGTCCATTTGAAATGACTTATGGAAGGCCCCCCCCGACCTTTTTTAACTTGATCAACACCACAGTTTATTTGTAAACGCTTCATATGTGTCAATAATCAAATTGACAACACTTTATAGATTTCATTGTATAATATTAACATCCTAACAGAAAACGATCCACTGTACTCATTTACAGTTTGGTATTTTAAAATCCTTAAATACAAATTGTATTTGAAACACTGAACACAAAAAAGAACATGAATGGCAGAGAAAACTGAAAACATCAAGTAAAAGAAACCAATATTCTGCCCCCCCCAAAATATAAAATCATCTGATTACATACTTTAAAAAAGAAATAAAGGAAATCAGATGATCATATTTTTTAGTGATATAAAGTTGCATTTCTTCAAACCCATTTTAGATGTGAAATTGTACCATATTAAATTCTACGTCTTTTTTTGGTATTTGTTCTTTTTTTCCTCTTGGTTTCTAAAGCATGTTTTCCAGAGTTTAAACTACATTAAGGAAGTGGGGAAAGAAAGGAAGGAATGTAGTAAAAAGCCAAATTAAATTAACTATTTGGAAAATAATTGGATATAAAGTTTTCATGAATCCTCTTTGGCAAGTAACAAAGTCTGCATTTTAAATTTACCTTTTTGTTGAAATGGATCAATACTTGTAAGATTTAAGAGATTACATAAGCTAATGTATAAGTAAAACGAAGCCAAATTCACAAAGCAAAGCGCACACATCAACTTTTCACATTTTGCTAAAAGCTCTAAAAATGCACTCTCCCTCCTTGAGAGTACGAGAGGTCTTCAGCTCAGAATCAGATGATTACTCTTGCCTCATTCAACACAAGAAACCAGAGGGGACCCCATGGTTTTTCAGTACTTTCCCTAAAATTCATGATCACTATTAGGTTTTATTTCTTCCTCCTTTATCTCTCAAAAGAAATATAGCAGCAAATCACTCCCATATTTTAAGCTTTAAATTCACCAACAACTGGGCTCACTGCCAACAACTACAAATGTTCAATTCTTTATTAGTGTACATGTCATTACAGTTGGTTTAGATGGTTAATACAGGAATAAAGAAAATAACTACAGTTCATTCAAACAAAGGAAATTAAAATGAGATTAAAGAGCTCTGATTAAAAAAATACAACTTTCAGCTGAAAAACTGTAAAAGTTACATACGTACATACCTAATGGCACTAGGAATGTACAATATCAATAATTGGAAAAATAAGTGAGTGACTCACAGTCATAAGAAATTATTTAATATTAGTATTTTTCTTTTATAGACAAACATAACATACACATGGTTTCTACCTTCTATAAGGCAAAGTAGAAAACTAACCGTTACTGCATTTACCTCAAACAGCACTGAGTGTGCCACAGATAACATGGTCCAAAATATTCAATTCTAAAGTTAGGCCATGGTATTGAATGTAGGGTTAAGTTTTAGGAAAGGCATATATTTCCAGAAGTAAGTATGTTAAATACACAAATGTCTATAAATAACAAAAAGTTATCAGCAAAAACGCTTAGGTTATAACATTCCCAAACTTTCTAACATTTTAAGTGTTTTAGATATATGTTGTCTGACCAGTTCATTTGGTTGCAGTTTTAAACTAGCAAACCATTACCCTATAAGAGGAGCTAAACTGAACTGTAACACTACACAAACTTCCCAAGGAAGGTAACTTGAAAAGTCTAAAAAGTGATTCCAATTATTCTAATTAACATTTGAGATGCTAAAAGAATCGATGACTCAAGAAACACTTTGAAGTAATTCCATTTTTCTTTATCATTTTCTAAAAAAGTATTTACTTAAATTTAAGATCCAGATGGCTTAAGAGTATGTCTTCAAAGTAGGTTTATCACTAAAGCATTCTGATCCAAAGACATAGTCTTAATGCTTCTAATATGTAATTCTAACCTAAAATCACAATCCTTGGTTTGAAAACATCAAAGGTAAGAAACAAAAAAATAAATCAGGGTGAAAATGTGCAGCAGCTATAACTACAAGAGTGGAAAATAAATTCTATTTTTTCCATAAAGACTCTATGAAAATATAAAGCCCAAAGTCAGTGACAACAGAAGTCCACATATAAATGGTGTTTAACAATAGAAAGTTTTCTAAAGCTTCTCATGAGATGTCAATGAATAGTCATAATCTGAGTTAAGAACTCATAAATCAAGGTTAAGTTATACATAACTATGCTGATTTACATACCTTCTACAATGTCCAACTGGCATACATAATTTAGACACCCTTAGGAATTCATAATGCCCTATCATATCATCTCTCATTATAGTTTTACTACTTTAAGTACCAAGAAGCCTTTTCAGAGGAAGAGTTCCATCTTTTCCCTTGATCCCCCAAAGTATAGGTAACAAAATATAAAATTAAACAAGATTATGTTTGATAAACTAACATATAAAATTACCATTGCAATTTTCATAGTGATTGCTTATAAACATAATAGTCATCATAAAACCTATAAAGTATATACTTAGTTTTATAAAAGAAATGTAGATTGTCTCAAAGTAAAAAATACAGTGCTGGCTGCTAAAAAGCACTCTGTTGCAATAAGATGTGCAATAATGAGCAAAACTTCAGAAAACATGAATATGTTCCCCAAACTTTTCATATTAGTTAAGCAAGAATTGCTCTGCAGCAGCAGGATGCTTTTTAGTGGCTGACACTATAAAGCTAACGTTAAGAAAGAAAAAAGGCAGAAAGTGTGAGCAACAAACAATGTAACCAAATTATTGCAAATGGAGATTAGCAATAAGAAGTGAGGAAGGTGACCATCTACTCCCTTCTGATAAGACACCATCTTTAAATATTAAGTTTTTTGCAGGACGTGGAACACCCATGTCAGCATACGATGACTGTGACAGCAAACTTGAAAAACTGGGCTCTGCGTGAATATCCAATGTTGAAGCACCTTCCTGGAATGAGTGAACAAAGTTAAGGACTTGCAGGGAGAGTTTTCTACTGGAATGTAAGAGGTTTTGAAGGCTCTCTTTTCTGCAAAGGCCATGTGTAGCAATTTTCCTACAAACTTTCCGGTTTAATTTGGAACTGAACAGTGGAATTCCAAAGCACAGCTCGTGAGGAACCCAATCTGCTTCTGTTGTGGCACCAGAGGTTTGCTTTGTTGCTGAATCTACAGTTGCTTCCTCAATGACCATTTGAAATGACTCTGTACTCCCATTTACATCTGAGCCAGAAGCTAAATCAGGTTCTCCTCTCTCATCAGAAGCATCACTGAGTTTTCTATTTGCAAGTTGGCTGGAAGCATTCAACATGGTGACATATGCGCAGAGATGTTGTAAGTCCACTCTGTTCCTTAGTATCTGCAATGCTTTATGAACACCCATATTGACACGAGTGAACTCTCCTTGTAGTTCTGTTTCATCAAATGGAAATGGGATATGGACAGTTTCTCCTATCCCATGCAGACCATGCCCCTGAATTAAAACTGCAGAATGTGTTAAAGCATCATTCAACATCGTGGGCGCATTTGAGGTAGGAACTACTCCAGGATCATGACCCCAAGATGTTATTAGCAATCGATCATAACTCTGAAACATATCTGGCAGTTTTTGAGGTCTTGTACCTTTGGACAATAAAAGGGATGGTGGTCCTTGTCCAGTGATGTGATAAATGTACAGTTTAAACCAGATGGAGTTGACTTCTGGGATAGCTGGTCCAATATGCTGAGGGGTGCAGCTGCTGACAGGCTGGATTTCATTGGTGAGGGGAGCCATGGAAACAAGCAGCATGTAATTTTTGTTTAGAACTCTGCTGCAAGTTGCAGGGTCCAGATGAAGAAGGCTTTCACAGCATAAGAGATCCAGGGGAAAACCATAATTGGGTTGGTCTGGCTGTGCAGTTTGCACAACTAGATCTTTGTTATGATGCAGAAACAGTATTGTGTTTCTCAGAGTAAGTGCATGATCAAAATAACTCTGCTTCTCCTTCACCAGTGCTCTGAACTGGTGAAAGATTTCCCATCATTAAGAAGGCAGTAAGAGTGGAGTCAAATGGGAATGTGATGCGCTTCGTGTGTCCTGTAGACAGACTCAGGCTGCTTACACTGGCGGTGTCAGCTGGATCTTCTTGACTATTTGTATCAGTGTCAGTTGCCGATGAAGCTTCTTGTACAGGCCTCCTACTTTCCCCTCCATCCCATGACAAGAGCGTCTTCTGTGGAACTAAAGTATTCTTTAATCCGTTTACAGATGGAACATTCTTCCATGATGAATGAAGTTGATCCAAATTTATTACTTGTCCCTTCTTACGGGCAAAGCCCAATAGGCGATACATTGAAACAGCATTCTTAACCAGGGATAAGTCAATCTCAAGGACATTTGCAAGCTCTGCCACATTTGTGTGCTCATCTATTGAAACAAATATCTTACAGAGTAGAGTTTCAAAACAATCAAAACAAGCACTCGATTCATTACAATACCTTCAAGACGTGGAACTGCTATACAACTGTCTTCAGACATTGGTACATCCAGATAAATAAATCATTTGTTATACAAACTATGTACTACATTGTAATCTAGTGATCCAGAGAGTTGAGGGCCTGAATCGACGATCTTATAAATAGCACAGTTCTCAGGCAAAGTGCATATCCTGATGTCATCTTCTGTGATATACCCAGCCTGCACCACCCACCACACCTCCATGGCAATTTCCACTGGCTTTATTGGTAGAAGATCACGGGTTGTTTTCCTTCTGAATAATTTTTTTGATGATCTACACTGATTCATAAGATCAATATACTGGTTTCTTCCTATGCCAAGAAGCCTTAGACAGTCAGCAGAGTAAAATTGGGCAATGAATCATAACTTTTCTCACTGTTCATAATATCCTCCATAATCCCAGTGTAATACGAAAATGGTGTTATCCTCAAGCCCTTCACCATAATATCCGATAGACGGTAAGGGTACAGCACGAGATGATCTCGGCTGTACTTTAGCAGTTCCTCATAGTATCTGCGTTCATCTTTCTTGACATGTTTAAGTGATTTCTGTATCGTAACTGATTGCAGATACTGTACAGGACAACCTGATTTTTATATTCTCTCTGTGAATTTCCAAGACGACTGGGATTTTCTTCCTCCTCTGCCACTCTGAACAGCAAGACCAATACTTTCTGTATTTCCTCCTCCTCAGCCTACTTGATGTGAAGACAAAGATGAAGACCTCCATGATGAGCCATCTCCACTTAATGACTGCCTCACGTTGGCCGGCAACTTGTTCCAGGGTTAGTTGTGCCGGATGTGGAACTCCAGGTCTATGTTCATGATGCCGCGGCCAGGGCCGGCGGCGGGGGCCGCGACTGCGACCCACACTATGCTTCCCGCCTGCCCGCCCGCAGCCCGTCAGCGGAAGGCCCAGGCTGCCCCATGGCCTGGGCTGCCGACAGTTAAGCGCGGCCAGGGCCAACCGAGCACTGGGTCGCCTGAGCAGCTCGGAAGGCCCTTTTTAACTTTAGACCTACTGTTTGATGAAGAGACACATAGATTATCAACTTAGGCCAGGTTCAAAAGGCCCTTCAATCACATGGAAATGAAACCGTAACCTCCCACAAGGAAAAGGATTAACTCCCCCCATTCAACCAGGAGACTTACTCTTACTAAAAACTTAGAAAGAAGGATCCCCCAAGAATCAATTACAACCAAAATGGAAAGGGCCCCTATCAGGCATTATTAGGCACTCCCACTGCTGTTAAACTCCAAAGTTAATTTTTTTTCTTTTTTAGATGAAGTCTTGCTCTGTCGCCTAGGCTGGAGTGCAATGGCTCAATCTTGGCTCACTGCAACCTCCACCTTCTGGGTTCAAGCAATCCTCCTGCCTCAGCCTCCTGAGGAGCTGGGATTACAGGCACGTGCCACCATGCTTGGCTAATTTTTTTTTTTTTTGTATTTTTAGTAGAGACGAGGTTTCACCATGTTGGCCAGGCTGGTCTCGAACTCCTGACCTTGTGAAATGCCTGCCTCAGCCTCCCAAAGTGCTGGGATTACAGGCATGAGCCACCGTGCCCAGCCTCAAAGATTCTTATGAGTCCTCACAGATGTCAGAGGAAGATGCCATGACCTATACTTGCAAACTCCCAGAAGATTAAAGCTATTGTTTTGCAAATGCACAGATAAGTATTAATAACATGATGCTCTGGATGAGCATGAAAGTTTTTCTCTTACTCCTAATTATGTTTTCTTTCTTACCGCTTTGCCCTGATGATGGAATTCAATAAAGGAATCTCTACCAGCAGACACTTGGTTTTTACCCTTCCTAGGACCTTTAACAGATATCTTGTTATTGCTAATCTTTGGTCTTTGCTTGTTTAACCTCCTTATAAAGTTTGTGTCTCCTAGATTACAATAATTCCATGTAAAGATGATGCTGGCACAAGGCTTTCAACCCATCCCCTCTTCTGACCCAGAAAATAAAGACATCCTGCCTTTGGGCCTTTTAGAACAGGTATCCAGAGATTTTACTTCTCCAGTGCTGGGCGGGGTCTATGCCCATAACATCAGCAGGAAGCAGTTACAGAAGATGAACCCCTACCCTTCTGCAAGCCCCTTAAGATTAAGGAGGAGCATATAATCTCTGATGGAGAAAAGAGGCAGGCGACCAGAAAGACTTATTTTCTAGTCACAACCCCATTGAACAGAGCAGGATCTGGTCAAAACAGGGTGCCGTGAAGAAGCCTGCTGAAACCAGCAGATGATGATGAAAGTGACCTCTACTTGCTCTCACTGCTTATGAGCATAAAGACACTAACACTGGGACCATGGCCAGTTTACAAATGTCATGGAACACACCTTGGCAATGGCCTGGAAGTTACTTTATATGGTTCTGGAAACTCCCTGCCCCTTTTCCAGAAAGTTCTGAAAAACCTACCTCTTAATTGGCATGTAATTAAAAGTGGGTCTAAATACAACTAGCTAGCAGCCCACAGGCACCAACTCTGGGCACACTGCCTATGGGTTAGCCCTGCTTTGCAAGAAGCAGCACCAGTTCAATAAAAGTTGCTTTCTCTCACCAGCGGCTTGCCTTTGAACTCTTTCCTTGGCAAAGCCAAGGAAACTACAGTCTGGGAGAAATTTCCCAGTCTACAAACCAGTTTTGGGGCTTGCCTGCCCTGCATCACTGTCATTGTTTCCTTGGGTTTCCCAGGAATATACATGTGTGAGACTGCTGCCTTGCTTATAGATCTCTTTCCCTGCATTAAACAGGAGTATCTTGCCTGTGGCTTCCAGAGTTAGAGATACATGTAGTTTCACTACTGAGTGCTAATATTTAATTTTGGAATCAAGTGATGCAATCAGACTGGCTGCTACCATTCTGTGGTATACATGTAGTGAACACATGTGTGGTTGAGTTTCCTGCTTTTAGCTGGAGCAAGAAAGTTTTATAATTGTGATTTGTACAAAAAAATTATAGGCAAGAGAATGTGTGTAAAATAAACTTTATTGTAAGAGGTTTCTAAATGCTCATCCTTCAAGGAAAATGGACATATGCTGAAGAGCTGATAAGCAGTCTACAGCAGTGTTATTCTTACTTAATCTTGGTTCCAAGTCCTTGCCATTTTCCTCTAGCTGCTATTGACTCCAGTTATACATAGGATGGGGGAAAGGGGATTATCTATGGATCTAGGCATCACTGTCTCTTGGGCAGTTATCACATTTGCAGGCTGAAGGGATGTGATTTCTACAATCAAACTATCCATTTGGAATACAAATCTGGAGTGGCTATAAAATGTGCTTCTCAGAAATGGAGTTTTCAGATTTGGACTTTCAATTGTTCTGTTGTTTTAGTTTTTCTCATCAACTGCGGAACTGTTTGTGACTAAGCTTTGTTAAAAGTAGAGAAGAGCTTTCCATAGTTCCAACATTAGTTGTTACCTGAAACAAACAAAAACACACACACGCATACAATGAAACAATAATCTTTGGTGAGGTCTTGCTGATACCTAACTGAGGCTGGAGTGAGAGCTAAGCGGTGATACAGGCCAGGTGCAAACTGAGTGCAGCTAAGTGGATAACCTCTGGTAGTGAACTACAGCGTAGAAGAAGATAGTAATAATAGATTGAAAAGAAAGTCTCCTGAAATGAACTAGCTGGCCTGTGGTGTAGGACACAGGACCCCAGCCACCTTATGATTCTAAAAGCCTTGCTCAAAGCCACTGCAGATGAGTTAGCTAGGTCTCTACCACCTCCATAATACTCCTCTGGAGAGAAATAAAGGTCTTTCACACCTCCCAGGAAGGGATTTGCTTAGCCTCAAATGTGCACATTCAGAAATAGCTTGTCATAAGAAAGAGAGGATAGTTTGCAGAGAAATAACCCTCCTAAGTCCACATCCTATTCCTTTTAAATAAGAGAGTGGTGCCAAGGGAAGAGCCCTAGAATGTCAAAGCCAACAGGGTGCTCAGATACCACCCAAGTACAGTTCCATCTTTGGCCATAAGGAGACAATGGTGTCAAGAGGCTAAGGCCATATGATGTGTAGGCGAAAAACCTGGGGTGAGAATCGAGGCCTCAAACCTTTTCCACTACATCACAGAGTTTAGGAGCAGTTAGAGGGAAGCCTTCAATCTGGAGAACACTAAGAGGCTCTAGAGATTATTGGGTCATGGTGACTAGGACAAAAATAAGGATTCACAGAAAGATGTTTATAGTCAATGTTCTTTTACAGTAAATGTTCTTTTGGGTTTTTGCTTGATAAAAAGGCTGAGCAAAAGTGAAAAAAACTTTTTTCTTTTTTTCTTTCTTTTTCTTTTCTCTTTTTTTTTTTTTTTTTGAGACAGTTTCACTCTTGTTGCCCAGGCTGGAGTGCAATGGTGCAATCTTGGCTCACCACAACCTCCACCCCCAGGGTCCAAGCAATTCTCCTGCCTCAGCCTCCCAAGTAGCTGTGAATACAGGCAGGCACCACCATGCCCAGCTAATTTTTAAAAAAATTTTTTTTTAATTTTTAGTAGAGACGGGGTTCCTTCACGTTGGTCCAGCTGGTGTCAAACTCCCAACCTCAGGTGATCCTCCCAAAGTGCTGGGATTACAGGCGTGAGTCACCACGCCTGGCCAAAAGTAAAAATTTTCTAATTGCAATTCTGAACAACTTATGGGTTGTGAAATCAATATAGTGGACTGCTTACTACTACAGGCTTTATTTAAATACTAGGTAGGGTGGATTACACATAGTAAAAGATTTTTTTAAAACTGATCACAAAGAATTATATATTTCTCCCTGCATCTTGTGGTCAGAAAAGTTTGAGAAACTGCTCTACATAGGCAAATTATAGTTTCAATCTATTCATCTACCTCTTTTTCTCTTCTCTTTTTTCCATGCTATGCAAACAAAACCATGGAGAGAGGAAGGCAAATTCCATCAATGGGTGGTGTTAAGCCTTTTCTATGAGGTAGCTGCACATTTAGGACACTTCTATGCTGGCGACTTGACATGCTAGTAGATAGATGGTCCTTTTCATCTCTAGCCACATGTTAAAATTACTTGGGAGCTTTTTAAGACTACTAGTGGCTTCCACCCACCTGGAATCATTTAAATCAGAATCTCTATGTGTAGAGTCCAGGCACTTGTGTTAGTTAAAACCTCACCAGGCTTTATAATATGACAGAATGATTTAAAGCTACTGAGTAGACCCACCCTATTTCCCACCATTCTCTTTGTTTCTCTTTCACCATAAGCTTCTTTCCCATGAGAAAGTAAAGATTTTAGTCTCTCTTTTCACAGTCTGAAGTAAATCACTATCTTTCTCAATTGGACTTCCAAGGCAAAGATTTCTTTCCACTTACCTATCTGGATTTTTACAAAGTTGGCCTCTGGATTCCCTTTTCCCAAAGCTAATTCACCACAAAGGTACCCCTTAAGTCAAGTAGCTGGGCTTTCATGTACCTGGACCTGTCAATCATGGGTAAATACTTTGCAGGCAGGGTTGCTGGGTGCTGTGGGATTGACATAAACTCCCAGGTATTGCCAGCTTTGAGCCTCAGGCAAGCTTGTGACTAAGTGACTCCAGTAGTCTGAGGACAGTCCTTACTCAGAAGGGTCTTGGGAAGCAGAAGCAAACATAGGCATGAGAGGGTAAAAAAAAAAAAATCCCATGTGATCTTGGCTTATACCTAACAGAACCTGTGCAAGAATAGATATTAAGGTGGGTATTGTACACAGCAGAGCTTAGTAAATACCAAGTCTGGAGTTTAAGGGATAGGCTGAAGAGATTTTGCAGGTTTGTAAACATTTTTGCCAATTTGAACATACTTTTGTTTGCGTTTGGTTTTTCTCCTCAGTGGTAAGAGCTAGGCACAATAAGGTAGCTAGGATATTATAATTTCAATCAATAAATTTGTATTTTGCCAAGGACCAAGATGAACTATGACGATTTCAATTTTTTAGTACTTTATTTTGATCAGTTTGAAAACTAGGACTTTTGCTCTTTTTTGGCTTATGGCACCTTTTTGGTTTTCACACTTTCTCAAAGACCAGTAACTTAGAACCTAAATTATGATTGCTTATTCTTTCAGTATTCTAGGGGAAAGTTGATTTAATCTTGACAAAATATATTCAATTAAAATAATTGTTCTCTTAAATCTTTTCTTTCTTTCTTTCCTTTTTTTTTTTTGAGATGGAGTCTTGCTCTGTCACTCAGGCTAGAGTGCAGTGGCGCAATCTTGGCTCACTGCAACCTCCGCCTCCCAGGTTGAAATGATTCTCCTGCCTCAGCCGCCTGAGTAGGTGGGACTACAGGCACGTGCCACCATGCCCAGCTAATTTTTGTATTTTTAGTAGAGACGGGGTTTCACCATGTTGTTCTCTTAAATCTTTTCACCTTTTAAGTTTGTCCTTCTCTTCTCCAATTTGCAATAGTGGAGCGTGGCTTGCACCGAAATACTATATTTCTCAGAGCTACTTATTCCCGGAGCCTGGCAGTCTGGGGGCCTGGAGGGGGTGCGTCTAGAATGCAGCCCTCTCTAAGTTGAGAATAACTATGAGAATTGTGGGTTATAAGGTTTTGAGTAGCTCTGGCCTCCCCGTCCTCTTTTGTTTCTACAGTGGAGTGTGACAAGAGAAGGGGCCCATCTGAGAGTGACTACATATTGTGGCTTTCTCCACTTACCTCTGGAAATTTGATTTAGGCAAGTCGGGGGAGTCTCCGGTATTCTCTGAGAACTCTGTTTTCATTATACAGCTGGAAAACGGAATCTATGATTTGCCTGTAGAGGTTAGAGGTGCATCCTCTTCCAGGAAATAATTACAATTTAGGCAAGTTATACACGTTTGCTTAAGAGAATGCTTTCTGCACATTTCATGTTCTTCCTCTCTTAGCCTAGGGAGAAAACCGTGGAGGGCTGGAACTTTAGTGTGATGGGGCAGAAGCTTAATTTTCACATGATTCTCAACAAATGCCAGCACATCACATGTATTATCATGTCTGATGGCTGCAATATGAAGGAGGCTTTTCCAAAATTGTTGTTGCTTTGGTATGGGAAGGGACCTGGTTACGGTTCTTCTGGCCCAGCACAATGTTATGAAATGATGGCCTTTGTGTGACAGCAATCTGAGAGGAGGAGGGTTGGAGGGAACCACCTTGGGGTGGTAGAATGAAGAGTAACCAAGACATAAGGGAAGCTGATGAGGATGGCAGCAGAGGAGACTCTCATTCTGCTACATGAGGTGCTCAGAAATCTGGGTTCTACTGAATGCCAATCACCTAAGAAGCAGAGAGACAGCAGGCAGTGTACAGCAGCAGACAGAAGACAGCAGACAGCTTAGGAATCACAAGAATGATTTTAGAGGTAGATACCTCTAAGATGGAGGCAAATCTTTAAGCCTATTTATTTACCTATAAATAGGAATGATAGTAGCTGCCCTACCTCTCTAGCTGGGACAATTTTAATGAATAAGTGAAGTAAACTATGTCAAAGTGCTTGAAATCTATAAAAGTCTGCCCCAGTCACAAGCCTTTAGAAAAATACATATTGCCAGAAGCAGACCGACTTGGGCCTCTCCTACCATTTTCTTCATGAAAGCTGCTGAGATGACGTTCCAGCTTTTCTCGCAGGCAGTTGTTGATGAAAAGGGTCTCCTTCAGGTGCTGCCACTGGCTCTGGATCTCACCTTCTGCCGCCATTCCACCAGGACATGGAATGAGATGGGAAATGAAGATGCTGATCACTAAAGGGGTAGTCAGAGGCCTCTCATCAAGATCCCTGCTTTTCACCATTCTTTTGCCAACTTCATCTTCTCATCAGGGAACATAAGGCAACTTTCTTTAAGAGCTTTTAAGGCTTCAAACAAAGCATGGCCAAGTGCTAAGCAAACTCCACAGGGATGCCTCCCACATGGAGATATGGGAAGTATAACGCAGATTGACAGGAGGTGGGAAAACACTGAAGGTCTCTGAGTAGTGCTTTTCTAGCACTAGGAAAGGTATGACCACCTCCTTGAGATGACTTATAGGTACTAGAGAATATCTTCCTCTCTACAAAATATCTCTCCTGAACATATTTTGTTGTTGTTGTTGTTTTTTGACAGAGTCTCATTCTGTCACGCAAGCTGGAGTGCAGAGGCACCATCTTGGCTCACTGCAACTTCTGTCTCCCAGGTCTAAAGGATTCTCATGCTTCAGCCTCCTGAGTGACTGAGACTAAAGGCGTGCACCAGTATGCTTGGCTAATTTTTGCATTTTTAGTAGAGATGGGGTTTCAGCATGTTGGCCAGGCTGGTCTCAAACTCCTGACCTCAAGTGATCCACCCACCTAGGCCTCCCAAAGGGCTGGGATTATAGGTGTGAGCCACTGTGCCTGGCCCTGAACATCTTTAACAGATGGTAAAGACCTTCTTCTGCACCTTATTGTGAAACCAGAAAGAGAAATAAGGATGCCGTTGTCAGAAGATGGTATGACTAATTAAAGCCACATACTTACACCCATCACTGACAGAATGACAAGCCTAATATGGTTTACATTACTATGAAAGCTCAATGAGTGAATTAATATAATCTCTTTCTATTGCATAGAAGAGTATATAAAGCATATGGTCTCCTAACAACCCAAACTTTTGCCCCCAAAGTGAAGTCAAACATTCAAGTAAGGGAGAGGAGATATAGGTCAAGATTCTAGTCTATAGGCACACCAGTGAGGCTACCAACCCAAAGGGCTCTTATATACCTAAAGAAGCTCCAATGGCTAGCGTGGAGTTATTCTGGGAAGAGGGCATGCTGGTGGCATTGCTGTTAGATTCATCCTTTTCTCCAGCAGATAACCTCTTTGTTTATTTAGATTGAATTACAACACTGAGACTAAACTAACAGACATCTTAAAAATACCTTGGTGCTGCACAAAGATTGAGAACTCTGGCTATTTACCAAAGGGTTGCCAAGATCAAAGTCTTGTCTTTATGGAAATCCGCTGATACTCTAGCAGCCAGATAGAACCTTATGGGAAAGCAAGCACCTGAGGGGAGATGGAGACTGGAGCTTGAAACCCAGGAACCATTATAATTGCACCTCCAAACATATGGACAAGCCTGCCAACATTCTTGGGATGGCTAGAACAGCTTAGGAAAACTGTTCAGGAACTATAATTATCAAGAATATTTCAGGAAGCCTGGATGTGGTGGCTCATATCTGTAATCCCAGCACTTTGGGAGGCAGGGGTGGATGAATTGCTTGAGCTCAGGAGTTTGAGGCCAGCCTGGGCAAAAAGGCAAGACCCTGTCTCTACCAAAAAGGCAAAAAAAATAGCCAGGAGTAGTGGCATGCATCTGTGGTCTCAGCTACTCAGGAGGCTGAGATGGGAGGGTCATTTGACCTCGGGTTGTAGGTTGTGGTGAGCCGAGATCATGCCACTGCACTCTATCCTGGGTGACAGAACAAGAGACCGTGTCTCAAAAAATATATATATTTCAGGAAAGATAAGATGTCCCATTTTAAAGAAGGAGATCTGTTAAAAGGATTTGTACATGTGCGGCAGTAGTGGCAGAGAGTCCATTCTGGCCTGCTTTGAGTATGCCAGCTTGCAGATGCCAGTCTGGACCAGAGGGACTGAGGTGAGGACAGGAACAGAGCAAATTACCTGACCCACCAGGGACCTGTACTTGAGACTTGATCCCAGAGCTGTGTTCAGCCTAATCACTTTTTTAAAGTGAATGTTTAGGGCCTGCCTGCAGAGAATAACATCTCTCAGTTTAGACAGAGGTGGTGAGCATGTAGAATATAGGAGCTACTGAGAGATTGATGGAGCTTTATTTTTCTTATCAAAGGAGCACTTACTGGCTATATCCACAGCAGAGGGGTCTTCCTGTGCATCAAAGAGGAAGGCATTGCTGCTCCTTATGAGACTCTAACTAGTGCCTGATGATCTGAGGTGGAACAGTTTCATACTGAAACCACCCAATTCCCAGCCCCTACCACCCCACCCCCACCTTGTCTGTGGAAAAATTGTCTTTCATGCAACCAGTCCCTGGTGCCAAATCTGTGGGAGATCACTGGCTTAGAATCTTCAAAAGATTATTGCCCCCAATGTAAACTAGGGACTTTGTGTGATAATGACACGTCAATATAAGTTCATCAACTGTAACAAATTTGCTGTTCTGGAGAGAGACGTTGATAGTCTAGGAGGCTACGCATGTGTGGAGGCAGGGGGTATATGGGAACTTTTTGTACTTCCTGCTCAATTTGCTGTGAGTCTGAAACTACTCTAAAAAATAAGGTCTATTTTCTTAAAAGTCATTTTGCCTCCATAGTGGGAAAAAAATAGCCGTTGACTAATAGCTGCTCTTATCCTGCCTAAAAAAATTAAAAAGTCAGCTTGAAAAGACAAAAATTGTTTTTAAGTAACTTTATTGTATACCAAAACAAAGCTAAAAGAATTTTAACACAAGATGCAGAAAAATCCAGCACTCAATAAGGTACGATTCACAATGTCTAACCCTGAATCAAATAATGTTAAGAATGCAGAGAGACAGAAAACTATAATCCATGATAAGAAGGGGGAAAGAAATCAATCTACTTAAACTGACTTAGAAAGGACACATCAGGTGAGAATTAAAAAATAATAAAAAGGACACAGATGACAGAATCTGTAGACAAGCACATTGAAACAAATATAACTATATTCCTTGTATTAAAGAAGCTAGGCCGGTGTGGTGGCTCATGCTTATAATCCCAGCACTTTGCAAGGCCAAGGTGGGTGGGTCACATGAGGTCAGGAGTTTGAGATCAGCCTGGCCAATGTGGTGAAACCCCATCTCTCTGAAAAATATGAAAATTAGCTGGGTATGGAGGCACGTGCTGTAATCCCAGCTACTCAGGAGGCTGCAGCACAGGAATCACTTGAACCCAGGAGGTGAAGTTTGCAGTGAGCCAAAATCTCACCACTGCACTTCAGCCTGGGCAACAGAGCAAGGCTCTGTCTCAAAAAATAGAATAAAATAAAGAAGCTAGAGGAAAATATGAAATGATGGAGAGTTACATAGAAGACTTTAAAAAAAGACATAAATTAAATTTAGATGAAAAATAAAGTTTGAGATGAAAATACACTGGATAGGATTAACAGCAGATTAGATGGTGCTAAAGAAAGATTAATCAATTCCAAGACATGGAAATAGAAAGAAACAAAGAGAGAAAAGAAAGATACAACAAAAATGAACAGACCATTAGTCAGCTGTGGTAAAATTTCAAAGCAGCTAATACAAATATAACTGGAGTCTTTGAAGGAGAGGATAGAGAGAAAGAATAGAATATACATTATATATATTTGATATATATATGCCAAATATATTGTATATGCCATAGATAAGACTATATATGTCATTATCATTCAAATTTGATGAGAACTATAAACATGCAGACGCAAGAAACTAAATAAAGTAAAACAATATGTAAAAGACAAAACTATACAAGGTCTTAATCAAACTGCTTCAAACCAGTGATAAATAGAAAATCTCAAAAGCGGCCAGACAAAAAAGACATATTATATACGGAGGAACAAAAATAAGAATTATGGCAGACTTCTTGTTGGAAACAATGTAAGCCAGAAAACAGTGGAATATCACTTTTCAAACACTTTTTAAAAACACAAACTGTCAACTAGAATCCTATATCCAGTGAAAACATCTTCCAGAAATGAAGGTGAGTTCTTATGCTCATCAAGATGAAGTAATCCACTATACTGTATCTCTCTTACTGATTGAAACCAAGAACTCTTAGGCCAGGCACAGTGGCTCATGTCTGTAATCCCAGCATTTTGGGAGGCCACAGCAGGTGGATCGCTTGAGCTCAGTAGTTCAAGACCAGCCTGGGCAACATGGAGAAACCCTGTCTCTACAAAAAATACAAAAATTAGCCAGGTGTGGTGGCACACACCTGTAGTCCCAGCTACTTGGAAGGCTGAGGTGGGAGGATTGCTTGAGCCCAGGAGGCACAGACTGCAGTCAGCCAAGATCATGTCACTGCACTCCAGCTTGGGTAAGAGAGCAAGACTCTGTCTCAAAATAAAAAACAAAACTCAGAACTCTTGAGAGAATATGAAAAGTGATTACCTGAGTGCTCTAAAGAGAAAACAATAGAATGCAGATGAAGGACCATAGTCAAAACTAAAATAAAATCTACAATGGAGATAACTTTGCATTTTTTCTCCCCACTTTGGGGCACTTGGGAGGAGCTAAGGGTCTTCAGAGCCTGCAGCCAACTTACCTGTGGCAAGTTTTCTGACAAGGATCTCTGTCAGCTGTCTTCCTTGCACCATTTGCTCACAGAATCTCTGTCTCTGGTAGTAGGCAATGCCAGTGTTCCTGAGAAGGCCCTCAAAAGACTTGACTGTGTCCTTCACATGCTGGGTGAAAAGGTAGCAGACATCTCTCCCTTCCTGTATCTTCTGTCTTAAGTGGGTCAGTTCTTCAGCCTGAGCCTGAATTAAGGGGTCATGTATCCTAAGGTGGGAAAGAAGAGTAAAATGTAAGAGGGAATGTAGTGAATAATAGGTTACAGAAGTTTCAGAGGAGAGATCTCTTAGAATCCCTGTAAGGAACTCTCAAGTTGAATTCTTTTTTTCTTTTTTTTTTGAGACAGAGTCTCACTCTGTCGCCCAGGCTGGAGTGCAGTGACGTGATCTCAGCTCACTGCAACCTCCGCCTCCGCCTCCCAGGTTCAAGGAATTCTCTTGCCTCAGCCTTCCAAGTAGCTGGGACTACAGGTGCCCACCACCATGCCAGGATAATTTATATATTTTTTGTAGAGATGGGGTTTTGCCATGTTGGCCATGCTAGTCTGGAACTCCTGACCTCAAATGATTCATGCACCTCGGTAACCCAAAGTGCTGGGACTACAGGCATGAGCCACTGCACCTGGCCCAAGATGAATTCTTGTACAAGTTGTGTGACTCGCCTGTGGCAGAAGGAATGAAGCAGCAGCCTTGAGTTTGTCTGTTATTTTACTAACTTTGCTTTAAAAAGATGCCCCTTTGGTTCCCCACTTTAGCCTAAGTACATTTTCATACAGTATACATCAAGCATTATGCAGTAATTGGCAAAAAAAAAAAAGCTGGATTCAAAAGTGTTGGGCAGGTATCTCTGGTATTAATTGAAAGTTAAAAAGAAAAATCAGTGAAAAGGTCAAGAAGGGCAGTATTCTATTGAATGACATGAAGATAGACCATAATCAGTAAGAAGACAGTTAAAACTAAAGTTCTGGCCAGGTGCAGTGGCTCACCTGTAATCCCAGCACTTTGGGAGGCCAAGGCAGGCAGATCACCTTAGGTCCAGAGTTTTGAGACCAGCCTGGCCAACATGGCGAAACCCCATCTCTACTAAAAATACAAAAATTAGCTGGCATGGTGGTGTGCACCTGTACTCTCAGCTCCTTGGGAGGCTGACCTGGGAGGATCGCTTGAACCTGGGAGGTGGAGGTTGCAGTGAGCAGAGATCATACCACTGCACTCTAAGACTCCATCTCAAAAAAAAAAAAGTAAAGCTCTGAGTAGCAATTTCATTACTCTATGTGGGATTTCATTGTTTTCTAATTATTGTTTAAATATTTATCATGGTGATATGGTTTGGCTCTGCGTCCCCACCCAAACCTCATGTTGGATTGTAATCCCCAATGTTGGGGGAGGGACCTGCAGGAAAGTGACTGGATCACGGGGGCGGATTTCCCTCTTCCTGTTCTTGTGATAGTGAGTTCTCATGAGGTCTGGTTGTTTGAAAGTGTAGCACCTCCCTCTTTGCTCTCTCTCTCTCTCCTGTTCTGGCCATGTGAATACCATGCCTGCTTCCCCTTTGACTTCTGCAATGACTGTAAGTTTCCTGAGGCCTGCCCAGAAGCAGAAGCCTGTACAGCCCACAGAACCATGAGCCGATTAAACCTCTTTTATTTATAAATCACCCAGTCTCAGATACATGTTTATAGCAGTGTCACAATGGCCTAATACACATGGGTTCCAATGTAGAGTGTGAGCTCTGTGAGTCTAAAGACAGTGCCACCTATTACCCAACTTACAGCACCTGGTAGTGTGTACACATACAAGTAGTTACTCAGTTAATGCTGAGAACCATGTAATCCCAGAGCTGGACTGAACATTTGCAGTCATCTACCCCATCTAATGCTTGAATTTCCTCCCTGCTATTCTTCTAAGTAGTTATCTGCAGGTCCTCTTTCAAACTCTATTCCATAGAGTTACTAGAAAGTGTCAGGGGAAGTAAAGACACATACTGGGGAGAAACAGGGGCTCCAGACCTACCACCTCTTCAATCAAATATCTCTGCTTTGGTGAGTTTTACATATTTGAGCTTCTATGATTTCATTTCAACAAAGGATTAAAAGAAGTTTCAAATGCTACAATCTACCTTATGTCTGAAACCCTCTAAGGATAGTTAATGCTGCTCCCGAGTGAATTAATAATTCATTTTCCACACAACAGCTGCTCAATCATCTATCTACCCAGTAGCCCTATCAGTTAATACTCCACCTAGTGTAATACTTTTTAAAAAAGTTTGGAGGAGAAACTTTCTTATCATGAAAGGCACTTTGGAAAGTTTGAACATATCTCTTATAGAAAATGTTAATGACAGTCACCACATCTATAAATGGGAACAAATGTAATAATTACAGAAAATAGTTGTTCAGAGTTTTATATGTGTTAGAGATGGTTTTAACTACTTGCAATTGTGCATTTAATCTTCATAACCCTCTAAGATAGACACTGTCAGTATTTCCAGTTTATAAATGAAGTAGCCTAGGTTAATCACGTGCAGAAAAGTGCAGTAAATTTGACCAAGGACACACAAATAGAAGCCACATTGCTAGTATTCCAATGCAGGCAACTGTCTCCATTTTACTAATATGCTATTTAATGGAAAACCCTAGAGACCTAACTAGACCATAGCCTCACTGTGTCTTAGTCTAGTTCTGTGCCTGCCTCGTATATTTCTGCCCTTCTCCTTGCACAAATTTGCTCTTTGTTCTACCTGCCTGAGCTGCCCCACTTCAAACAGTATTTATACACTTCCCACAGAGGAACCTCCTTACCGAAGCCTTGCAGCTGGCCTTGGCAGTTCAGCCAGCTCCCTCTCCTGAAACTGCAGCTCCTCCTCCAGCACAGATTCTATAAGGTCTTTGCCCTCTTCACACTCTGAGAAAAGACAGACATGCCTGCATCATGGAAGGCTGGACGTGCTGCTGTGGTCACTGCCTGCAGGGCAGGAGGCAGGGTCTATCTCAAGGATAAAAGTATCCCCAGTACCAGGCTTTACACTGGGATTTCCATATCTTTATTCCTCAGTCTCTCAACTACTTACTCCCTGTTTTAGAGATGAGGAAAGAAAAGCCCACAGGCTGATAAAGTAACTTGACAAGATGATTCAACTGCAATGAGGCAGTCAGAATTCACATCCCCTGGGGTCTGACTCCACATCTTTTTCTTTTCTTTTCTTTTTTTTGAGATGGAATCTCACTTTGTTCCCCAGGCTGGAATGCAGTGGCACGATCTCAGCTCACTGCAACCTCTGACTCCTGGGTTATTCTCCTGCCTCAGCCTCCCAAGTAGCTGAGATTACAAGTGTGCCCCACCACAGCCTGCTAGTTTTTGTATTTTCAGTAGAGACAGGGCTTCACCATATTGGCCAGGCTGCTCTCAAACTCCTGACCTCAAATGATCCAGCCACCTTGGCTTCCCAAAGTGCTGGGATTACAGTAAGTGAGCCACTGTGCCCGGCCATGACTTCGAATCTTAAGGCCAATTCACCAAACCTTACAGCCTCTTAAGTAAAACATGAACATAAGGGCATGAAATAATGACTCCCTGTGTGTTTAGGAAGATACTAAGAACTGTAGGACTGATGGTTCTCCTGTTTCAAGAGTTTCAATAATCCCAAAATATTAGAAGATTACACATTTATATGTATACAACTGTGTAAAACTCTATATGGAGGAGAAAGATCCAAATGATATATGCCCAAATGCTAATAGTGTTTTAAAGGGAGAACCAACACATAGTGTTTGTCATGGTACTGTTGCAGTAGGTTTTTTTTTTTTTTTTTTTTTTTTGAGACGGAGTCTCGCTCTGTCGCCCAGGCTGGAGTGCAGTGGCGCAATCTCGGCTCACTGCAAGCTCCGCCTCCCGGGTTCACGCCATTCTCCTGCCTCAACCTCTCCGAGTAGCTGGGACTACAGGCGCCCGCCACCACGCCCGGCTAATTTTTTGTATTTTTAGTAGAGACGGGGTTTCACCGTGGTCTCGATCTCCTGACCTCGTGATCCGCCCGCCTCGGCCTCCCAAAGTGCTGGGATTACAAGCGTGAGCCACTGCGCCCAGCCAGGTTTTTAAGAATTATCATCATATGATCATCACCACTATCCAAAGAGGTAGTTTCTACTCTATTACCATTACAGATGAGAAAACTGAGGCACAGTGAAAACAAGTTAGATTTGAACCCAGGAAATTTGGCCCTAGGGTATATGCTCTTTAATCACTGCACAATAATACCTTTATACTAAGGTCTTAGGTAGTATCTTTCTTCTTCTCTAGCTTGAGAAATATTTTTCCTACAATTATAATGAATGAAGTTTTTTTTTTCTTAAACTAGTTTTTCCACACATCAAAGCTCATCTTTTCACTTCTTTAATAAGCGGGCTTTTGGCTTTACTTTTCTATGACAGTAAGTTAGACAGCAACTTTTAGCCACCCCCCACACAATGATTTATATAAAAATAATTGTAGAAATTGGAAAGCAAACTCAATTTCAATGTTAACCACAATCCTCTTCTAATATCCCTGTTCCTCTCATGCCCTTATTCCCATGTTTCCTTGTCATTACAGCTTCTCTTCCTTGACTGTTAGTAACAGGTTTAGGATTTTACAGTGGATTTAAAAATGTGAGCGCTAACTGCAGAGAGGAAAGGGCCAGCCCCTAACCTGGCCTGGCCTTCTGCTGAGAACGGCAGTCTGTTCCACTTGGCCTTGTTCTCATTTTGGCCATATGTCTCATAGCTCTGATCCTGGACGTCCACCTGCAGTTGCTTGCTGTCTGTAAAGTTGACACTCAGAGAGAGACAGAAAGGGTGTTACAAAGTCTCTGATTTTTCTGGAAATACCCTCAATCTAACCAGAACATGAGGAATGGCTTATCTGAACTTATGTGGGAAGAGAATCTTGATCCAGGTATCATAAAGACTTTTCTCCATGTCTGCTGTTGAAGTTTGCATCTCCACATATCTGTGACTCAGTTGAGAATAGGTAGTTTTAAGTTCCTTCAAGGCAGATAGTGTATAGTATTACTCCTTTCATCCCTGGTGCCGTTGGCACAGTGCTTTGCAAATCGGTGCTCTTAAAAAAGTTTAAATTGAATCCTGAGATGTTTTAGCCAACAGTGATGTTACATGTTTGTAGAATCTGATATTCATTGCTGAGAGGGGAAAGACAGTTTCATGCCTAAACCAAGGTTTTAGTCTCTATTCCTCACTACACTCGCCCTGCAAACTTTACACCTTTGTGCCTCAGCTTTTCTGTCCTTGGCAAATTGAGAGTAAAATGCCCACTTCTACCTTTCTGGGAGTGTGGTTAGGATAAAATTAATTTTGATACAGAATAAAGTCTGCAGTGTTTCATTTCACAGAGGAAAGATGGACAATCATTTATCACTTTGGTGACCATGCCCCTGTGGGACCTACTGTATTTCTGCAGGTGATTGGCCAGGGAGTAAACAGTAGCTTTGAATGTCAGGAATTTCTCTGTGAGGTCTCGAAAATTCTCTTTGCACTTTTCCAGTTCAGAGCGCAAGTACTGATTGATTTCCAGGATGCTCATTTCTGCCCTTGGACCAAAACAAGTGGTGGGAGACACTGCCATGCTGAAGCTTGTGGAGGAAGTAGAATCAGAGCCTAGGAAGAATAAACCCAAACAAATAATAAATTAAAAACAAATGCATGGATTATGGTAATGGTTGCACTACTTGGGTAAATTACTAAAAATTATTGAACTGTACAATTATAATGGGTAAATTTTATAGTATGTAAATTATACCTCAATAAAGTTTCTTTACATTAAACAAAGGATTTAAACAAGTCAAAAGAAAGCAGATCTGATTCATAACTTACCTTTGGGATAAACTTTGTCAGCATCCCACAACTCTGAGAATCCTTAGCCACAAAAACAAGGCACAAGGTGCTTAAGCTTAGAGTCTAAGGTACTGTCTGTGGTTCAGGCTCTGATAGGAATGCCAGAGGTAAGACCCAGTGCCAGGTAACGGTCTGGAGTCACAATCAGAATTAGAAGGTGGGGGTGTCATGGAATGTTAGGATCTCTGCCTTCCAGGTGTCTAGGCCATGTGGAAACACAGGTCTCTTCTGAAGGTCACCACCAACGGAGACCACTGCCTCGGCAGTCATTCTCAGTATTTGTATACCCTTGTGACAATCCACAGGCCTATCTCTTTATAAAATTCAACCATATTTTCATTGCTTATTATTGCAAATGCATAGAAAACATCAAGGAATACATATTTTCCCAAGTTCTATCATTGTCTTAAGAACAGTCATGAAGTCATTTTCTTTCTAATGAAAAATTTAACACTTTTAGATAGCCTTGGCATTCTTCTTTGGTTTTCCAGTTTTCCCCATCATTTATATTATAAGAAAAAAAGTCCGGAATATTCTGCTCAGTGTGTGACTAATTGATTTATATGGATTTAGAGGACAGGTGCAGTGGTTCACACCTGTAATCCCACCACTTTGGGAGACCAAGGTGGTTGGATCTCTTGAGCTAAGGAGTTTGAGACAAACCTGGGCAACATGGCGAAACCCTGCCTCTACAAAAAATTTTCAAACATTAGCCGGGCATACGGCCAGGCACGGTGGCTCATGCCTGTAATCCCAACACTTTGGGAAGCCAAGGCGGGTGGATCATGAGGTCAGGAGATCGAGACCATCCTAGCTAACATGGTGAAACCTCGTCTCTACTGAAAATACAAAAAATTAGCCAGGTGTGGTGGCGGGCGCCTGTAGTCCCAGCTACTTGGGAGGCTGAGGCAGGAGAATGGCATGAACCCGGGAGGCAGAGCTTGCACTGAGCCATGATTACGCCACTGCATTCCAGCCTGGGAGGCAGAGCAAGACTCCTTCTCAAAAAGAAAAAAACAGAGAGAGAGAAAAAAACAGAAAATAAAGGTTTTGACTACCTGAGTGGCTTTATTTATATAACAAGGCCACCTTTGCTAGCCAAACCAAACTAAAAAAGTGATAGTTGTCACCTCATACCCCAGGCTGCAGTTGGGTAGCTAAGGTTCTGCCCCTTTTTTTCACCATGACAACCTGGGTTCGGTTCCTAAATCAATTTCTTTCCAGTTTGATATTTGTGTTACTTTTGAACATTTTTTTTCCAGGGAGCTTTCTTAGCAGGATCTTTGTTGGCTTTCACCCCAGCTGTTACAGAACAGCTTGACTGAATTCAAAATCCAGAAGGTCACACAGTATCCTGGGAAGATGGTGGAATGAGAAGCACCTGGAATCTACACAACAACTGCACTGGCAGGATCTGTCTGATGTAAATATGTCAGAACTCTGGAGCCTACTGAAGGCTTGCAACTTCCAGAGGAAGGCCCAGATGGTAAATTGTAGGTAATTTCAGTCAATTTCAGTCCTTAGCACAATAGCAGCTACCCAACACTACCCCCAAGGCAGTCAGCTTGTGTTCCTACAGTAAGCTGCACACATCTTTCAGGACCCAGAATGGGCAAAAAGGATGCTGTCTCCAAATATTGGGGGTCTGGGCCGGGTGCAGTGGCTCATGCCTGTAATCCTAGCACTTTGGGAGACCGAGGTGGGTGGATTACTTGAGGTCAGGAGTTCAAGACCAGCCTGGCCAACATGGTAAAACTCTGTCTCTACTGAAATTAGCCAGGTGTGGTGGCAGGCACCTATAATCCCAGCTACTCAGGAGGCTGGGGCACAAGAATCACTTGACCCAGGAGGCAGAGGCTGCAGTGAGCTGAGATCATGCCACTGCACTCTAGCCTGGGCAACAGAGCAAGACTCCATCTCAACACACACACACACACACACACACACACACTGGGGCTCTGTTCTCTAATGGCTGATTGCAGCACAGAGACAAAGAGACTGGCAGCTACTGCTGTACCTTCCCCCATTGTAACAAGCTCCTCACCCTAAGCTGAAGCAACTTCCAGAAAGTTTAAAGGGATGGTACCCTTTTTTCACCCTCCCTCAATTTTTTTCTTTTTCCCCTTTTGGGAGCCAGACATTAAAGGATAAAATATTCAAGAATAACTGCATATATAGGTAAAATTAGGGAGTGATCACACACCCAGGGAAAGGTTCAGGCTCAGAAAACATCTGTGAAGACCATAAATTTATACCTCAGGCTGATCCTTGGCATAGAGACAACCTACAATAATCAAAAAACAAAACAATAACAGAAAAACAGCAAACCCTGAGGAAGAAGGAGAATCTAATTTCTAGAGTTAACCACACTAGTAGATTCAAATGTACAGTTTTCAACAACAATAAAAATAAATAAAAAAAAAGAACCAACAGAAACTCTCACTGAAAAATGCCTGATAGTCAAGTTAAGATTTGGTCATGGGGGAAAAAAATGAAAAGAAAAATAATAAATAATTAAAGAGAGAGACAAAAAAAAAAACCTGCTGGATGTGCTACTTGACAGACTTTGAAACAGCTGTCTTAAAGGTGCCCAAAGAACTAAAGGAAGATGTAGCGTAAGACAAGAAAATAATGCATAAACAAAACGAAAATATAAATAAAGAATAGAAAATCAAAAAGGAAAGAAAAAAGAAGTGCTGGATCTGAAAAGTAAAATAAGTGAAATAAAAAATTAACTAGAGGGATTCAAAGTCAAATTTGAAGAAAGCTGTAAAGGCAGAAGAAACAATCAGTGAACCTGAAGATAAGGCAATGGAAATCATCCAGTTTGAGGAACAGAAATAAAAAAAGATTGAAGAAAAGTGAACAGAGCCTAAGTGACCATCAAGTGGACCAACATATGTGTTGTGGAATTCCTTTTTTGTTGTTGTTGTTTTGGGGTGGGGGGTGGGGGGCTGGAGTTTTGCTCTTGCTGCCCAGACTGGAATGCAATGGCGTGATCTCGGCTCACCGCAAACTCTGCCTAGTGGGTTCAAGTGATTCTCCCACCTCAGCCTCCCGAGTAGCTGGGATTGCAGGCATGCACCACCATGCCTGGCTAATTTTGTATTTTTAGTAGAGACGCGGTTTCTCCATGTTGGTCAGGCTGGTCTCAAACTCCTGACCTCAGGTGATCCTCCCACCTCGGCCTCCCAAAATGCTGAGATCCCAGGCGTGAGCCACCACACCCAGCCTTGCATTGTGGAATTTCTAAAGAAGAAGGAGAGAAGGGCAAGAGAGAATATTTGAAGAAATCATGGCTGAAAACTTCCCAAATTTCATGAAAGACCTGAATACAAACACAGTAGCCAAACTCCAAGTAAGATAAACTTAAAGAGACTGACACCAAAACACATTATAATCAAACTTTCAAAAGTCAAAAACAGAGAATCTTTAAATTGGTAAGAGAAAAGCAACTGATCACACGTAAGAAATCTTTAATAAGATTATCAACAGATTTCTCATCAGTAACTTTGGAAGCTGGGAGGACAGGAAATCAAAAGCTGCCAATGGCCAGGAGTGGTGGCTCACATCTATAATCCCAACACTTTGGGAGGCCGAGGCGGGCAGATCACTTGACGTCAGGAGCTCAAGACCAGCCTGGCCAACATGGCAAAACCCTGTCTCTACTAAAAATACAAAAATTAGCCAGGCATGGTGGTGGGTGACTGTAAACCCAGCTACTTGAGAGACTGAGGTGGGAGAATCACTTGAACCTGGGAGGCGGAGTTTGCAGTGAGCCGAGATTGCACCACTGCACTCCAGCCTGGGTAATAGAGTGAGATTCTGTCTTTATAAACAAACAAACAAAAGAACAAAAAAACCTGCCCATGAACGGGAAAAGGATCAATAAATGGGTATTCCAAAAAGTCAAAAGTCACACAAATATCAAGCCAAAATAAACTGGTTCCCTGACTGGAAATTGAACCCAGGCTATGGCAGCAAAAGCACAGAACTTTAAGTACTGAACTGCAAGGTAGAGCAGACTTTATTGTGAATCCTGGAAGGGATCCAGAGCAGGCAGTTTGAGCTTATGAAGAATTTTAACTTTGTTTTGTATTAAATTTTGCTCTTTAATTTAGTCAAGAGAATTTTTTCCCCTACACAACACAGATAATATTGTCAAGATAATTTTTAAGGGTAGCTATGACACTAGTATGTGCCTTTCTTTTAATTTGATCTCCCTGTCAATTGTTTCAAATAAGAGATCTCTAATTTTTTTAAATTCAGGTGTCTAATTTAACGGATCCATCTTCAGGCCATTGGCAACTAGAATATCCAATGGTATAATTATTCCAATAGCAATTCAACCAAATAGCCTCTTTGTGGAAAGCCCAGGATGTCATTTTCCAGGTTAACTTCCTGGGAAGGGCATAGAAGATGCAATCCCAAAGATTCCCCTCCAAGAAAAAAGTTCAATGTAAGGAGTAGGCCACAGATGGTTAAGGATGATGTTTGCCTCCAGTAACCCACAAAGTTGTGGGGGCTTCCAGTCACAGACCTGTGAATCTGTGATACCAGCTAGGCCCTCTTGGGATTGTGCTTTTCTAGGACTAATCAGGCAAAGAGTTGAGATGGTAAAATCCTCGAAGGGATGGGACTTCTTAAGACAAACCCGAAGAGCTTGACATAGTTAGAACAAAAAGTGTACTTGGGTTCCCAGCCATTTTCAGACAGGCCACCTAATATGACCTGAAAATTACCAGCTCTTACCCGATAGTGGAAACCAAGAGAAAGTGCTCCCACTTGGTCACAAGTCAAGCTCTCAAGGATATAAAATAAGATGAGAAGGAACCTCAACCAGTACCCCCTTTTATGACAGAATAACACACAGAGACAAAGACAAAGGAACAGACAATTTCTGGGAAGAAAGGGATTAAACAATATGAATTGGTACCACAAAGTACAAAAAAAGCACATCAGAGTCACTACACCGAAGACTAGTCACACAAATCCTTTTCTCCCATTAGTCAAGATTTTGGAGAGGGAAAAGAAACAGTGATTTTTACTGTCCACTTAATCAGATTCCACACAGAGAAGGAGGCCGGGAGCCTGGCTGGTAAAAAAATTCTTACCCTTATGACAGCTGATCAGATCCTGGGTTCTTCACTGCAGCTTCCAGAAGAGCAGAGCTTTGCTATCCTGCTTACAGCTCCAAAACTGTAGGGGCCAGTGGAAACCCTCCCTCTTAATCCTCTGGAGTTTCACTCAAAAATCAACTCAGAAAAGGCAGATTAATTGGAGAAAAGGCATAAAATGTACTAACATGTACATGGGGAGGGCCACAGAGTGATTACCCTACCCTACCCACAATGGGATGCAGAAGCTTATATACCATCTCAAGGTAACAGAATGAATGAGGGCTCAAAGCATGGCCAAAACCAGGTACCATCAGAGTCAGAGGTATATCCATTTATTGTGGGCAAGACGGGTTATGGGAGGGAGAGAAGAGGAGGCTTAGCTAGCAAAGGTGGTCTTAATATGTAAATGAAACCTTACAGGTAGCAGCTCTCAGAGAGAATAAACTCTAAAAGTTTCTTTCAGACCTTTACAGGTGTCAGACTCTCAGTTAATCTTTCTTAGATCTGGGCAAGGAAAGACTTGGCTGCATCAATGCAGATTTCCCTACAGATGCAAATCTCCCCAACAAAATACAACTTTGCAGGGCTACTTCTGCAGCTGGCTTTCTGAACAGACATCTCAAAATGTGTCAAAGAAATGTATTTTGGGGTGAAATATTTTTAATTCCTTCACATCTACAGCCTGACGCACCTGCCATTTCAACGCATCATTGTTGGTGGCAATTCCATTCTTCCCTACACTCAAGCCAAAAAACAGATTCTCCTTGAGGCTAGTCTTTTTCTCATAGCACACATACAATTTGTCAGAAAAATCATGTTTCCTGTTTGGGTTAATTACAGACTTTGATCTGCCCAATCTTTCTCTTTCTTGGTCTCTGAATTTTGGCAAAGGAGTCTCCGGTCTCCGGATACAGGCGGGATCGATTCTACAGACAAGTCTCAAAACCGTCAGACATTTAAGAGCCTTAATCTCGAGGTCAGGGTTTGGGCCGCTCTTGACCCTTTTCTTTGGGCCTAGGCGACAAAATGAGCCTGGCCAGGCCTGTCTTCAAGGCCCAGGGGCAGGGCCAGGTCCTCGCGATGCTTCTTGAAGCTTCTTCCGCGGGTCGGCCCCCACCCTCCCCTTCCCTGTGACCTGCAGAGAAGGTTCAGGGGTCATTTATTCAATTTGCTAGGAGCCCACGAGGCGCAGGTGCCCGGTGACTCTGTGGTTCCCACCGCACCCGCCGCCCTCCTTGGTCCTCTCGCTGTCTCCGGCGGGCAGTAACCTTACGGGTGAGCTTGGGCTCCGAAGACACCCAGCCAGGGAGGGACCATTAGGGAAGGGCATCGGCCCCTTAAGTCTTTCTCAGTAGGGATCTGTAAAAGGTCTTGAAGAAGTAGAACGGGAGAGTTGGAACTAGATCAAAGGGAAAGAAAGAAATCCTAGGAGATTTCCTCTCTGAAGGCACCATGAAGAGAAAGTCCGCCTCCTCTGGGCCGGGTCCTCACGTCGCTGGTGAACCGAGTTCCGATCTCCACTGGAGACCAAATCAGTTGAGTTTGGCTGGACTCCTAGTGAAGAAGCCACGCTTTGTCCTCCCTTATTTAGCTCTTGATTGTCTCTCCTGGGCTTTCCATGGATTCCAGGGATGCAGCTGAGAAGTTTGTTTTTAATGTACTTACTTGAAGTAAGAATATTTGAAAGTATTTTTGCAAAGACAAAGGTTTTCTTTTGCACTGAAGACATCCAGATGTGAGGAAAATCACTCAGCTGGGGAAAGCAAATGCTGTTGAGAATGTCTCACAAACAAATTCCACGTCAGCAGGTAGGTTTGACCCTCAGGTTGGGCACATTTTAAGTGCACTGTTGGTGGAATTTAAGATGAATCTAGCATGTTCATGATTAATATTTTTAGTTTTTTAGTAAAATTTAACATTTTAAATTTAAATACACATTCTGAAAATTATATAACGACCATAAGAAACCGGCTTTATGCCATTCTTACAAATACAGGAAAGAAAGATGATATTATAATGACAATGCGTCATAAATGGTAACAATTTTAAAGTGCCTAGAGAAGAAAAGTTAACCTAGAGTTCTATGCAAAAATAAAATTTCAAAACTGTGAGTGAAATAAGGACATTGAAAAACATACAAAAGCTAAAAGAATTCACCAACCCACGTTACAAGAAATCTTATTAAGAGTCCTCCAGGCAGAGGCAAAAGGATCCCAGATAAAAATGTGGGCCTATACAAAGAAATGAATATTGGAAATGGCATTTAGAAAGCATGTACAGCACATTTTCTTATAATTTAAATCTTTTAAAAAATATTTGACATAATAAATAAAAGTAATAATAATGAATCACAGATTATAATGCATAAAGTAAAATTACATAACACTAGGATAAAGGCCAGAAAGGGAGATATAATGACACTTGAAAGCAGACTGTGATAAATTAAAGACGTATCCCAGAAACCCTAAAGCAGCCACTGAAATAAGAAAAGGGTTTTAGCTAATAAAGCAACAAAGGAAAGAAAACGGAATGAAATAAAAGCTATGTAAACACTATGCTGGAACAACTAATCTCCAGGCATCCACCCTATGGAAATATACCAGTGGCCAATGAGAAGTGTACAAGAATGATGACTGCAGCATTGCTTGTAATCACAAAATAATAGAACCAACCTACTTTTAAAGATATATGAAAAGAGTTTTATTTATTTAACAGACAATTGAACAAACAAACAATGGAAGCAAGTCCTTTGCCAAAAGGAACACAGAGGGTCATGATGATGCTACTCCTCCAAGGATTTCAGGGTTCTCAGACGCCTAGTTTCTGTCTAGTTCTGGAAGATGTTATTCTTGGGGAGCAATAGGTCCTCGAGTTTGGGGCTCTTTCAGGTTCTCTCTCCATTTCCCCATTCTGCTACAATAGATAAACAAAAGCAATTCTCACTTGCAGAAGATCCCGCCTATGCGTCTGCACGAGCCTTTCAGGAGGTCTGGATGTCTGGTTCACGACTCCCTGGCTTCTTTCCCAGCTTTTGCTTTTCCCTTCCCCCGCTCCCACCCTACGGCCCCACGAACAGACCCCCGCCCAGCTGAGCCCCCGCAGCTCCACCGCGCAGAAGGCGCACAGGAGGCCCTGCCAGTTGCCCGCCCCGCGGGGTGCCGAGAAATCAACGCTTTGTGAGAAGAACTTCCCCATGGAAAAAAATCTCTTGATTTCCACTCTCAGGGCTCTTTAAAGGACCAAAAGCTCAAGGCGACGATGGATTCATTCGACAAGTCCTAGTCGTGCGCTCTAGTGAGTGCCAGACCCTGCTCCGAGCGAGGGGACCCACGAGCGACCCTCACCACCATCCCTGCCCTGGTGGAGCCCCCGTGGGGAACACAGGATCCGAAGATGGCAGCGGAAGCTCCGCAGCAGCCCGAAAGCGACTGGGCAGGGTGGATACAGGCTCCTTCACTGGGTGAAGGCTGCACAAAGACGGGGAAGAACCATCCCGGGAGCCCACCAGGCGTTCAGCTTCCCTTGGGACCCCAGGCGGCTCGGGCTGGGTCGCCGACCGGGGAGTTTCTGGGGGCTTCTGAAGCAAGAGAGGGGCAGGGCGGGCGAAGGCCATTCGGCTCTCCGTCTGGCTCCAGAATCTCCTAACGCGCAGGTGTCCAACGTGACCAGTGCAACTCACCGCTCTAATCTCTCTGGTTTTCCAAAGCCTTGCTCAGTCGTCCTGCCAGGCGGGCGCTGAGAATAGAAAGGATGGAGGAAGTTTAGTGAGTGTGCCCATCCTATATTGCCTATTAGAGCCGGTACTGCTTGTCTCTGTGGCGCAATGGGTTAGCGCGTTCGGCTGTTAACTGAAAGGTTGGTGGTTCGAGCCCACCCAGGGACGCTTATTGCAACTTTTAAAGCATTCACGCATTGTCAATCACTAGACAAATGGGGAAGATTTTATCTTCCCGGAGTACCAAGCCACTAATTTATGACTGATCCATGTCAAGGGCCAGCCCCAAGCCCCTAATTTATGACTGATCCATGTCAAGGGCCAGCCCACCTCCCAGATCCGATTCTTAACCGGGTATCTCCTGAAATGGCGGGTTTACACCTGTGTAACTCAGGATCCTGAAACAGAGACCTAGGAACCCACTTTTGGTGTGATAAAATTCTAATTCAATCCGTTATACGCTTAAACGAGTAATTTATGTGCCTCCATTTTTTCATGTTTTAGTAATAGGAGTCCAGTAGTATCTCCAGGTTGTGCCTGGATTTACTGATTGGTCTATTAATAATGTGACCAGTGGAATCATTCATCATCATAGTGATCCTCTCCATCATTTTTGAAAACAGTATTTTTCCTCAGTTTGTGCATTATTTATTTAACCCTTTTCAAAATGTTTTTGTTAGCCAGGCGTGGTGGCATGCACCTGTATTCCCAGCTACTCAGGAGGCTGAGGCAGGAGAATCGTTTGAACTTGGCAGGTGGAGGCTGCAGTAAGCTGAGATCGCTACACTCCAGCCTTAGCAACAGAGTGTGACTCCATCTCAAAAAAAAAAAAAGAAAACATGTTTTTGGGATGAGGTTGGTTTCATGGTTTTAGGATTACAAAGAATGCTGCAGTCACCATTCTTGTACACATATCTTTGGTCGTTGTGGAAATGTCTACACTGCAGATATTTGTATAGTGTAGAGAACTGGGGGCTGGGCGTGGTGGCTCATGCCTGCAATTCCAGCACTTTGGGAGGCCGAGGCGGGCGGATCACCTGAGGTCAGTTCAAGACCAGCCTGACCAACATGGAGAAGCCCCGTCCTTACTAAAAACACAAACTTAGCCGGGTGTGGTGGCACATGCCTGTAATCCCAGCTACTTGGGAGGCTGAGGCAGGAGAATCAGTTGAACCCAGGAGGCAGAGGTTGTGGTGAGCTGAAATCGTGCCAACAAGAGCAAAACTCTTTCTCAAAAAAAAAAAAAAAAAAAAAGAGAACTGGATGCACCACTGCTACATTATAGTGTTTATATAATGCTTCTAATTTGAGTACATTCTGCAAATGTATCTTTCATGGGAGCAGTACCAAATAATATTCCAATATGAATATTTATAAGAGGAAAAATGTGCAGATGTGCAATTGAGCTTTATGCCTCTCCATGGGGCCCATGTTCATAAAATGGTGGCATTAGCAATCATCTGAGAGTGCAGTTTGTGGTCCTCTGACATCAAAAGCTGAAGCAGAAGACATGAAAACCCTCATTGTACATCCTCTGTAGTCTGGCCAGAATCATTCCTAGGTCGGTGGTCTCTTAACAGGAGGGAATGCTGCTTGCTTGCTTTGTCAAAACCACAAAAGGGAGGGAAAGTATCAGACTGTTGGTTGATAACAGTAGTGAAGCAAGTCTTTCCAAAGAGTAAGTTTGTTAACCCTTGGGAAAAAAAAATCCTAATTCTTACCAGATGGTGCCATGCAGTTCCAGGCTCTTGGTGTCTCAAACAAAGAATGTACATGACACACACAAAGCAGCAAAGCAAAGCAAAAGTTTATTAAGCACAGTAACATTCTTGGAGTGGGGAGAGTGGGCTGACCTCTGGGAGATGAGATCAGTATAAGTTTGGCGTACTCTGGGTCTTTTTATGTGTGGTTTTTTTTCTTCTCTTCCCAAGGATGCCTAATCTTTAGCCAGTGTTTGCCTTTAGATTGATATGTAGGTTGCTTAGTTACTTTGGCCCTTGTGTGCTTGCACATTGTCTCCATCCCATAATTTTAAGTACATGCATGATATGTAGTCCATATGCATGAGTTTTAATGAGCTGATTATCATATGGAGTCATGTTAAGGATACTTTTTTTTCTTGAATGCACATGTCTATCTCTGAGGAGCTGCCCCTTTACTGCTTTGGATCTTGCCAGCAATGTGGGGTCCTTGCTTGCTATTTTTTTTTTTTTTGAGACAGAATCTCTCTCTGTTGCCCAGTCTGGAGTGTGGTCGTGCAATCTCAGCTCACTGCAACCTCCGCCTCCTGGGTTCAAGCAATGTTCCTGTCTCAGCCTCCTGAGTAGCCTGGAGTACAGGAGTGCACCACCACACCCAGCTAATTTTTGTATTTTTAGTAGAGATGGGGTTTCGCCATGTTGGCCAGGCCGATCTCAAACTCCTGACCTCAGGCGATCCACCCGTCTTGGCCTCCCAAAATGCGGGGATTACAGGCGTGAGCCACCGTGCCCGGCCTTGCTTGCTTTTTTAAATCTTACTTTTTGTTTTGGCTGCTCAACTTCTGCCTTTTATCTTGCTTCTTGCTCTCCCACCCCATCACCTTGCTTCTGTTTCTGCCTTTACTCATTCTGCCTTTTATCCAACTTCCAATTCCCTCTGCTGTTCTCCTGCCTCATAATGGCAGTTAGTGAGGGAGGGGTTTTAAGGGGGCATGTCTGACCTCCTATCCTGTCACAGCCAGAAACAGCTTTCAAGGTTTCTCTGTGGTCCTGTCAGCCAAGAGGGAGTCGGTTCAGTTGGTTGTAGGGCCTAGGGCTTATTTTTATTTCTCAATCCTGACAAGGGAAGGCTGGATTAATGCAGATTCTCTGGAGGTGTAAATTTCCCCTACAAAAGACAGTTTTGCAGAGTTACTTCTGTTTGCTGGCTCTCTGACAGCCATCTTAAAATATGCCAAAGAAATATATTCTGGGGTAAAATATTTTTATTTTCTTCATCTATCTACAGCTTCACCATACTGACAGCCTCCAGTCCAAGCATACCTGAAACCTTTCTTTTTAAAAAGCTTTCCCACACTTCTGACTGCCTTCAAGTCTCTGCCAAAACACAAGTAACAGTGGCTGACTCCCTGCTATAGCAAACTCAGAATGAATAGCCTTTGCTTTTTTTCATTTGGTTGGTCTTCGTTTATTTGCAGAAGCTTCAATGTAGAGTTGACAAGGACTCCATCTTTGACCAAACCTTAGTAGTTTCCTCTGAGCCTTTTTCTCTATTAGTTCTTGGCCTGTCAAGTCCAGTTTTAGAAAAGAATACTGTTGAGTCTAGTTTAGCAAGAGTCCTCCCAACTACCTTTGATAGCTAATCAAGCTCCTTTTAGTAATTTTCCATCCACTGACTTTCTTATCTTGCCAATTGGCTGTAATCTTCAACTCTTCCTGCTGCATTTGAGGTTGAGCTCAGTTCTCTGCTGGTCTCTCTTGCCTACTGTAGTACATACAATAAAACCTGTCTGATGTTTTTAACAAGTGTCCAGTGTAGTCCCTCAGAAACTACCTTTGCAAAATTATGACAATCAGAGAAATCTGACATGGCTGACTCCATCTTGGTTCTAGCCTCACAGGCTAGCTGTCTTTGCTCATTCCTGTGCAATTTCTCCCAAGCTATCTTTGGGAAAAATTGAGTTTATAGTTTAAATTAGGGGTTCCCAACCCCCAGGGCCACAAGACAGGTACTGGTCCATGGCCTGTTAGGAACCCAGTTGAACAGCAGGAGGTGAGCTACAGGCTTTGGAGCATTACCACCTGAGCTCCGCCTCTTGTCAGATCAGCATCGGCATTAGATTATCATCGGAGCTCAGACCCTATTGGGAACTGCGCGTGTGAGGGATCCAGATTGCGCACTCCTTATGAGACTGTAACTAATGCCTGATGACCTGAGGTGGAACAGTTTCATCTGGAAACCATCCAACACCCCCTTCCATGGAAAAATTGTCTACCATGAAACCAGTCCCTGGTGCCAAAAACACTGGGGACAGCCAAAAAGGTTGGTTTAAATGATAACCTTCCCCAAAACTAAATTACCCCTGTAAAACTAATGAAAGGCCACCAAGTTAGGAGGATGAAAGGGGCCTGAATTCTACTAAGATGTATGCTTCGTTAAATAATTACCAGCCATTATTCCGGAGGTCACAAGATTTGCAGCTTCCCCAATTACTGCTGTGAAGAACATCACTATTGTAGAACCTAAGATTGGCCTCTTGAGATGTCTTTTCAGGCGTTTGCATTTCTGACTACTGGATGGCACCATTGGGCCCGAAAATCAACCAGTCCCTTAGCCCCCACCCAGAAGCTGGCTCAGTGCAGGAGGGCCATTTTCCACACCCCTGTGATTTCATCCCCAACAGTCAGCACCGCCCAAGCCCCAGCCCCTTCCCCACCAAATTGTCTTTGAAAACCCTTTACCTCCAAGCCTTCAGTGAGATTGATTTGAGTAACAACTCTGTCCCCCACATGTCGTGGCTGGCCTGTGTCAATTAAACTCTTTACCTCAATGCCATGGTCTCCATGAATTGATTTTGTATGTACAGTGGGCAGGAAGAACCCATCAGGCAGTTACATCTGCAGGAGGGTGCCAGTTCTTTCCACAAAGGCTGGTCAGATACCCAGAAAGTATCTCTCCACTACTACCTGGACAATGTGTCTCCTGGTCAGTATCCAGGGAATGGCGCCTGGCTCAAATATTTAGTATTCAGCAGTTACTACTACACTGTCACTGTCACCTAATCCCTCATTTTCAATATTTTGCCATGACTTCCAGTGGCCTAACTGCCGCAGTGCCACAGAATCTTTATGGTCTCCAAGGAGAACTCTGCACTCGATGTTTTGTGATTTGAGCAATGGAATAGAATCTGATACTGGTGGCCTGGGGAAAGTCCCTGGACATTGGTGGCATCTCGACCCCAGCTGTGGTGTCCAGACTCTTGACACCATCTCAAGAACGAAGTCAAGGATGAGTCAACAAACAGTGAAAGAAGAGATTTATTGCAAAGCAAAAAGTACACACTCAAGAAAGGGGAGTTCAGGCATACCCGAGACAGAACAATGGGTTCTGGGGTTTCATCTTGATTGGTTTCTTTAACCAAGGAGTGGAATATTCATGAAAATTCCTGGGTAAAGGTGGAGATTTCTCGGAACTGTGGTGCCATCCATTTTTATATCACATGTTGGTCTCAGAACTGTCATGGCACTGGTGGGTGTGTGATTTAGTATGTTAATGAGCATATAATGAGGGCCTAGGTAAAACCTACGTCAAATCCAGCACCACATTGGGTCCAGTCAGTCTTAGCCAGCTTGGTCCACACTCCAGTTTTTCAGCGTCTTATTAGTCCCTAGCCTCAAGTCGTGTAAATCTGCTGCTTAGAATTTGTTATCCTGTAACCACCCTGTATTATTCCTGTCTCAAATCTACTTGTAAATATTCAAATGGTCTTTGACTTGGGAATTCCAACTTTGCTTACTTCACAGTGTTTCCTGCGTTATAATCCAATATAAGAAAAGATGATCCAGACATTTGTTAAACATCTCAAATAAGATGTATCCCAAGTATTTGTGTCAAATTTGGATTATTTTGGTTTTGTCTTTGCAGAATATAAAAAACTGACATGAGGTAAGCACTAAGGTCTGGAGATGGCTGTGCAAGAGATGACAAAGTCCAACACCATGTGTCCAATCATCTCTTCTGGGGCAGCATATTTTTCTACAATACTGAATTTGGAAAAAAAAAATAAAAAAAAACCCTGCAAGATTCATGAAACTGTACAACTGTCTTTATAACATTACCAGTGATAAAATCAGTAAGGAAGGCTGGTTTGCAGTCATCTGAGCAGTCTCTTTACTTTCATAAATATGGTTTCTCTCTGATATTAAACGGCTTCCAATTTCAAGCAGAATGCTACGTCCCAAGGATCAGGATGTGAGGAGAATCGATTTCTTTTGTAATCCTAAACCTTCTAGTCTGCGAATTCAAAGCCATTATTTGAAGAAGGGTGCCCAGCCTCCATCTGGCCGCCTGTTTGCTCCGCAACGCAGGCTAACGACAAGCTTCTTTGGGCGAGAACAGATGAGGGGGCGGGAGGGAAAAAGGGAGAAGCAGACTTCATTTCCCCTTGCCGGCTGAAACAGCGGGTTGGTCCGCTAAGCGGCAGGAAGGCAGACGGGGACTGGGAAAGGCACTGTCGGTGACATCACGGATAGGGCGACTTCTATGTAGATGAGGCAGTGCAGGGGCTGCTACTTCCCCACCTGCTGCTTCGCCACGAAGGAGTTCCCGTGCCGTGGGAGCGGGCTCAGGACCGCTGGTCGGACCTGAGAGTCCCAGCTGTGTGTCAGGTCTAGGAGGGTTCGGGGGTGCGCGGGGCAAGTGACCGTGCGTGTAAAGGGTGAGGCGTATGAGGCTGTGGCGGGGAGGAGGGGTAGGAATTCGTACGTACTTGTCAGAACAGATTCCATGGTCAGGAAGGTGGTTTCTTTAGGCTGAGGCTTAATCCGTTACACTGCGGGCATGCTGACTCCTCTGATTTCACCAAATGCGGGGAAACTCGACTGCATAGTTTGTGGTAGTGGGGGGATTGCGTTTGCGCTTTCCTCTGGTTTTTTTGTTCTTTAAGAAGTAACCTGTACACTGACAATTATCTTTTTCCTTTTGTTGCTGTGGCTTGGGTTGCGTCACAGGTGTTATTCTTACAGTGGAAGGAGGGGGAATAGGAAGTAACATGTCGACTGTGCTGGAGGAAGAAGAGAAATAAGCGTCAGCTGTTGTGACACAAAAGGTAACTAGCCTGAAAGCCGCACAGCTTTTCCTTTTCCAGGTGGTGCTGTTTTTTTGCAGAGATTGGTTCATCGTCTTCAGTGTCTTGGGTTCTCACGATCTGTAAAAATCTTCGTGTTTTTCCCTAGCACCCAGTCATCTTTTATACAGCCTCTGCTTCTAACTGCATCCCCTACAGGAGTTTGTAGGATTTCTGTGCTAGCGGTGAATGTGTTCTCACTTCATAGAGCCAGGTACCAACTACGCAGACGGGCGCTGTTCTTTGGGAAGAAAGCAGGGCCTTTGGGGCTCTTAGTGTCCCCGCTGTGTTGTAGACATAACACGCTTACTTTGTGGAGGGGAACGGCTCTCCCGGAGCCCAGGTGCCCTAACGCAATTCATTGAGGCCCGCAGGTCAGAACGGCAGTCTCACATGTCTTGGCCGAAATGCGCTGCGATCCTCCCTGAAATAGTAAGGCGGGAAGTTTTATGAGGAGCCGGGTCCAGTTTCCCTACTATGTCCTGCCGCTTACATATCTAGTCTTTCTTCACACTTCATTTAAGCGACAGCTTCTTGTTTGATGTCTCGCTTCCACATCCTACATCCATTGCCAGGCAACTTTCTAGACAGCACCCCGACCCATCCTTCCCACCCCCAAGCAGCCCTTTCCTATTTCTGGCGCCAGTGTCCTTCCCGTCCCTCTTTCTTCAGGCCCTCGCTTGTCACCTTCATGGACAGAAAATACTTAGCTCTCTCTCAACCTGCGATTTACACCTGACATGCGTCAGTACCCTGGCAAATTCCCTAAAACCCCTTCTCAAGTGGCACTGTAAATTCATCTCCTTTTAACTCCCAGAAGTATCTAACTGGTTTTGTCCCTGCACTACATGAATACTAATATTCCACTACAGAAGAAAACCCCAGGCCTAGTGATGGCGGTTCTGGGCGTTGTGCCAGCCTCTCCCAGGGTATGTTCTCTGACCTCACCTACTTCTGATCAACTGAGGTCGGGAGTTTGAGACCAGCCTGACCAACATGGCAAAACTGTCTCTACTAAAAAAAAAAAAAAAAAAAGTAAGTAGCTGGGCGTGGTGGTGTGTGTGAACCCGGGAGGCGGAGGTTGCAGTGAGCCCAGATCGCGCCATTGCACCCCAGCCTGGGCGACAGAGTGAGACTCTGTCTCAAAAAAAAAAAAAAAAAAAAAAAAAAAAAATTAGTTCATCTGAGACATATTATTGGAGACAGTAGAATCCTGCATCCAACAGGCACTTGGTGCAGATCTGAACACACTGAGCTATTGGCTCATGTTCCCTATGTTCTATTAAGTATCATGAGCAGAAATTGAGCTATTTGGCTTTCACCCACTAAGTATGGCTATAGGACAGGTCTCTCTCTCTCTCTCTCTCTCATTCTCATTATTGCATCATTATTTTTTGCCATCAGTGTGGGTTTTTGGTTTTGATGTTATGAAGTGAATTTCTGGGGACAATCTCTGTTGGGTCATGTTGATAAGGATCCAGTCCCTGTTTGGACAGCTAATCTGGTCTGTGAGTCTTTTTTATTGTCTATTTATTGTCCTGAGAATAATGGTATTTCCTGATATTTGAGACTGCAGCAATGATAAGTTGTTCATATCTTGTCTTTCCAATGTTTGGTAAAAGTTTTATGGGCCCAATAGTTGTCAATATCTGCAAGAGTGGCATCCCTGTTACGAGAGTGATCTTACTACTCCATGTCTTCCCTCCCATCCAACTTCATTCCGTAGGAGCTCTTGGCTTTAACAAATTTACTATATCTAAAAGACATCTTAGTACAGGAAGAAAACTAAATCTGTGGCATGTAAGGAGCAGTTTTCTTTGATTGGTATATTCAGGTTTTTAACCAGCTGAAAAATTCAAATACATGTCCTTTAAGGATTAAGTTTAAACCACACTACAGAAAGGAGAGAAAAGATTTATATGATCACATATAAGCAATGGAATCAGCAATATGAGCACTTTTCACAACTATACAAATCAAATTTAATAATTTCCAGAACATTAAGGAAGTTCAGCCCTTAATGAAAATGAATGAAAAGAAATTATTCACCCACTGTTATATGCCCTGGAAAGAGAATGTCCTGCCGGACTCAAAAGGGTATCACAATATTACTCAGATTTTTCAGCAATGAAGGCCCTCCAAGGATCTAATGATGTTAATATTTTCAGTTTATTTCCTTCACTGATAAACATTGTTAATAGATACCATTGCCTCTGTTTTCACCTTAAGTGATGTTACTTAGCAAAATTTGTTTCTTTAGAATGCCCCCTAGTTTGGTAGAAGGAATTTTCCTGCTTTATGAATATAGGATATTTTCTCATGAAACAAATTGGCATACTCTTTCAGTGAAGTGAATAGACAAATTAGGTCTCTAAAATTTTAAAGGAGTCACTGCCCCAATTATCTTAGGAACAATAATAATCACTTACATAAAATTAAAATAAGAAAATTAAGCCAGGTATGGTGGCTCATAGCTGCAATCCCAGCACTTTAGGAGGCTGAGGAGGGAGGATCAATTGAGGTTAGGAGTTGAAGACCGGCCTGGGCAACATAGTGAAACCCCTGTCTCTACAAATTTTTAAGTATTAGCTAATTTTTTTAAAGTTGGCCGGGCGTGATAATGCATGACTGTAATCTTAGCTACTAGGGAGACTGAGGCAGGCTGCAGTGAACTATGATTGCACCACTGCCCTCCAGCCTGGGTGACAGAGTAAGACTCCCAACTCAAAAAAAAAAGAAAAAGAAAGAAAATTAAGAATTTGTTGAAAATTGTTTTACTACAATGCTAGGCTGCATGTCTTGTGCCTGTACTCCCAGCAAATCAACAGGCTGAGGCGGAAGGATTGCTTTAGGCCAGCAGTTGGAGACCAGGCTGGGCAACAGGGCAAGACCCCATCTCTAAAAAAATGCAAGGCAAGCTGAACCAGGAGGATTGCCTGAGCCCAGAAGTTCCAAGTTGGTCTGCTATGATTGCCCCGCTGCACTCTAGCCTGAATAACAGAGCAAGACACTGTGCCTTATTTTTTATTTCATTTTACTTTTTTACTACTTACGCTTATTTATTTATTTATTTATTTATTTATTTATTTATTTATTTTTGAGGCAGAGTCTTGCTCTGTAGCCCAGGCTAGAGTGCAGTAGTGCGATCTTAGCTCACTGCAAGCTCCGCCTCCCAGGTTGAAGCTAGTTCCCTGCCTCAGCCTCCAGAGTAGCTGGGATTACAGGCGCATGCCACCATGCCCGGCTAATTTTTATAGTTTTAGTAGAGACAGGGTTTCACCATGTTTTCCAGGCTGGTCTCAAACTCCTGACCTCAAGTTATGCACCTGTCTTGGCGTCCCAAGGTGCTGAGATTACAGGTGTGAGGCCACCTCACCCAGCCTACTTATGCTTGAAATGTGAGGTTTCATTAGGGAAAAATTTTCTTGTGGAATTTCTAACATGAAAAAATAATAGATTTAGCTGTAGATTAAATTAATGGTCTTGATAGTTTGGTACAATAAAATAAATGAAATGAAGTTGATAGAGAGGAATCTTTGATGCTTTTGAACAATTTAAATAATGTAAATATTTAATATATAAAGACATGAAAAAATTCATTATGTTATTATTTTATTTATTTATTTATTTATTTTTTTGAGATGGAGTCTCACTCTGTTGCCTAGGCTGAAGTGCAGTGGTGCAATCTCAGCTCGCTGCAACCTCTGCCTCCCGGGTTCAAGTGATTCTCCTGCCTCAGCCTCCTGAGTAGCTGGGATTACAGGCGCACACCACCACACCTGGCTAATTTTTGTATTTTTAGTAGACACGGGGTTTCACCATGTTGGTCTGGCTGGTCTCGAACTCCTGACCTCGTGATCTGCCCGCTACGGCTTCCCAAAGTGCTGGGATTACAGGCGTGAGCCACCGCACCCAGCCCATTACATTATTTTTTAAAAATCAGTGTGACTCTTTTGACAAATTAGAATGGTTTAATAATCTTGGTTAGGCTGGGCACAGTGGCTCATGCCTGTAATCCCAGCACTTTGGGAGCCCAAGGTCAGGAGTTCAAGACCAGCCTGGCCAACATGGTGAAACCCTGTCTCTACTAAAAATACAAAAATTAGCTGGGCATGGTTGTGGGCTCCTGTAATCCCAGCTACTCAGAAGGCTGAGGCAGGAGAATTGCTTGAACCCGGGAGGCAGAAGTTGCAGTGAGCCAAGATCGTGCCACTGCACTCCAGCCTGGGCAACAGAGTGAGACTCTGTCTCAAAAAAAAAAAAAAAAAAGTATAAAAAATTAAAATTATGTGTTCAAGTAAATTAAATATATAACAATGAAAAGGAGGCCTAGCATGACTAACTGCATTTTGCTCCTAACCCTTCCTACCCTGTGGTGATATCTTTCAGACTAACTGATTTTTCTTATTTCTGCAGATAGGCCCCTCCCAAGCCTATGGGAGGGATTTAGCTTACAGTTTAACTTTAAAGCACACATAATCATAATCCCTTTCCCAAACTGACTCCTGAGAAGATAAAGAAGTTGTATGCACAAGTAACAGCGTTATGTTGAAGATTTATAAGAGCGTTGTGACCTGACAAAAGACAAAGAATTTTCACCATCCCCTTTGGCTCTCACTGCAGCCCATAAGTCTGTCATTGTCAGACCTCTTCACCTCAACCACCTCCCTCTTCCTCCCTTCCTGTAACGTACAAGGAGCCTGAAAATCGTATTAATTTAAGATGGTTCTTTAGAATATTAGTTCACCATCTCTTCAGTTTGGTGGCTTTCTGGAATAAAGTCACCTTCCCTGCCCCTACACCTTGTCCCTGGACTTACTGGCTGTCATGCAGCAAGCGGTGAGTGCAGTGAGCTGAGATCACACCACTGCACTCCTAGTCTGGGTGACATAGTGAGACTCTGTCTCAAAAAAAAAAAAAGAAAAAGAGAAATTAGGTTTTACAACCAGACAAATTAAATGGGAGACTTATTTCCAATGAGACCTAGACATTTCTAAATTTCTAAAATTTCTAAAAGAACTGAGAAAATTGCCTCCATTGAGGAAGTAAGCTGAAGGAGGTAAACTGACATTTTCTGAATTGAGAAATATTAAGGAGGCTTTGTCTCTTTCGCCTCCAACTGCTCCTTTTCCTCCTGCCCCTGCACCTGCATAGTCTTTCTTACCTCAGCCTTCCTGTCTTGCCTTGCCTCTTCTTCCATTACCATCACCTGAGGAAAGTCCCCAGGGCTCTGGCACCTTCCCTGAAACTTCTGTTCTGACAGCCCCTTTCAAGGTAAAACCCAAACCCACAGGAAGAGGGGAGCCTACCATTGTGTATACCGCTTCACCAAAACATGGATTAAGATTATAAAGGACTTCCCTGATCTAAATTTAAATACATTTTGCTCTTCTGTTTCTAAAGCAGGCTCCAAGATCCTACAGGGTTTGGCAGAAAATTTGACTTAACTGTTAAAATCTTTGAGCCCAAATATTCTGACCTTTATCAATTAATTTACATGCTGGTGAAGAAGGCAAGGCCACTAACTGGTTGCAAAAGGCAAATTGGAAGGATTTTCAAAAAGAGACTGAAGCAGAACATGAAAGGTTCACATTTTAGCCAAATATCTCCATGTTGCCATTCCCCAGGTCCTTCCTAAAAATGTAGATTGGAGGCTAATTCAGCAATGTACTAAGAAGCCAGACAAATCTGTCTTTGCTTACTCAAAATGGTTTGAAAACCAGGCGTGGTAGCTCATGCCTGTAATCCCAGCATTTTGGGAGGCCGAGGCAGGTGGATCACTTGAGGTAAGGAGTTCGAGACTGGCCTGCCAACATGGTGAAACCCTGTCTCTACTAAAAATACAAAAATTAGCCAGGTGGCTACTCAGGAGGCTGAAGCAAAAGAATCACTTGAACCCGGGAGGCGGATGTTGCAGTGAGCTGAGATCCTGCCACTGCCATAGAGCCTGGGCAACGCAGCAAGACTCAGTCTTAAAAAGAAAAAAAAAAAAGAAAACAAAATTAGCAGGGTAGTAGAGATATAATGCATACAAGAGTGACAATCTGTATTCCAGAATAGTAAGGGAACCTATTCCATTAGGGAGCTTACTGAAAACATCAAATCCCAGTTCACACCCCAGGGTGTGGTGTCACGCACCTGTAGTCCCAGCTACTTGGGAGGATTAGTAAGGAGGTTTGCTTGAATTTGTGAGATCAAGGCAGAAGTAAACCCTGATCATGCCACCACACTCCAGCCTGGGCGACAGTGAGACCTTGTCTCAAAAACAAACAAACAAACAACCCCACAAAACCAAACAACAACAACAAATTGTCATATCACTCTGAAATGACAGTGGCAAACATCACTTTGCTATTGGAAAATTAAAAGGAAAACACTCCCTCTTGCTATCAGCCTGGCCCCTTGCTCTAACATGTCTGACCCATGGTTTAAAATGCCCAAAAGCTGGTGTACTCAAATTATAGTACATTTACCTGTTCTGCACCAGCATTTATTTTTGTCTGGAGGAGATCACCATCCATGGTCCTATAAATGTCTAACAGCATGGAATGATGAAGGGCAGTGTCTTTTAGGATATTTGGATATATATATATATATCTTCTTCAGAGATATATGTATTTCTATATATTTATATTTAAACATATATATATAAATATTTAAACATATATATAAATATATAAACATATATAAATATATAAACATATATAAATATATAAACATATAAATATATAAACATGTATATATAAATATATAAACATGTACATATATAAATATATAAAAATGTATTTATATATAAATATACATGTATTTATATATATAAATATATAAACATGTATTTATATATATAAATATATAAACATGTATTTATATATATAAATATATAAACATGTATTATATATATAAATATATAAACATGTATTTATATGTATATAAATATATAAACATGTATTTATATGTATATAAATATATAAACATGTATTTATATGTATATAAATATATAAACATGTATTTATATGTATATAAATATATAAACATGTATTTATATATATAAATATATAAACATGTAATTATATATATATAAATATATAAACATGTACATATATAAATATATAAACATGTATTTATATATAAATATATAAACATGTATTTATATATATAAATATATAAACATGTATTTATATATAAATATATAAACATGTAATATATAAATATATAAACATGTATTATATATATAAATATATAAACATGTATTTATATATATAAATATATAAACATGTATTTATATATATAAATATATAAACATGTATTTATATATATATAAATATATAAACATGTATTTATATATATAAATATATAAACATGTATTTATATGTATATAAATATATAAACATGTATTTATATGTATATAAATATATAAACATGTATTTATATGTATATAAATATATAAACATGTATTTATATTTATATAAATATATAAACATGTATTTATATGTATATAAATATATAAACATGTAATTATATATATAAATATATAAACATGTAATTATATATATAAATATATAAACATGTAATTATATATATAAATATATAAACATGTAACTATATATATAAATATATAAACATGTAACTATATATATAAATATATAAACATGTAAATATATATATAAATATATAAACATGTATTTATATATATAAATATATAAACATGTATTTATATATATAAATATATAAACATGTATTTATATATATAAATATATAAACATGTATTTATATATATAAATATATAAACATGTATTTATATATATAAATATATAAACATGTATTTATATATATAAATATATAAACATGTATTTATATATATAAATATATAAACATGTATTTATATATATAAATATATAAACATGTATTTTTATATATATAAATATATAAACATGTATTTATATATATATAAATATATAAACATGTATTTATATGTATATAAATATATAAACATGTATTTATGTAAGGGCAGTGTCTTTTAGGATATTTGAATATATATGTATCTTCAGAGATATATATATAAAAATATATATTATATATTTATATAAATATATAATATATTTATATAAATATATATATTTTATATATATATTTATAATATTTTATATATATAATATATATTTATATAAATATATAATATATATTTATATAAATATATAATATATATTATATAAATATATAATATATATTTATATAAATATATAATATATATTTATATAAATATATAATATATATTATATTAATTATATTAATATATATATATTAATATAATATAATATATATTATATTAATTATATTAATATAATATATAATATATATTTATATAAATATATATAATATATATTTATATAATATATAATATATATTTATATAAATATATATAATATATATTTATATAATATATAAAATACATATATATTATATATAAAATACATATATATTATATATAAAATACATATATATTATATATAAAATATATATTATACATTATATATAAAATATATATTATACATTATATATAAAATATATATTATACATTATATATAAAATATATATTATACATTATATATAAAATATATAATATACATTATATATAAAATATATAATATACATTATATATAAAATATATATTATACATTATATATAAAATATATAATATATATTATATATAAAATATATAATATATATTTATATAACTAAAAATATATATTATATATAATATATATTATACATACTATATTATATATAATATATATTATATATACTATATTATATATAATTATATATAAAATATATATTATATATAATATATTATATATAATTATATATAAAATATATATTATATATAAATATAGTATATATAATTATATATAAATATGTATATTTATATTTATATATATTTATATATATTTCTTCAGAAATTTATATATATTTCTGAAGAAACCCAACATTGGGCGAGTTCCCTCAAACTTTTCACTAGTCATGACCACTGCTCTATTTTAGATAGAGATTCTGTGGGGCAAAACCTGAGAATTATCTGCCTGGCTATCGAGAAGATAGCTCCTTGCATTTTTGGGGGAGAACACTTTGCTTCAAGGGACTGTTTCTTCCCAGGATTACAAATCTTTCTGTAATCTCAGGAAACATTGCTGATGAAAATCAGGCATGGTGGCTCTGGCCTGTAATCCCAGTGACTCCGCAGCTGAGGCAGGAGGATCACTTAAGCCCAGGAGTTCGAGGGTGCAGTAGCTATGATGGCACCACTGCACTCCAGCCTGAGCCACAGAGCCAGACACTGTCCACGAAAGAAAAAGAAAGAAAAACACTGCTGGTGAAACTGCAACCTCTTTTGCAGCTCAATAGAAAGCTATTTATTCACTGGCTAAGGTTGTACTAGATAATCACATCACTTTAGATGACATATTTAGCTGAGCAGGGAGATGTATGTGTGGTGGCAAATACCTTTTGTTGCATATACATAAATATTTCCCATGCAGTAGAGACGGGGTTTCACCATGTTAGTCAGGCAGGTCTCGAACTCCTGATCTCAGGTGATGCACCCACCTTGGCCTCCCAAAGTGCTGGGATTACAGGCGTGAGCCACCGTCCGTCCTGGTGAAGAAGAGAACTTTTATGAGAAGTGTGAGCCTTTTCAAATTCTCAGGCCCAGAGAGGCATTACATTGAGACAGCAACCATGTTCCATTTCCTTTTTGTACAATACTGTATTTGAAAAACAAAAAACCAAACCTACAAGATTCATGAAATTGGACAACTTTCTTTGTAACACTACTACTGGTAAAACCAGTAAAGATGGCTGGTTTGCCTCTCTAGTTTCATAGATATGATTTCTCCCTGATATTGAAGGGCTTCTGATTTTAAGTGGAATGCTATTTCACAAAGATAACCAGGTTAGAAAGGAACCAGTTTTCCTTGTAATCCTAAACATTCCAGTCTGCGAATTAAAAGCCTTTATTTGAAGATGGGTGCACAGGCTTCCAGCTGGCCACCAGAAGGGTCCTTCACAGGGCACAGGTTAAGTAGTTGCTTCTTTGGGAGAGACTAGATGCGGGGTCTTGGTGCACCTCCCCAAAGGAGAAGGCGGGAGGGAAAGGAGGGACAGGCAGACGTCACTTCCCCCGCCTGCCCCGGCAGCGTGTTGGCGGGCTGAGTGGCGGAGGGTGAGGCGGAAGAACAGAAGGGGACTGGGAAAGGCACTGTCAGTGACATCACCGATAGGGCATTTCTGTGTAGATGAGGCAGCACAGGGCTGCTGCTTCACCAGGGAGGATTTCCCGTGCTGTAGGAGCAAGTCCAGGACCACTGGCTGGATGTGAGAGTCCCAGCTGTGTGTTAGGGCTAGGAGGGCTTGGGGTGGTTGGGGATAGGCGGGGGTGGTTCTCGGGGCAAGTGACCGTGCGTGTAAAGGGTGAGGCGTATGGAGCTGTGTCAGGGCAGAGGTATGTGGACTGCCACTTATCTGGCAGGGGAAATCCTATGGTTACCAAAGTGACTCGTCCTAAGGTTGAGGCTCATCCATTAGACTCCAGATGTGCTGTTCTCTTGTTGTTTCCCCTAATGTGTGAAGCTCAGCTGCATAACTGAGCTTCACAGTACTTGACTTACTCCAAGACCAGCAATAGATAGAGCCCTAGCAGATCCTTGATAACACTGTCTGAAAAGCCAGAGCCCCAAGGAATGAGTTCCAGAGACTCTCTCTACACAGTCCGCCCCTAGCACGGATAAGGATAAGAGGAAAAAACAACAAATGCCTTTACTACCTTCTCTTTCCCCCTTACCATTTCTGGTTTTCTAAGTTCCTGATTTCCCTTCAGTGCAGCTGCAAGGTCACCAGGTATGCTTGCATTGCAAGACCTGTCAGTTTCATTAACTGCCTTCTTTCTGCTTCTGTAAGCCCTCTAGCCTGCCCAGCGAGTTTCGCTCCAGCAAATTCCCGTGACACAATTCAAACTAGCCAACCCCCTTTCAGAAGAGTGTATAAAAGTGAAACCTTGGCTGTGCGTGGTGGCTCATGCCTGTAATCCCAGCACTTTGGGAGGGCGAGGTGGGCGGATCATGAGGTCAGGAGACCGAGACCATCCTGGCTAACATGGTGAAACCCCGTCTCTACTAAAAATACAAAAAAATTAGCCAGGTGTGGTGGTGGCCACCTGTAGTCCCAGCTACTCCAGAGGCTGAGGCAGGAGAATGGCGTGAACCTGGGAGGTGGAGCATGCAGTGAGCCGAGATCACGCCACTGCACTCCAACCTGAGTGACAGAGCGAGACTCCGCCAAAAAAAAAAAAAAAAAAGTCAAGCCCTGTCTTTGTTCCAGGCTCAGGCTTTGGATGTTAATCCACTGGGCCTGAGTGCACCAAAATCCTCCTGTTCCACCCATTGGTCTCTCTGGTCTCCTGATTCCTGCAACAGTAGTGGGGGACTGTGTTTGCACCTTCCTCTGGTCTTTCATGGTATGAATAATAGACAACATTTTTTTTTTCTCCTATAGTTGCAGGCTTGGTCTCAGTGATTGTATGGTGTGGTCAGCTGTTTTTGTTTTTGTGTGACCTTGTTTTCTTGTTTACTGTCCTGGGACAGATGTCTGTAGTCACTTGTTTCCTCGGGAGGCAAATTTCAGTCTCTGTGGGGAGGTCTCTCACGTTAGCTGTGGTGGTACTTGGCAGGTGGAGCTCAGAGATCTAGGCTTCCCTGCTTCATAGATTGCTCAATGGTTCCCAGGGTCCACTGGCTTTTAACACCACTTGAAAACCTCAGTGTTTTTCTGCTGTCCCCAGAATGACCTCTTACACAGCCTCTTTTTGTTTGTTTGTTTGTCTTTTTCCCTGAGACGGAGTCTCATTGTATCGGGTGGGATCTTGGTTCAAGCAATCCTCCCACCTCAGCCTCTGGAGTAGCACAGTCATGAGCCACCACAGCCGGCTAATTTCTGTTCTTGTTTTTGTTGTTGTTGTTATTGTTTTGTTTTTTTAAGAGTTGAAGTTTTGCCATGTTGCCCAGGTTGGTCTCCAACTCCTGGACTCAAGTGATCCTCTCTGCCCTGGTCTGCTAAACTGCTGAGATTACAGGTGTGATCCATCACACCTAGACAGCCCCTACTTTTCACCATAGCATTCATGGGAGGTTGTAGGATTTCTGTGCTGGGGGGAACGTGTACTCAGCTCATAGAGCCAAGTAGAAATTGTACTTGGAACGGTGCCGTTGGGTTGTAGACATAACGCACTTGCTCTTTGTATGGGAAGGGCTTTACTGGTGCCCTGGTGCCCCTGTGCAGGGCTTCCAGGCCTGCAGGTCAGAATGGCAGTCTCACCTATGTGTTCATGTAATACACAGCAATTCTCCTTGGAATATAAGATGAGAGGTCTTGTGAGGCTCCTACAAGTAAGAAGACAAATTTCCCTGCAGTTCATATTGACAAAATTCAAAATTAGTAATAACAGCCCAATCTCTTAGATGACAAGTGTCCTTTACATTGACTGGAACTGCCCTGCTTGCCTCAGCTCTCCTGTGCAGGTGCAGCCCTTGCTTCCCTCCACACAGGTCGTTTCCTCCCTGCTTTCTCCAAAAGAGAGAGACAGTGGTTCTGCAGGACCACAGTGCTCAAGGACTTCCGGGGTGAAAAATCTCAGAGCAAGTTGCCCTGTCCTGCCTGTACCTCACAACTGACCTAGAAATGGCCTTTGGGGGAAATGGTCACCAGAGCTAGGGCCTGGGTACCAGGCCAGGTTGCCCCACAGGAGGGGAAGCACTCAGGATTAAAGGGGGACAAGCCCCAAGACCTCAGAATCCTCAACCTCCAAAAGGACTCAGAGAGATGCAGACACTGAGACAGGGTTCCTTTTTCAAGGAAAGACACTTCCGAGGAAGACCCCAGGGCTTTGAACCAAAATCCAGATTTTTCCCCATCTGCAGCTTAATTCTACCTTAGTTGGTGCAACTTCATCCTTCCCCTATGCTCAGGACAAAAAACAGTTCTTCTACAGGCTGGTCGTTCTCTGGCCCCATACATCCTATTTGTCAGAAAATTATGTTTTTTCTTTGGTTAACTGCAGACTTTGGTCTGCACAATCTTTCTCTTTCTTGGTCTGAAAACCACCCAATAGTCTCCTATGTAGCTTTTTTGGATAAACCTAGAAATGGACCCTCCTGGTCTTACAGCTTGAAACTTAATATTTGTTTTATCTGAGTTCCTTCCTCAGGAAACGACCTTTAGGCCTCTCAAAAAAGCTATCAGGGGACTGAAATTCATCCAGACAATGTGATGCTGGGACCCCTCATTCATCAGATTGCTTCCTTGTTCCTCCCTACTTCCTGTTTACTTACACATTGTTACGTTTCTTCCCTGCCATCTAAACCTCTAGTTTTGATTGGTCAGGGAGATGGATTTGAGACTGAGTTCTCATTTCCCCCACTGCAGCACCCTATTAAAGCCCCTTCCTTTGCAATAATCATCTCAGTGATTGGCTTTCTGTGCAGCAAGCAGCAGGAATCCCAGATCTCTGAATGTTGGCAAAGGAGTCTCCTGATAAGGGCAGGATGGATTCTACTGACCGACATTAAAATGATCAGACATTTTAAAGCCTTAACCTCGGGGTCAGGGTTTGGGCCAACCTTGCACTTTTTCTTTGGGCCTACCCATCAAAATCAGCCTAGCCAGGCCTGTCTTCAAGGCCCAGGGGTAGGGCCAGATCCTCCTGACACTTCTTGACGCTTCTCCTGCCGAGTCGGCAGCCACCCTTTCCCTGTGACCTGCAGAGAAGCTTCAGGGGGTGTTTATTCTATTTGCTGGGAGCCCACGAGGCACAGGTACATGGTGACTGTGTGGTTCCCATTGCACCCTCCACCCTCCTTGGTCCTCTTGCTGTCTCCTGTAGGTGGCAACGTTCTGGGTAAGCTTGGGCGCTGAAGACATCCAGGGAGGGAGGGTAGAGAAGGGGACCAGCCCCTTAGGTCTTGCACATTAGGGATCCCAAAAAGGTCTTGAAGAAACAGAAAGGGGGCATTGAGAGTAGATCAAAGGGAAAGAAAGAAATCCTAGGAGATTTCCCATCTGAAGGCACCGAGTTCTGGTCTCCATTGGAGACCAAAGCAGATAACTTTGCCCTGACTCCTAGTGAGGAAGCCACGCTTTGTCCTCTCCTGCTTAGTGCTTGATCCTGTAGCACTTGATTGTTTCTCCCAGGCTTTCTATGGATTCCAGGGATGCAACTGAGAAGTTTGTTTTTAATGTACTTTTACTTGAAGTAAGAGTATTTTAGGCCAGGCGGGGTGGCTTATGCCTGTAATCCCAATGCTTTGGGAGGCAAAGGCGGGCGGATTACTTGAGGTCAGGAGTTCGAGACCAGCCTGGCCAACATGGTGAAACTCTGTCTCTACTAAAAATGCAAAAATTAGCCAGGTGTGTTGGCACTGGCCTGTAGTCCCAGCTACTCGCGAGGCTGAGGCAGGAGAATCCTGTGAACATGGGAAGTGGAAGTTGCAGTGAGGTGATCTCAAAAAACAAAAAATATTTTAGAATCTTTTGGAAAAGGAAATGATTTCTGACAGGTTTTGCACTTAAAACATTCAGGTGTGAGGCAAACACGAAAACCACTATGCTAGGGAAAGCAAATGCTGTTAAGAATGTCTCACAAACACAAATTGCACGTCAGCAGGTAGGTTTGATCCTCAGGTTGGGCACATTTTACTTTAAGTGCACTGTTGGTGGAACTTAAGATGAATCTAGGACATTCACAATGTGTGTGTGTGTGTGTGTGTGTGTGTATGGGAGACAGGGTCTTGCTATCTTGCCCACACTGGTCTCCAACTCTGGGACTCAAGTGATCTTCCTGTGTCCACCTCCCAAAGTGCTGGGACTACAGGCATGAACCACCTCGTCCAGCCATTTTAATGTTTTTAATTTAAATACACATTCCAAAAATTGTATAATAAGTACAGGAAGCCCACTTTATGCCAGTTTTACAAAAACAAAGTGGCAACATCCTAAAGTACTGAAAGAAATAAAGTTTTCCTAGAATTCTATGTCAAAATGAAAAATCTTTCCAGAATGTGACTGAAATGAGGACACTTAAAGACATACAAAAAATGAAAGAATTCAGCAACCCACACTGCAAGAAATGCAAAAGGAGTCCTCCAGGCCTAAGGATAAGGATACCAGACAGAAATCTGGATCTACGCAAAGAAATGGAGACTACTGGAAATCGGTATGTACATAGTTAAATATATATGTTCTTATTATATAAATCTTTTAAAATAATTTGACCGATTAAACAAAAGAAATAATAATGGATTGTGGGGTTTATAACATGTCTAAAATCAAATTACATGACAACACTAGCATAATGGCCAGAAGGGGAGGTAGAATGTCACTAGATGGCACTGATAAAGATGTATTCTGGAAACCCGAAAGCCATCACTGAAAAAGCAAAAGCAAGGAAAGAAGCTAGGGAGCGGTGGACCAGACGAAAGAAAGAGTTATAGATAATAAGCCAAGAAAGGAAAGAAAATGGAATGATATAAAAACCATGTAAACACTATGCTAGAGCAACTGCTCTCCAGGCCTCTACCCTATAGAAACACACCAGTGGCCAATGAGAAGTGTACAAGAATGATGACTGCAGCATTATTTGTAATCATAAAATAATAGAGCCAATGTACTTTCAAAGATACATGAAAAGGGTTTTATTTATTTAACAAACACAAACACTTGTACAAACAAAGGAAGCAAGTCCTTTGCCAAAAGGAACACAGAGGGTCATGATGATGCTACTCCTCCAGGGATTTCAGGGTTCCCAGATGCCTAGTTTTCTGTCTAGTTCTTCTGGAAGATGTTATTCCTGGGGAGTTATAGGTCCTCGCGTTTGGAGCTATTCCATGTTCTCTCTCAATTTTCCCCTCAGTTCCTCCCCATTCTGCTTCAACAACAACAACAACAAACAATTCTCACCCCCAGAAGATCCAGCATGTGCCTCTGCAAGAGACTTTCAGGAGGTCTGGATGTCTGGTCCACCGCTCCCCGGCTTCTTTCCCTGCTTTTGCTTTTCCCTTCCCCCGCTCCTGCCCTTCTGCCTCAGGACCCGACCACCGCCCAGCTGAGCCCCCGCGGCTCCACCGCGCAGAAGGTGCACTGGAGGCCCTGCCCGTTGCCCGCCCCGGGGTATGCCGAGAAATCAACGTGAATAAACGCTTTGAAAAAAGAACTTCCCCATGGAAAAATCTCATGATTTCTATTCTTGGGGTTCTTCAAGCGACTAAAAGCTAAAGGCGACGATGGCCCCGGGAGGTCGAGGCTGCAGTGAGCTGTGTTTTCACCACTGCACTCCAGCCTGGGCGACCAAGCGAGACCCTATTTCAAAAGCAAAACAAGCCTTCCCCGTGGAAAAATATCTCATGATTTCCATTTTCAGGGCCCTTCAAAGGACTAAAAGCTAAAGGGTCGATGGATGAATTCAACAAGTCCTAGTTGTGCGCCCTGGTGAGTGCCAGACCCTGCTCCCCGCGAGGGGACCCACTAGCGACCCTCACCAGAATCCCTGTTCTGGTGGAGCCCGGGTGAGGGACACAGGATCGGAAGATGGCAGCGGAAGTTCCGCAGCGGCCTCGAAAGTGACCGGGCAGGGTGGGCACAGGCTCCCTCACTGGGTGAAGGCTGCGCAAAGAAAGGGAAGAGCCATCCCGGGAGCCCACTGGGCATTCAGCTTCCCTTGGGCCCCCAGGCGGCTCAGGTCTGGGTCGGGGCCGGGGCGTTTCCGGGGGCTTCTAAAGCGGGCTAGGGGCAAGGTCGTCCTGGTTCCAGAATCTCCCAACCTGCGGGTCTCCAACGAGACCAACACGATTCACCGCTGTAATCTCTCCGGTTTTCCAAGGCCTTGCACAGTCCTACTGTCTGGTGGGCTCTGAGGATGGGAGGGTTGGGGAGTGTTTGGTGAGTGCACCCTTCCTATAGCGCCCAGAAGAAGGTACACTACGTGTCTCTGTGGCACAATCGGTTAGCGCGTTCGGCTGTTAATTTAAAGGTTGGTGGCTAGAACACACTGAGGGGCGGCTGCTGCTCCAAGCCTGCTCCAGATTATTTATTTATTTATTTATTTATTTATTTATTTATTTATTTATTTCTGAGACAGAGTTTTGCTCTGTCGCCAGGCTGGAGTGCAGTGGGGCGATCTCGGCTCACTGCAACCTCCGCCTCCCGGGTTCAAGCGATTCCCCTGCCTCAGCCTCCCGAGTAGCTGGGACTACAGGCTCGCGCCACCCTGCCCGGCTAACGTTTTGTATTTTAGTAGAGAGGGAGGTTTCACCTTGTTGGCCAGGATGGTCTGGATCAGCTGACCTCGTGATCCGCCCGCCTCAGCCTCCCAAAGTGCTGGGATTACAGGTGTGAGCCACTGCGCCCAGCCGCCTGCTCCAGCTTTTAAAGCGTCCATGCATTATCGATCACTAGATAAACAGGGGAGATTATATCTTCCCAGAGTCCTAAGCCACTAGGGTTGTGTCTCTGTGGCACAATCAGCTGTCGCATCCGAAAGGCCTAGCTAACTTTTGTATTTTTGTAGAGAAAGGGTTTCATTATGTTGCCCAGGCTGGTCCCCAAACTCCTGGGCTCAGGCACCTCTGAGGTCTCCCAAAGTGCTAGGATTACAGGCATGAGCCACTGCACCGGGCCTTATATAATGCTTCTAATTTCAGCACATTTAGCAAACTTATCTTCTGTGGGAAAGGTACCAAATCATATTCCAATTTATTTCTCAACTCTAATAATGTCCCTTTCTTCATTTACTTGCCGACACAACAAATTTTCTCTCCCCCTCCCTTTTTTTTTTTGAGACTATGTGTCACTCTGTCACCCAGGATGGAGTGCAGTGGCATGATCTCAGCTCACTGCAAACTCACCTCCCATCCCTGCCACTCTGGCTCTAGTGATCCTCCAGAATAGCTGAAACTACAGATGTGCACCATCAAATCCTACTTCTTTTTTTTTTTTTTTTTTTTTTTTAGAGTTAGGGTCTTGCAATGTTGCCCAGGTTGGCCCCAGGAACGCCAACTTCTGGGCTCAGGAGATTCGCCTGCTTCGGCTTCCCAAAGTGCTGGGATTTCAGGTGTGAACCACCGCACCTGGCTTAACAAACTTTCTATACTTGTGCCCATAATATTATTTTCTTTCCTTTTCTTTCTTTCTTTTTTTTTTTTTTTGAGACACAGTCTTGCTCTGTCGCCCAGGCTGGAGTGCAGTGGAGTGATCTCAGCTTACAAGCCTGTACCATCACACCCGGCTAATTTTTGTATTTTTAGTAGAGACAAGGTTTCATCATGTTGGCCAGGCTGGTCTCGAACTCCTGACCAGCCTCCCAACATGCTGGTATTACAGTCATGAGCCACCACGCCTGGCCATGTGCCAATGATACTCTAATAAGGGAACAAGTGCCTTCCTGGCTTAAGTAAGGGGGAGGTACAACAGGAGGACATGGTGGACATTACACACAGATATTCAGTTGCATAGGATGGACAGCTAAACTTCTAAGACATTCTATTTTATTTTTTGAGATAGGGTCTTTTTCTGTTGCCCAGGTTGCAGTGCAGTGGCATGATCATAGTTCACTGTAGCCTCAGCCTCCTGGGCTCAAGTGATCCTCCTGCCTCAGTCTCCCAAAGTGCTGGGATTACCAGCCTGAACCACTGCACCTGGCTGAGATATTTTAAAGCCCTCCAACATCTGTAATTGTTTCTTTTTTATTTTATTATGTATATAATAAAATATATACGTATTTTTATTATAATTATATGAAAATAAATATATACAATTATATATTATGTATAATCTATATATATTTGATTATAATATTTTATTATACATATTTATTAATATATATGTATGTAGTTTTTAGGGATGAGGTCTCACTATGTTGCCCAGGCTGGTCTTGAACTCCTGAGCTCAAGTGATACTCCCATCTTGGCCTCCCAGAGTACTGGGGCTATATGCGTGAGCCACTGTGCCTGGCCCTGTTTCTATTTCAAATTTAATTTATTTTGAGACATGATCTTACTCTGTCACCAAGGCTGGAGTGCAGTGGTAATCATGGCTCACTGCAGCCTCAACCTCCCCTGGCTCAGGTGATCCTCCCACCTCAGCCTCCTGAGTAGCTGGGACTACTAGCATAAACCACCATGCCCGGCTAAATTTTGTATTTTTTGTACAGACAGAGTTTCATCATGTTGCCCAGGCTGCTCTCCAACTTGTGATCCGCCCACCTCAGCCTCCCAAAGTGTTGGTATTATAGGCATGAGCCACTGTACCCAGCCATAATTGTTTCCTGTGGTGACCAAGTCACATTGGTCCAGAGAAGACAGGTCACAGTGACCTCTTTGACAGCCTTCTGCCAAGTCGCTTATCCAAAGGGAGCAAAATCACAATGGTGCCAGACATTTTGTTCTCCTCATCTTTCCTCTTTTCTTTATAAATCTTGATTTTACTTTTATTTGATGAAAACCATCTAATGCCAGTTTCGCATCTATATTAATGGAGAATGAGCATGCAGATAAGTGTCTCTATATTATTTCTTGACTGATTTTTTTCAGAGGCTATGTCCATAAAAATTAGCCCATCTGAGACCCATCATTGGAGCCAACAGAATCCTGCAGGCCCCTGGTGCAGACCTGGATCCTTAGAAATATTGGCTCTAGTTCCCTCAGTTCTTCTGTGTTCATGAGCAAAAATTGATCTCTTTTGTTTTTATATACTAAGCATGGTAATTGGACAAATCCTTCCTCTATCTCCCTCTCTGTCTTTCTCTCTCTCTCATTTTTGCATCATTGTTTTCTGCCATCAGTGGCATCAGTGTGGGTTTCTGGTTTTGATGTTAGGAAGTGAATTTCTGGTGACAGTCTCTGTTGGGTGGTGTTTGACAAGGATCCAGTCCCTGTTTGATGATACATGACAGCTAATCTAGTCTGTGAGTCTTTTTTGATTGTCTATTCATTGTCCTGAGGATAATGATATTTCTTGATATTTGAGACTGCAGCAATCAGAAGTTGCTCGTATCTTGTCTTTCCAATGTTTGGTTACAATTTTTTGGGCCCAATAGCTGTCAATATCTGCAAGAGTGGCATCTCTGTTATAAGGATGATCTTACTACTCAATGCCACCTAACTTCATTCCATAGGAGCTCTTGGCTTTAACAAATTACTATACCTAAAGGAAATCTTAGTACGGAAAGAAAACTAAGTCTGTGGCATGTAAGGAGCAGTTTTCTTTGATTCATATACTCAGGCTTCTACTAGCTAAAAAACTCTAACCAGCTGAAATACATGTCCTTTAAGGATTAAGTTTAAATCACACTACAGAAAGAAGAAAAGAGATTTCTATGATCACAAATAAGCAATGAAGTCAGCAATATAAGCACTTCTCACAACTATATGAATCAAAACGTTTTTTTGCTTAAGACAGAGTCGCGCCCTGTCACAAAGGCTGGAGTGCAGTGGCACGATCTTGGCTCACTGCAGCCTTGGCCTCCCGGGTTCAAGTGACTCTTGTGCATCAGCCTCCTGAGTAGCTGGGATTACAGACATGTGACACCATGCCTGGCTAATTTTTGTATTTTTAGTAGAGATGGGTTTTCGCCATGTTGGCCAGGCTGGTCTCAAACTCCTGAACTCAAGTGATCTGCCCACCTTGGCCTCCCAAAATGCTAGGATTACATGCATAAGCCACTGCACCTGGCCACAAATCAAATTTAATAATCTCCAGAACATCAAGGAAGTTCAGCTCTTAATGAAAATGGATGAAAAGAAATGATTTACTCACTTTTATATGCTCCGGAAAGAGAATGTCCTGCAAGACTCAAAAGAGTATCACAGAATCACTCAGATTTTCAGCAGTGAGGGTTTTCCAAGGATCTAATGATGTTCATTTTTTCAGTTTGTTTCCCACACTGAGAAGCATTGTTAATAGATACCATTGCATCTGTTTTCACCTTAAATGATGTTACTTAAGGCAATTATTATTATTATTTTTTTTTTTTTTTTGAGACGGAGTCTTGCTCTCTCCCCCAGGCTGGAGTGCAGTGGCGCGATCTCGGCTCACTGCAAGCTCCGCCTCCCGGGGTTCACGCCATTCTCCTGCCTCAGCCTCCCGAGTAGCTGGGACTACAGGCGCCCGCCAACACGCCCGGCTAATTTTTTGTATTTTTAGTAGAGACGGGGTTTCACCCTGTTAGCCAGGATGGTCTCGATCTCCTGACCTCGTGATCCGCCCGCCTCGGCCTCCCAAAGTGCTGGGATTACAGGCTTGAGCCACCGCGCCCGGCCTTGCTTTCGAATGCCCCCTAGTTTGGTGGAAAGAATTTTTCTGATTTATAAATAAATTTTCTTATGAAACCAATTGGCATACTCTTCCAGTGGAGTGAACAGATAAATTAAGTCTCTAAAACTTTAAAGAGATTACTGCCCCAGTTATCTTAAGGACAGTAATAATTACGTATATAAAATTAAAATATGAAAATTAAGCAGAGTGTGGTGCTCACACCTGTAATCTTAGCACTTTAGGCAGCTGAGGAGGGAAGAAGGATTGAAGCCAGGAGTTCGATACCAGCCTGGGCAGCATGGTGAGACCTCTGTCTCTACAAATTTTAAAAAACGAGCTGATTAAAAAAAAAACAAAAAACTAGCCAGCACAATGGCTCACGTCTGTAGTCCCAGCTGCTTGGGAGGCTGAGGCAGGAGGATCACTTGAGCCCAGGAGATCCAGGCTGCAGTGAACTATCATTGTACCACTGCACTCCAGCCTGGGTGACAGAGCAAGACCTCAACTCAAAATAAAATAAAATAAAATAAAATAAAATAAAATAAAATAAAATAAAGAATAAGAATAATTTCTTGACTTTTTTTTTTTTTTTTGCAATGCCAGGCTGGTTGACTCACACCTGTAATCCCAGCAAATCAGGAGGCTGAGGTGGAAGGATTGCTTTAGGCAAGGAGTTGGAGACCAGCCTGGGCAACAGGGCAAGATGCCATGTCTAAAAAGTTAAAATTCAGGCTGAGCTGGGAGCACTGCCTGAGCCCAGAAGTTCCAGGTTGGTCAGCTGTGGTTGCACCAGTGCACTCTCGCCTGGATGACAGCAACACCCTGTTTCTTACTTTTTTTTTTTTTTTTTTTACTACTTATGCTTTAAATGTGATGTTTCATTAGGGAAAGCTTTTCTTGCTGAATTTGTAGCATGAAAAAATAATAAATTTAGCTGTAGATTAAATTAATGGTCTTGGCTGGGCATGGTGGCTCACACCTGTAATCTCAGCACTTTGGGAGGCTGAGGCGGGTGGATCATCTGAGGTCAGGAGTTCAAGACCAGCCTGGCCAACATGGTGAAACCCTGTCTCTACTAAAATACAAAAATTAGCCAGGCATGATGGCTGGCACCTCTAATCCCAGCTACTTGGGAAGCTGAGGCATGAGAATCACTTGATCCCTGGAGGTGGAGGTTGCAGTGAACAGAGATCATGCCACTTCACTTTAGCATGGGTGGCACAGTAAGTGAGAGTGTGTCTCCAAAAAAAAAAAAAAGAAAAGGAAAAAGAAAAGAAAAGAACTTTTTCATGTGAGGAAAATGAGTGCTTTCAACTTAGCATGTCCAGAGCTGGGCATTAAAATGAGACAGCAACCACATCCTACTTCCTGCTTTCTAAATTTTTTTAAGTTTTAAAAGAATTTTTTTATTGTATTGAGATGGAGTCTCACTCTGTTGTCCATGCTGGAGTGCAGTGGCAGGATTTTGGCCCACTGCAACCTCCTCCAGTTGGGTTCAAGCGATTCTCCTGACGCAGCCTCCTGAGTTGCTGGGACTAAAGGCATGAACCACCATGCCTGCCTATTTTTTTCTTTTTCTTTTTTTTTGTTTATTTAGTAGAGAGGGGGTTTCATCATGTTGGCCAGGCTGGTCTCAAACTCCTAACCTCAGGTGATCTGCCCACCTCGGCCTGCCAAAGTGTTGGAATTACAGGATGGGCCACTGCCACTAGCCACTTCCCTACTTTTGAGCTATGTATTCATCCACTGAAACTGCTTGCTATTGCCACAGTTAGCTATAAAGTAACCTAATCATGTGCACTGGACACCATTTCTCACTCCCTGTAGCTGAACAATGTATAGCTAATCCCTAATCAATGTTATTTCTGTAAACCACTGGGAGTTCCTGACAAGCAACTTTCTACCAGCCAATTCCCTGTCTCCCTTTTTGGTCTTTACAAACCTGCTTGTAACAAAGGCCAAACAGAACCCATATCCAAGATTGCTTGGGTCTGAGCCTTCCAGGCAACTATCATCACATTGGCTCAAATAAACTCTTTAAATCATATTTTGTGCTTAAGCGCCTTCCTTCTAGGTTGACGTTTTTTGGCCCTGGGAGCAGGATTCAGAGCAACTCATCTCTGACCATCTGACTGTCCTCTCAAAGGCCTCCAGGGTGGCTAAATATTAGTAAGAATTTGATTGGTGAGATCAGTTTGCAGTCCAGGAAGAGACAGTCTCCAGTGTGTGTCTTTGAAGAGGTGCTTTCTCTTCAGAGAGAGAGAGAGAGAGGGCAGGTTGGTTTTTGTGCCTCACAGGGTGTGTATCACACAATGGAGTTACACATATTCAGCAGGTTTGGGGAAAGTCCATTTCTGAGGGATATTGAGCTCATGTGCAATGGGTAAACATATATGTAACATGCACCCCATCTTCACATTGGGAAGGGATTTTAGCATTAAAATAATGTGGAAATTGGCTTTTTATGTCAAAAGGTGAACTACTGGACACAAAGTTGGTTTGTGTGCAGTCCCTGTAACATGGCTGAAACTGGCTTGATATCTGCAGTTGCTTATCAGGAGTGAATGGAAGGCCACTCTTCTGTCCCATCAGAGGTCTAGTGATCTGGGTTGTAAATCCAGTTGAGAAGGGCTGGGAAGATTTTGACGATTTGCTTCCTAGTTCTATTGTTAAGGAGTTTAGCAAGAGTGTGATTTTTCCTGTAGCCACAGGAATTCAGGAAGTTGCCATGCCAGATGAGCCCTGAACCCTTGACCTGTAGCTAACTTTTGACCTTACAGTCTGTCTTAGTCTATAAGGGTGCATGTATTTTCGTCTCTCAGATCATACCACATTCCTCCTGGACTGGGTGCCTGGCCAGATCTGAAGCCCTCGAGTTCTGACTCTGAGAGAAACAGTTGGGCAGTAGTAAGTGGTAAATCCTCCTGAAATCTGGACCTTCCCACTCTTTGGTTGAAGGCCTGGAGTTTGCTTGAGTGTCCTTTCCAGCTCTCCCTTTCTAGAACGGAGGTTTTCTGTCTTTACCCTGTGAGTAAGAGATTTGAGTTTCGGGGGAAATAACTGCCTTTTCCACCTCTGCGTCAGGACAGAAGGTTTGGGTCACAGGCAAAGAGCTCTCCAGAGAGCTTCTGCCTTTTCTGCCTCTGTTCCTCAGCAGGAAGATCTGGGTCAAGGTATTGGCAGGTATGCACTGGTGGTTTCCTTTTATGTAGCATGTTGTTTTGAACATTCTGACTTAGCTTTTCATTTGTGACTAGTTCCTGTTCTTAACTGGAAAGTGCACGGAGGTGTGTTCCCTTGCCCTGAAGAAAAGAAGTGATCTGCTCCCGCTGATCCATTTAGGTGCTCCAAGTGATCCGGGATGTTGCAGAGGTGTCGGGGTCATTACTCACCATGTGAAGGTGGCCTCATAGGGCACTCCCCATCAGAAGAACACTTTTATCAACCCCCTTTCCTGCTCTTCCGGGAGGGTATATGTGGGACGGGTCCCCCATAGCACATGAACTCTGTGGCCACCTGGTGGTTAGAAACAGTGGGAACCACTGAGACAGCGATACACAACTCCAGTGTTATCTGTTGGAGTGACTTCATAAGCACCACACTGTGACCCAAAACACATCGCAGGCCTTGGTCATCTGAAAAGCTCCTGAATTATGGGAAATCAAGCTTCAAAATTTAGCTCACTGTGAAGAAACAACCACCTATAGAAACACCAGCTGGGCTTATGTATAACACTTATGAAGCATCCTCTTGTAAATATCCAAGAAACTGGACCCACCTAACCAGGAAAACTCATAAGCAGAATGAAGAAAATGGGGATCTTTTGAAATGCTTAAAATAATTTGTTGTTCAATTCCCACCTATGCCTAATGCTAAATGACGAGTTAATGGGTGCAGGAAATCAACATGGCACATGGATACATATGTAACAAACCTGCACATTGTGCACATGTACCCTAAAACCTAAAGTATAATAAAAAAAATAATTTGTTAGTGTGCACGATTGGAAAAAATTGGTTTTAGAACCAAATTAAATGGGAGACTTAACTTCCAATGATACCTAGAAATTTCTAAAAGAACTGAGAAAGTTGCTTCCAGTGAGGAAGTAAGCTGAAGGAGGTAAACTGACATGTTTTCTGAACTGAGAAATATTGAGAAAGCTTTGTCTCTTTCGCCTCCAACTGCTCCTTCTCCTCCTGCCCCTGCACCTGCATAGTCTCCCTTACCTGAGCCCTCCGGTCCTGCCTTGCCTCTTCTTCCATCACTATCACCTGAGGAAAGTCCCCAGGGCTCTGGCCCCTTCCCTGAAACTTCTGTTCTGACAGCTCCTTTCAAGGTAAAATCCACAGGAAGAAGGGAGCCTACCATTCTGTATACTGCTTCACCAAAATGTGAATTAAGAATATCATAAAAGACTTCCCTGGGCCGGGCGCAGTGGCTCACGCCTGTAATCCCAGCAGTTTGGGAGGACTAGGTGGGCAGATCATGAGATCAGGAGTTCAAGACCAGCCTGGACAACATGGTGAAACCCCATCTATACTAAAAATACAAAAATTAGCTGGGCATGGTGGCACATGACTGTAATCCCAGCTACTCAGGATGCTGAGGCAGGAGAATCACTTGAACTTGGGAAGTGGAGGTTGCAGTGAGCCGAGATTTCACCATTGCACTCCAGCCTTGGTGACAGAGCAGGACTCTATATATTAAAAAAAAAAAAAAAAAAAAAAGACTTCCCTGATCGAAATTTAAATACATTTTCCCCTTCTTACTCTAAAGCAGCCTCCAAGATCCTATGGTGTTTGGGAGGAAATTTGACTTAATTGTCCAAACTTTTGAGCCTGGACATTCTGATCTTTATCAATTAATTCACATGCTGGTGTAAGAAGGCAGGGCCACTAAATGGTTGAAAAGGGCAAATTGGAATAATCCTTTAGAGGATTCTTAAAAACAGACTGAAGCAGACAATGAAAGGGTCTGCATTTTGGCCAAATACCTCCCTGTTGCCATTCCCCAGGTCGTTCTTAAAAATGTAGATTGGAGAATTCAGCAATGCACTTAAAAGGCCAAGCAAATCTGTCACTGATATTTTAAATGGTTGATATTTATTTATTTATTAATTGATTGCAACAGGTTCTCACTCTGTCACCCAGGCTAGAGTGCAGTGGCTCCATCATGGCCCACCACAGCCTCTATCTCTCAGCTCTAGCAGTCCTCCCACCTCAGCCTCCCGAGTAGCTGAGGTGTGTGCCACAATTCCCAGCTAATTCTTTGACTTTTTTCTAGAGAGGAGGTCTCGCTGTGTTTTCCAGGCTGGACCTGAATGAACTCCTGGGCTCAGTCAATCCTCTCACCTCAGCCTAACATTTACACTGGCAGCGGAGATGCATTTGGAGTAGGTGATGATTTTGGAATGCTTTAGAAGCAACATAGGTTTCTGATTTCATCAGGTCAAGCCATGAAAAATGACCAATAAGTCTCTGACCTCTTAGAAGCAATTTGAAAACCTGAATCTTTGGCCATCATCAAAATTCCTGGTCATTCAAAATTAGATATTCCGGAGAGCAAGGGCAAACATTTTGCTGATGCTGCAGCTAAGAATGCAGCTCTGAAGGTGACATCAGACACAGAACTTCTCAAAATGACCTTGCTGACTTATGACCCATTGAAGGCTTCATTAGAAGTACAAGTGGGCTGAGCATGGTGGCTCATGCCTGTAATCCCAGCACTTTGGGAGGCTGAGGCGGGCAGATCACCTGAGGTCAGGAGTTTGAGACCAGCCTGGCCAACATGGTGAAACCCTGTCTCTACTAAAAATACAAAAATTAGCCTGGTGTGGTGACACATGCCTATAATCCCTGCTACTTGAGAGGCAGAGGCATGAGAATCGCTTGAACCTGGGAGGCAGAGGTTGCAGTGAGAGAGATTGTGCCACTGCACTACAGCCTGGGTGACAGACCGAGACTCTGGCTCAAAAAAAAAAAAAAAAAAAAAAAAGAAGAAGCATAAGTGGGAGCTCCCAAGCAGGAGAGGGATCTCTGGAAGGATAAAGGAAACAGTTTCTTCCAGAAACAGGCATATAGTATGGGCCCAGTGATCACACTGATCCACCCCTTAGGCTTCAATTACCCTTTTTACAGTACTTCATAAACTGACTTATTGGAATTCAGACAAAATGTTAGCATGGGGAAAGCAATGGTATTGAAAATCATTGCCTATGATTGCAGAAGAGGTTTATTTTTGCTATACTGTTTGTCCCAAACATAACCCTGGAAAACCCCTTCATGGGTCACAGGAACATTTTACCTTTAGAACCCTTTGAGACATAGCACTTAGACTTTATCCAGCTGTCTCCATCTGAGGGTTACAGATACCTTCTGGTGCTAATTTGTATGTGCTCACTGGGGTGAGCATTTCCATGCTGATGAGCCACAGCCCAAGTAGTGGGTAGATTGTGATTAGAAAAGGTAATTCCTCATGGGAAGTGCCATCTGAACTCCATAGCAATCAAGGAACACACTGTTCGGTCAGGTAATTGGATCCACTTGTAATGCTTTTTCTATGTTCCACCATTTCCATTGTGCCTATCATCCCTAATCCTCTGGGCTGATGGAATGCACTAATGATACAATACAAACTCAATTGGCAAGGCTAACAGAAGTTTTTAACCTTTCTTGGCCAAGGATTTCCCACTGGTTCTGGAAAATGTCCACACTCTCTCTCTTTGAAATAATAACAGGAAGACCCATGCAGTGGTTAAATGAAGACGCTTATGAATCTGCACTTCTTAAAGGTGACATTCTCCGTTACTGCTAAGATCTCACAAAACTTACTGAGAACTCTACATTAACACAGGATTCCTTTCATAATGAATTCCTGGGAGATGAAAATATAAAAAATCTTGGCCTATAACCTGGAGATGTTGTTGTTTACTGGAAACAACATCAAATAAAATATTCCTCCCAAGACTGTTGGAAGGGACCACATCAGGTATTATTATTTTATGTTATTTTTTTGAGATGAGATCTCATTCTGTTCCCCAAGCCAGAATGCAGTGGCACAATCATGACTCACTGTAGACTTTAACTCCTGGGCTCAAGCCATCCTTCTGCCTCAACCTTCCAAATAGTTGGGACCACAGGCATGGGCCACTGTACCTGACTCACAGCAGGTATTACTGACCAACCTGTGCCAGTAAACTTAAGGGCGTTGACACACGGATTCATGTTTCTCTTGTAAAAGGCAGCACTGCCAGAGCGGACATCTGTCAGTGGAGATTTTCACTTAAAGGTAACTCAGGCTTCCTGAGAGAGATGGCAAGTAGCTGACGTCTGTTGTAGTCCACTTTTGCCCAAGATACTGCCCTGTATCACCAGTACAATTCCAGTGCTCACTGCACCTGAGTCTCCTTTTCTGTTGACTGGAATACATACACCATTAGGGCTCCTTTAAGTTGTAGGGGTCCTCTCTTGGTGGTTTTGGTAAAATCACCCTATATGTATATTCTCTTAAGATATGACACACTAGTCCTATTGCGTGTATGTGTATATACATATACATACATACATAGCAAAATGCCTATGATCAGATTTCTGTTTTACTGTCCCTAATTAATTTGATTATAGCAGGGAGGGATAATTCTCTGATCAGAATCCCACAAACCATTGTACTGTGGGAAATTTAACAAGGTGCTGAGTTTGCCACCGTAAACCACCAACCACTTTTGACAATAATGACCCATTGGTACATCCTGTGCTAAATTTCACCAGTATTCCTCCTGATTGCACTCATGATGGAACTCAGGGTCATATCAAGCAAAACCTTCTTATCGAATCTGTCTGACTTACCCTAACCTTCCTGCCTCACATCTCAGTTTAACCCATCATAATCGTATTGTCAAAATAATGGCCTGTAATCCCAGCACTCTGGGAGGCAAAGGCAGGAGCATCACTTGAGCCCAGGGGTTTGAGACTAGCCTGGGCAAAATGGTGAACCACTGACTCTGTAAAATACATACAAATTAGCTGGGTGTGGTGGTGCCCACCTGTAGTCCAGCTACTCAGGAGCATGAGGTGAGAGGATGACTTGACCTCAGGAGTTTGAGCCTGCAGTGAACCCTGATGATGCCACTGCACTCCAGCCTGGGCAACAGAGTGAGACCCTGTCTCAAAAAATAAATAAATAAGCTGGGTGTGATGGTGTGTGCCTGTAATCCCAGCTGCTTAGGAGGCTGAGCCATTGAGCCTTGGAGGTCAAGAGGTCAAGGCTGTACTGAGCTGTGATCTTGCCACTGAGCTCCAGCCTGGGAGAGAGAGTGAGTCCCTGTCTCAAAAAGTAATTATAATAAAAATAAAAAGTACAAAATCAAACAAAAAATTGTCACGTCACTCTGAAATGACAGTGGTAAACACCATGATGCTACTGGAAAGTTAAAAGAAAAACACTGCCTCCTGCTATCAGGATCCAACCTGCTCTCTTGCTCTAAATTTCTGACGCATGATTTAAATGCCCAAAAGCTGATGTACTCAAATTATAGCACACTTACCTGTTCTGCACCAGCATTTATTTTTGTCTCTTGAAAAGATCACCATCCATGGCCCTATAAATGCCTTAGGGCATGGAATGATGAAGTGCAATGTCATTATTGTTACGTATTTCTCATAGTTTTACTTCTGAGAAAACTAATTTCACGGTATTCTGAAGACTAGAGATGATTCAACAAGTGACAGCAGCTGCAGACTTAACTGAGGCCTCTCTCTCTCTCTTTTTTTTTTTTTTGCCATTCTATGATGCCCTTTTTCTTTCTTTTCATTTCTTTTCTCTCTTTCTTTTTTTTTTTTTTTGAGACTGAGTCTCAGTCTGTCACCCGGGCTGGAGTGCAGTGGTGTGATCTTAGCTCAGTGCAGCCTTGAACTCCCAGGCTCAAGCAATCCTCCTACCTCAGCCTCCTGAGTAGCTGGGACTAAGGTGTGTGTCACTACACCTGGCTAATTTGTGTATTTTTTGTGGAGATGGGGTTTTGCCATATTGCCCAGGCTGGTCTCGAACTCCTCAACTCAAGCAATCCACCCACCTTGGCCTCCAGAAGTTCTGGGATTACAGGTGTGAGTCACCGTGTCTGGTTGTAATGCCCTTTCAATTGGACTTGTGGGCATTCTTAAAAATTCCTTGGTGAGGTGGCTCCTTTCCTTCCCTGTCCCCTGCCTGGGATAGGACTATCTGGGAATGAGCCTTTCTGGCAAAGAGGGACACCTTGACTAAGCTTTTGATCATCAATGCTTTCAAGAAGAAAGATTATTAAAAAAATTTTTATCTGAGGAATGTGAGCCCTTTCAAATGATCAGGCCCAGAGAGACGTTAAATCGAGAGAGCAACCCTTTTCCATTCTTTCCTTTTGAGCTATGTATTCATCTGTTGAAACTGCTTGATATCACCTCAAGTAGCTGTAAATTATCCTAATAATGCCACACCAAACACTATACCCCATACCCTATAACTTAATAACATATAGCCAATCACCAATCAATGTTATTTCTGTAAACCAATGAGAATTCCTGACAGGCACCTTTCTATCAGCCTACTGTCTGTCCCCGCTTTTGACCTTTAAAAAAACCTGCTTGTGACAAAGGCCAAAGGGAGCTCAGATCCAAGGTTCCTTGGGTGTGAGTCTTCCAGGCAGCTGTCTTCATGTTGGCTCAAGTAACCTCTAAATTATATCTTGTGCTTCAGCCTCTTTCTTTTTGGTCAACGTGTTCAACAACAGTCGAATGAATAAATAAGTTAATGTCTATTCATACAAAGTAAGACACACAGAAACAAATAACCATATGGATAAGGTGAAAAATTCATAGACATAAGACTGAGTGAAAGAAGTCAAACCTATGCCGCTGCTTCTGAAACTGCCTTTGCCAAAATTATAACTGGGACAATTATCACAGTGAAAGAGATCTGATCTGATTCCATCTTGTTTGTAACGTCCAAGCTGTCTTTGTTCATTCCTGGGCTCAGACGGAAACAACATTGAGAGGAACTTAGTTTACGGTTTAGCTGTGAAACAAAGATGATAATATTCCCCTTCCTGCCTGGGGACTAGACTGCCTCTGCAGGACTAACAAATTAGCCATCAGATTAGAAATTATGGTTTAGGAGTCATGTAGCCTCTGGTTGCAAGATTCTAAACCTCCCCAAATTGTTCCTGGAGATCACATCATTATTGGAAAACCTAAGATCAGTGCTTGAGATATTTTGCCAACCCTGCACTCAGTGGATCAGCTGGCACCAGCTAGACTGATAACCTGGCTCAGCTGGTCTTGTGGCCCCCACGCAGGAACTGACCCAGAAGACGACGACAGCTTCAGCTCCCTGTGATTGCATCTCTGACCTGACCAATCAGAACTCCCAACTCACTGGCCCCCATCCACCAAAATTATCCTTAAAAACTGGTCCCGGAATGCTTGAGGAGACTGATTTGAGTAAAAATAAAAGTCTGGTCTCCCACACAGCCAGCTCTGTTTAAATAACTCTTTATTGCAATTGCCCTGTGTTAAAAAATTGGCTCTGTCTAGGCAACAGGGAAGGTGAACCTGTTGGGCAGTAACACTCCCCCTCCGCCGCCAAACCCCACTACACAGTGTATGACTCAGTTTATATGCAAGTAAAGGGCAGGAAAAACTTGTCTGATAGATTTGCAGAGACGGGGGTGGAAACCATTAATAAGTCTGCGGAGTATTGTCAGAGTTTGGTGTTGTAGCCTACATATTAAAAGTAATCAGTTAAACACCTGAAATAAAATTTCCCCAAAATATTTTTGCCACATTTGGATGACTTTGTTTCTGTCTTTGCAGCATATAAAGTGTTAACATGAGGTAAGCGCTAAGGTCTAGAGAAGGCAGTGAAGAGATGACAAAACGACTCCAGCACCATGCCTAAGTGTCCAGTGTGCTCTGCTGGGGCAGCACATTTTTGTACGTTGCTGTATTTGAAAAAACCCTACAAGATTCATGAAACTGGACAGCCGTCTTTATAATACTCCTAGTGATAAAACAAGTAAGGATGGCTGGTTTGCAATCATCTGAGCAGCCTCTCTAGTTTCATAGATACGGTTTCTCTCTGATATTGAACGACTTCCAGTGTCAAGCGGAATGCTACGTCACAAGGATAACCGTATGTGAAAAGAACCGGTTTTCTTCGTAATCCTAAACTTTCTAGTTTGCGCATTAAAAGCCATTATTCGAAGAAGAGGGCACAGGCTCCAGCTGGCCGCCAAAGGGGTCCTTGGCATCAGAGGCTAAGAACCTACTTCTTTGGGAGACACCAGGGACGGGGAAGGGAGGGAAAGGAGACAGAGGCAGGCGTCACTTCCTCCGCCGGCTCCCGCAACGGGTTGATCGGCTGAGTGGCGGAGGGTCAGGCTGAAGAGCACATGGGGACCGGGAAAGGCGCTGTCGGTGACATCACGGATAGGACGATTCCTATGTAGATGAGGCAGCTCAGGGGCTGCTGCTTCCCACGAAGGATTTCTCCTGCTTTGGGAGCAAGTCCAGGACCGCCGGTTGGACGTGAGAGTCCCAGCTGTGTGTCAGGGCTAGGAGGGCTCCGGGTGGCATGGGGGGGGGTGGGTGGGGGTGGGGGTGCGGGTGCGCCGGGCAAGTGACCGTGTATGTAAAGGTTGAGGCATATGGAGCTGTGGCAGGGCGGAGGTGTGTGAACTCACAGTTACCTGGCAGGGGAGATGCCGTGATCACGAAGGTGGTTCCCCCAGGGCGAGGCTTATCCATTGCACTCCGGATGTGTTGACCCCTGCGATTTCCCCAAATATGGGAAACTCTACTGCATAATTTGTGGTAGTGGGGGACTGCGTTCGCGCTTTTTCCTGAATTTTGCAGTGCAAAAAGCAGGTTGTATGCAAAGGTCTACTTCTCACTTTTATTGTTATATAATCTTGGTGGTGGTGTGTTATTCTTATAGCCGGATGGCAGGGAAATAGGAAGTAACATGTCGCCGTCGTTTCTGCCGGAGAAATGAGCGTCAGGCGTTGTGTTCCTGTTTAACACAAGCTAAGTAGCGCGAAGGTCGCACAGCTCCTTCTTTCAACATGAGGCTGCTTTTTGCAGAGATTGGTCCATAGTCTCCAGTCTCTTGGGGTCTCACGCTCTGTAAAAATCTTCGTGTTTTTCCCTAGCACCCAGTCTTTACACAGCCTCTGCTTCTAACCGCAGCCCCCTCAGGAGTTTGTAGGATTTCTGTGCTAGCGGGGAATGTGTTCTCACCTCGTAGAGCCAGGTACCAACTACGCAGACAGGCGCTGTTCTTTGGGAAGAAAGCAGGGCCTTTGGGGCTCTTAGTGTCCCCGTTGGGTTGTAGACATAACACGCTTACTTTGTGGAGGGGAACGGGTCTGCCGGCGCCCAGGTGCCCTAACGCAATTCATCCCGAGACCCGCGGGTCAGAACCACAGTCTCACCTGTCTTGGCGAAAATGCCCTGCGATCCTCCCTGAAATATAAGGCGGGAAATTTTATGAGGAGCAGGGTCCACTATCTCCTGCCGTTTACATATCTAGTCTTTCTTCAGACTTCATTTAATTGACAGCTTCTTGTTTGATGTCTCGCTTCCACATCCTACATCCATTGCCAGGCAACTTTCTAAATAGCACCCCGACCCATCCTTCCCACCCCCAAGCCGCCTCTTTCTATCTCTGGCGCCAGTGTCCTCCCCGTCCCTCTTTCTTCAGGCCCTCGCTTATCACCTTCATGGACAGAAAATACTTAGCTCTCTCTCAACCTGCGTTTTGCACCTGACACGCATCAGTACCCTGGCAAATTCGGACGTTTGCTTAATACCCCTTCTCAAATGGCATTGTAAATTCATCTCTTTTTAACTCCCAGAAGTATCTAATTGGTTTTGTCCCTGCACTACATGAGCATGAGAATTCCACTACGGAAGAAAACCCCAGGCCTAGCGATGGCGGTTCTGGGCATTTTGCCAGCTTCTCCCAGGGTGTGTTTTCTGACCCCACCCACTTCTGATCTGTAACGTCCTGGTCAATAGAAACTACCTGGCCCAAACGGAAAAGGCAAGGAGGACCACGGCAGGAAGGCCTATGGCGTCCCCTGGTGGCTACCCTGGGGACGGCACTCATAGATCCGCATGTCCCGAGAAGCCTCTGCCATCCGAACCCGGGCGCGGTGCAGAAACCCGCGGCTCCAAAGAAAACCGGCTAGAACGCACAAGACGCCCAGCGAGTATTAAGGACACTGCGAGTGGAAGCCGTACTTCCTACGGACTGATCTAGTTTGATGAAGACGAGCCATTTACTTCTAACCCCAGCAGCGGACATTGCCTTGCTCAAATATAAAATATATGAACCAAGACCGAAAACAACTTTCATTGCGTTACCGATGAGCAAACGGGTTTTTAGAATAAGAAATGTACCTTGTTTCGGGACCGTCATCACTAACGTATGCTTGGGGTTCCTCATAGAGGAGTTTCTGAGCAAAAGCAGCCCACCAATCCAGTGGCTGAGAACGGCTTGGATATTGGCTTCCAGGCGCATCAGAAATACTGAGGTTCTGACAAAGACGTGAGCTTCTGTCTGCCTTTGGGAAGGCCTTCTTCCAGTCCTGGCGCTGCCACTTGCCTTCTGTTTGACCTTGGGCCAGGTCCTTCAATTTGCTAGGTTTCAAGTTGGAAAGTGTAACAGGAAAATATTAATATGAAGTACTTCTTAGAGTTACTGCACAGATTACAGAAGATAGTCTAATAGTACAGCTAGCATCGTGTGTGGCTTACATTAAGGATATGCTGATAGGAAACAATATCCCAGATAAAGTTTCTTCCCCTTAATTATGAAATATAAGAAAGGAAATTGTGTAGACTTCTGCTTCAGGCCTCAACTTTTTTCAAAAAACATTTGAATGAATTTTGCACTTGTGAAGGTGACATCCTTTTACAAAATAAGTTAATACTAAAGAATGACAAATGGAATTTACAAAACATATATTCAAAAAAAGAACTTGTTCTTAGCAGCTTTGTTTACAATAGTCCCAAAACTGGAAACGGTTCATATGCACCAAGAGGTGAATGGACCTATTGTGATATATTCATCCAGTGGAAGATGGGACAAATTATGGAAACATGAGATAGCATGGGTGAATCTCAAAAACCTCATGCTGAGTGATGAAAAGAGTGCATCCTGTGTGGCGCCATCAAGCTGAATTTCTAGAACAGGTGAAACTAACCTGTATAGTGACAGAAACTACATCATTGATTGCTGGGTTCAGGGAGTCGAGGGGACTGACTACAAAGGGCACAAAAGGACCTTTTGGAGTAATAGACATGTCATCAAACTTGAAATGGATGCTTTGTACCATATTCAGCCAATGCCTCAATCAATTTGATTGTAAAAAGTAATAAGAAAACCACTGCAGGCTGCGGGCTGGGTGCAGTGGCTCACGCCTGTAATCCTAGCACTCTGGGAGGCTGAGGCAGGCACATCAGCTGAGGTAAGGAGTTTGAAACCAGCGGGCCAACATGGTGAAACCTCATCTCTACTAAAAATACAAAAAAAAATTTTAGCTGGGCATGGTGGTGGGTGCCTGTAATCCCAGCTACTCGGGAGGCTAAGGCAGGAGAATCTCTTGAACCTGGGAGGTGGAAGTTGCAGTGAGCTGAGCTGGTGCCACTACGCTCCAGTCTAGGTGACAGAGTGAGTGATGCCAAGCTAAAAAAAAGAAAGAAAAGAAAAGAAAAAGAAAAAGGCCAGGCGCAGTGGCCCACGCCTGTAATCCCAGCACTTTGGGAGGCTGAGGCGGACAGATCACGAGCGCAAGAGATAGAGAACATCCTGGCCAACATGGTGAAACCTTGTCTCTACTAAAAATACAAAAATTAGCTGGATGTGGTGGCACACACCTGTAGTCCCAGCTACTTGGGAGGCTGAGGCAGGAGAATCGCTTGAACCTGGGAAGCAGAGGTTGCAGTGAGCTGAGATCACGCCACTGCACTTCAGCCTGGGCGACAGAGAAGACTCAGCCTCAAAAAACAAAAACAAAAACAAAAACAAAAAAACACTGCAAATCATAATGCCTTCTACTTACTTTAATGTTTGTTTAGCTTTAGAAGACTCCTTTAGAAAAGTGTCTCTCTAAATGTGATTGAGAGTTCAGGAATTCCTTCATTTGTGTTTCTGTCTCTGTCTTCAGTTAAATTCATGCATTATTAAATGGAATATTTGTAAAAAAAATACAGTCTAAGCTCAATTTTACAAAAGCATATATGTATATGGATATATATATATAATGTAACTCTCATATATGTGTATATATATATATCTTTATTGTTCTATTTTTTCTTTTGCGGGTGCGTGGGGCGGGGGACAGTCTAGCTAAAACATACATTCTCTCTGTAGATATACCAGAAGAACATGACTCGATCAGTGTTGCCCTAATGTTAACAAAAGTTATTTTGAACTTAAGGTGATCAGAAATTTTACATATCTGTACTTTTTCTGTATTGGTGGTATGGTCTATACTAAGCATGTGTAATTTTTTAAAAATAAGAGTAACTTTAAAATTGTTTGGAAGAAAAATATGTACATATGTGAACAGTACTTTGCTAATACGGATAACTGGTTATCTTCTTCTTTCTGTATCTTTCATATTTTTAAATGGAAAAACTCAATGACCTGGAAGTGAAAGGACAGATTAGATATGGAAGAGGTGTGGGGCAAGTGAGAGGAAAATGTAAAGGGAAGGGCAAACCCAGTTCTGGCAGGACCGTGTTTAAGTTGAAGTTTTCTGGGGAGCAGTTGTTGGGATAAGAAGGAAATGGGGGAGGCAGGAGAATCATGAAAATATTTAGGACAGTGTATTGCCTGTCTTATCATTCCTCCTCCTTTTGTGTTTCTTCAAAAGAAATACACAGACTTACATTTCTTTTCAAGCATGCTTACCATTTGTGTTTATCTTTTATTAGTGTAACTGCCCGCTAGGTTTCTCTTGCTGGTTGCCCAGAAAAGCCAATGGAGCTGAGAACAGCAGGCTTTCTACAATAGAGAAAAAATTTAATAAACGTAAAGGCAGCTGAAGGACCAAGACAGGAGTTTATTATTACTCAAATCTGCCTCCTCCCAAATTCAGAGACTAGGGTTTTTTTTTTTTTTTTTTTTGAATAGTTTGGCAGGCAGGGGGCTAGGAAATGGGCAAAGCTGATTGGTTGGGTTGGGGATGAAATCACAGTGTCAGAGCTTGTTTACTGCACTGAGCCAGTCCCTGGGTGAGGGCCACAGGACCGGATGAGCCAGTTTACTGGTCTGGGTGTGCCAGCTAGTCCATCATAAGGTAGGGTCTGAAAAATACCTTGAACACCTTGTCAAATCTTAGGTTTGACACTAATACTGTTATATAAAGACACAGTTGGGGAGCTTAGGAATCATGTGGCTTCTGGCTGCATGGCTCCTGAGCCATAATTTCCAATCTCGTACCTGATTTGTTAGCTTTGCTAAGGAGGTCTGATCCCCAAGAATGGAAGGGGTTTGTCTCAGGAATGGGCAATCATCTCTGTTTCAGACTTAGACTTGGAACTAAACTCCTCTCATAGTTAGCCTGGCCTATGCCCAGGCATGGACAAGGGCAGCTCAGAGGTTAGAAGCAAGATGCAGTCAGTTAGGTCAGATTTCTTTCCCAGTCATAGTTTTCCTATGTCAGGTTTTTTTCACTGTCATAATTTTTGCAAGGCTCGTTTTGTTAGGAGCAGTAGAAATGCAGTGGTTCTGAGAATGTCTTCTGGAGACAGGCTGCCTTCACTTCAAATTCCCGCTTTCAAATCTTCCTTTGCTGGCTGAGTGACCCTGGGCAGGTCACTTAACGTCTTTGTGCATCTCAGTTTTCTCATATGGAAGATGAAGGCGATGGTGTGACCTCTGCCTGAGGTAAAGACTAAACGAGTAAACATATGCACCCTCATCAACTTTGTGTGACATGTGGCACTTTGTGATTCAGGCACAGTTGATGATGTGCATATGTTACTCATGTGCCTGTTAGCTCTTGTATTTTGCCTGCAACACTGCACAAAGAGCAGATGTGATGAAAACCGGTTGTATGGAAGTTACAGCAGTGATACTTTCCAGTGGCCATGCACCCTCCCAGGGAGACTGCAGCAATCCTCTCAGCAGCAGTAACCTCCTGGGCTGGGAGATCCCAGGAAGGCCCCTCAATCTCCAGCAGGTTTGACCCTCAAGGAGCTTCGGGGAATGAGCTAGAGAAGTATTTCTGTCTGGGGGGAACTGGGAGTTTATTAGCCCATCTGTACAGCTCATCCAAAGGGGAATAATGATTCAATTTCTTGTATCAAATCTGCCCCAATAAAATTTTTATAGTTTTACAGTGGAAGACATTTGTACATGTAAGGGAGGAAATATGACTTTTCCTCACCCAGCTTAGGTTCACTGCTGAGACCCTTACAGCAAAACACAGACTAATAAGAGAAGAGCATATGTATTTATTTAATGTAAGTTTTACGTGACAGCAGCGCCTTCCAAAGAAAATGAAGGCCCATGGAAACAGCTAAACCTCAGTTTTTTGTTTGTTTGTTTTTTAACATTAGTTTTGTTGAAGAATGGGTAGTCTTGGAGAAGTAGGATAAGACAATAAAAGTATGATCTAACAGTAACAAACTGGGGAAAATGTAGCCAGGCCTCTGTGTTCAGGCTCTTCTCTGTGTCCCTGTGTTTTCACACTCCAGGATGCACCTTTCCTCTGGGTACAGAGAGGGCACCTCTCACATGAGTCTTACAATCGACTTCAGGGAAGAAGGGCAGGGGGAGGGTGACAGTGACCTTCCTGCTTCTGTTGTTTACTCAAATTCCTCTAGCGTAAAATATTCAATACCCCAAGATATTATATTTTGAAGTAGCATGTCCTGAATCCCATCATGCACATGCAACAAAACCCAGAATCTTTGAAGAGTGATGACTACAAAATATTTAAATTCAAAATACAAATGATGGCCAAGTCGGGTGGCTCATGCCTGTAATCCCAGCAGGGAGGTTCAGGGAGGCCCAGGCAGGCGGATCACCTGAGTTCTGAAGTTCGAGAGCTGCCTGGCCAAAATGGCGAAACCCTGTCTCTACTAAAAATACAAAAATTAGCCCAGCACGTGGTGCACACCTGTTGTTCCAGCTACTTTCAGGGGGTGGGGAACCGGTGGGCTGAGGATCAACTGAAACAATATCATATTTACAAATGATTTTTTTTTCCTGTAAGGGTAGTCAAGTGAAGCAGTGGAAGTGGAGAAGGAACAAAGAAACCTGTAACTGGTTGTGATCAACTATTTGTAACCAGGAATGAATTTTTTATGCACTATACTCTGTTATCAAAGTTACATATGCTGCAAAGCTGGTGGTGAACAGCAGTGCCCTGGTCCCTTCCTACACTTATCTGTAGGGATAACAATTTTTAATGCATGCAGCCAACCTCTACATAAATATTGTTACTCTTTGACTGTCCAATTTTCCATCCCAGGCCCTGCAGTTCAGCCTGCAAGGGGAAACGGAGTTTGTGTTTCCTTACCTGCCAGTCCACTCCAAGGAGCCAAGAAGTCGTCCTCTCACCTCCCCTCCCCCAGCTCGTCCTCCAAACTGAGCCCCTCAAAGACTGCGGTGTTTTTCAGTCCTTCCTAACCGCTCTCAGCCCCAAAATATGAAAATCAGAGCGATGGTCCTGAGCGCCTGGAGTGACATCTTAGTTCGCTCCCGAGACCCATCAGGAACCTCATCCCGAGTGCTCTGAAGCGCAGGAGAAAACATTTTTAACTCTGGTAGCGTCCTAAGGCGTCTTCTCCTTGGGGCAGGGTCCTGACGGGACGAGGGGGAGCCCCACCGTCAGAGACTCGCTCCTCAGAGTTGCTCAGGCTCCTCTTCCCCGTGGTCCTGCGGGAGCTCGGCCGGGGCGGCCGAGGATCAGAACCCGCGCTCCCAGCCCGCGCTTCAGCCGGCGCTCCCAGCCTGCGCAGATCTCTCTTTCCGGCTGAGATCTTGGGAGGAAAGAATGAAATTTCCCGGAGTCAGGTTCCAAAGCTTAGTGAAACAGCGACTTTTAGGGCCCGCAATAGAGACGTAGGAGCTAGCAATTCGGCATAAAAATCTGAATATGAAGAACAGAATAAATTAACATTCGGAATTGGATGGGCCATGCGAATAAAGCAGTGCTACTCCCAAGTTAGGTCTCCAACCATCGATCCTAAACTGAGACACAATCTCCAATGACTGAGCTAACCCCATCAGAATTTCTCACGCCACCGTTTACTTACCAAAATGACAATGGGTGCCATTACGAGATTTCCCGGGTGAAAGGAATCTCGGGGTCTAGGACCGAGGGGCGGCAGCCTTTTTAGTGGAGGAGACCTCTCACCCCGAGGCCCAGGGTCGCCCCGAGAGGGGGTGAGGACTTGCTGGGTAGCTGGGTCCCTGGCGGTGGGAGTCCGGGCCTCCGGTTGCTGGGTGCCAGGAGGCTGGCCCTGAAACGGAACCCTCCAGGATCGGTGACCCTGAATGGATGATTCGGCGATTTCCCTGTGGTCCGGGCCACTGTGAGAACCCGGTTTCTGGGACCCCGAGCACCGAAGAGGGGATGAGGAGCGCGGGGTGCATCGCGAAGCTCAGACAGCGGGAGCACAAGGGACACGGAGGCCCGCAGCGCAGAGCTTCTGAACGTCAGCAGAATCCCCATTCCATTTAGGGAGTAAAACACGGCATTGCCATCCTAATTAAACAGAAAGGTTCCACCGAGACTCGAACTCGGATCGCTGGATTCAGAGTCCAGAGTGCTCACCATTACACCATAGAACCTCACACTGCGAAGTACCAGAGGTGTCTGAATTCCTAATAAGTAGCAATAGTTCCCACCCACCCATGTCAAGGCATTTCTATTATCCCACAAGCAACACTCCAGGAAGGTGGACCTGCAGGAAGGAGCCATCCTTCTTGCTTTCTCTCTCCCCTCTCCTTTGATCGACTTCTATCATTTCATTTGCACCTCGGAAACTGAGGCAAAAATCCACTGTGAGTTTAGGGCACGAGAAGAGCCCCTGAAGCCTCTGTCATAGAGTTTCCTGTGCCGAGGTGAAATTTCTTTCTTCCTTTCTTCGTTTCTTCCTCTTTCTTCCTTTTCTTTTCTTTCTTTCTTTCTTTTTCTTTCTTTCTCTTTCTTTCTCTTTCTTTCTTTCTTTCTTTCTTCTTTCTCTCTTTCTCTCTTTCTCTCTTCTTTCTTTCTTTCTCTCTTTCTTCTTTCTCTCTTTCTCTCTTTCTCTTTCTTTCTTTCTTTCTTCTTTCTTTCTTTCTTTCCATTGAGACAGAGTCTCCTTCTGTTGCTCAGGCTGGAGTGCAGTGCAGTGGCAGTGGGTGATCTCCCCTCATTGCAACCTCTGTCTGTTGGGTTCAAGTGATTGTAATCCCCAGTAGCTGGGATTACAAGTGTGGGCCACCATGCCTGGTTAAATTTTGTATATTTAGTAGAGATGAGGTTTTGCCATGTTGGCCAGGCTGGTCTTGAACTCTTGACCTCAAGTGATTTGCCTGCCTTGTCCTCCCAAAGTGCTGGGATTACAGGTGTGAGCCACTGCGCCCAGACCAGAGATGAAATTTCTGCAAAATTTCTGTTATTTTCTTTATGCTTTCCCTCTTTTCTGTTTGCCCAAGGAGGCCAGATGATTGTCAAAACAGGACATGGGACTTCCTGGGCACCTTGCCCCCTTCCTCCCTGTAGTATATAACAGAAGATGGCGGGGGTGGAGCCAAGATGGCCGAATAGGAACAGCTCCGGTCTCCAGCTCCCAGCCCCAGCGACACAGAAGACGGGTGATTTCTGCATTTCCGCTTGAGGTACCGGTTTCATCTCACTAGGGAGTGCCTAACAGTGGGTGCAGGACAGTCGGTGAAGCGCACTGTGCGTGAGCCGAAGCAGGGCGAGGCATTGCCTCACTCGGGAAGCGCAAGGGGTCAGGGAGTTCCCTTTCCTAGTCAAAGAAAGGGGAAGCAGACGGCACCTGGAATATCAGGTCAGTCCCATCCTAATACTGCGCTTTTCCAACGGGCCTGGAAAACGGCACACTAGGAGATTGTGTCCCGCACCTGGCTCAGAGGGTCCTATGCCCACGGAGTCTCGCTGATTGCTAGCACAGCAGTCTGAGATCAAGCTGCGAGGCGGCAGCGAGGCTGGGGGAGAGGCGCCCGCCATTGCCCAGGCTTGCTTAGGTAAACAAAGCAGCCGGGAAGCTCGAACTGGGTGGAGCCCACCACAGCTCAAGGAGGCCTGCCTGCCTCTCTAGGCTCCACCTCTGGGGGCAGGGCACAGACAAACAAAAACTCTGCAAGAACTTCCACAGACTTAAATGTCCCTGTCTGACTGACAGCTTTGAAGAGAGTAGTGGTTCTCCCAGCACGCAGCTGGAGATCTGAGAACGGTCAGACTGCCTCCTAAAGTGGGTCCCTCACCCCTGAGCAGCCTAACTGGGAGGCACCCCCCCAGTAGGGACAGACTGACACCTCATTCAACCCGGTACTTCTCTGAGACAAAACTTTCAGAGGAACTATCAGACAGCTGAATTTGTGGTCTCACGAAAATCCGCTGTTCTGCAGCCACCGCTGCTGACACCCAGCCAAACAGGGTCTGGAGTGCACCTCTAGTAAACTCCAACAGACCTGCAGCTGAGGGTCCTGTCTGGCAGAAGGAAAACTAACAAACAGAAAGGACATCCACACCAAAAACCCATCTGTACATCACCATCATCAAAGACAAAAAGTAGATAAAACCACAAAGATGGGGAAAAAACAGACCAAAAAAACTGGAAACTCTAAAAAACAGAGCACCTCTCCTCCTCCAAAGGAACGCAGTTCCTCACCAGCAACGGAACAAAGCTGGATGGAGGATGACTTTGATGAGTTGAGAGAAGAAGGCTTCAGACGATCAAACTACTCTGAGCTATAAGAGGAAATTCAAAACAACAGCAAAGAAGTTAAAAACTTTGAAAAAAAATTAGAAGAATGGATAACTAGAATAACCAATGGAGAGAAGGGCTTCAAGGAGCTGATGGAGCTGAAAGCCAAGTATCGAGAACTACGCGAAGATTGCAGAAGCCTCAGTAGCAGATGCAATCAACTGGAAGAAAGGGTATCGCTGATGGAAGATGAAATGAATGAAACGAAGAGAGAAGGGAAGTTTAGAGAAAAAAGGATAAAAAGAAATGAACAAAGCCTCCAAGAAATTTGGGACTATGTGAAAAGACCAAACCTACATCTTATTGGTGTACCTGAAAATGATGGGGAGAATGGAACCAAGTTGGAAAACACTCTGCAAGATATTATCCAGGAGAACTTCCCCAATCTAGCAAGGCAGGCCAGCATTCAGATTCAGGAAATACAGAGAACGCCACAAAGATACTCCTCGAGAAGGGCAACTCCAAGACACATTATTGTCAGATTCACCACAGTTGAAATGAAAGAAAAAATGTTAAGGGCAGCCAGAGAGAAAGGTCGGGTTACCCACAAAGGGAAGCCCATCAGACTAACAGCTGATCTCTCAGCAGAAACTCTACAAGCCAGAAGAGAGTGGGGGCCGATATTCAACATTCTTAAAGAAAAGAATTTTCAACCCAGAATCTCCTATCCCGCCAAACTAAGCTTCATAAGTGAAGGAGAAATAAAACACTTTACAGACAAGCAAACGCTGAGTGATTTTGTCACCACCAGGCCTGCCCTAAAAGAGCTCCTGAAGGAAGCACTAAACATGGAAAGGAACAACCGGTACCAGCCACTGCAAAAACATGCCAAATTGTAAAGACCATCGAGACTAGGAAGAAACTATGGCAACTAACGAGCAAAATAACCAACTAACATCATAATGACAGGATCAGATTCACACATAACAATATTAACGTTAAATGTAAATGGGCTAAATGCTCCAATCAAAAGACAGACTGGCAAACTGGATAAGGAGTCAGGACCCATCAGTGTGCTGTATTCAGGAAACCCATCTCACGTGCAGAGACACACATAGACTCAAAATAAAGGGATGGAGGAAGATCTATCAAGCAACTGGAAAACAAAAAAAGGCAGGGGTTGCAATCCTAGTCTCTGATAAAATAGACTTTAAACCAACAAAGATCAAAAGAGACAAAGAAGGCCATTACATAATGGTAAAGGGATCAATTCAACAAGAAGAGCTAACTATCCTAAATATATATGCACCCAACACAGGAGCACCCAGATTCATAAAGCAAGTCCTGAGTGACCTACAAAGGGACTTAAACTCCCACACAATAATAATGGGAGATTTTAACACCCCACTGTCAGCATTAGACAGATCAACGAGACAGAAAGTTAACAAGGATATCCAGGAATTGAACTCAGCTCTACATAAAGTGGACCTAATAGACATCTACAGAACTCTCCACCCCAAGTCAACAGAATATACATTTTTTTCAGCATCACACCACACCTATTCCAAAATTGACCACATAGTTGGAAGTAAAGCTCTCCTCAGCAAATGTAAAAGAACAGAAATTATAACAAACTGTCTCTCAGACCACAGTGCAATCAAACTAGAACTCAGGATTAAGAAACTCACTCAAAACCGCTCTACTACATGGAAACTGAACAACCTGCTCCTGAATGACTATTGGGTACATAATGAAATGAAGGCAGAAATAAAGATGTTCTTTGAAACCAACGAGAACAAAGACACAACATACCAGAATCTCTGGGACACATTCAAAGCAGTGTGTAGAGGGAAATTTATAGCACTAAATGCCCACAAGAGAAAGCAGGAAAGATCCAAAATTGACTCCCTAACATCACAATGAAAAGAACTAGAAAAGCAAGAGCAAACACATTCAAAAGCTAGCAGAAGGCTAGAAATAACTAAAATCAGAGCAGAACTGAAGGAAATAGAGACACAAAAAACCCTTCAAAAAATTAATGAATCCAGGAGCTGGTTTTTTGAAAAGATCAACAAAATTGATGGACCGCTAGCAAGACTAATAAAGAAGAAAAGAGAGAAGAATCAAATAGATGCAATAAAAAACGAAAAAGGGGATATCACCACCGATCCCACAGAAATACAATCTACCATCAGAGAATACTACAAACACCTCTATGCAAATAAACTAGAAAATCTAGAAGAAATAGATAAATTCCTCGACAAATACACCCTCCCAAGACTAAACCAGGAAGAAGTTGAATCTCTGAATAGACCAATAACAGGTTCTGAAATTGTGGCAATAATCAATAGCTTACCAACCAAAAAGAGTCCAGGACCTGATGGATTCACAGCTGAATTCTACCAGAGGTACAAGGAGGAACTGGTACCATTCCTTCTGAAACTATTCCAATTGATAGAAAAAGAGGGAATCCTCCCTAACACATTTTATGAAGCCAGCATCGTCCTGATACCAAAACCTGGCAGAGACATAACCAAAAAAGAGAATTTCAGACCAATATCCTTGATGAACATTGATGCAAAAATCCTCAATAAAATACTGGCAAACCGAATCCAGCAACACATCAAAAAGCTTATCCACCATGATCAAGTGGGCTTCATCCCTGGGATGCAAGGCTGGTTCAACATACGCAAATCAATAAATGTAATCCAGCATATAAACAGAACCAAAGACAAAAACCACATGATTATCTCAATAGATGCAGAAAAGGCCTTTGACAAAATTCAACAACCCTTCATGCTAAAAACTCTCAATAAATTAGGTATTGATGGGACGTATCTCAAAATAATAAGAGCTATCTACAACAAACCCACAGCCAATATCATACTAAATGGGCAAAAACTGGAAGCATTCCCTCTGAAAACTGGCACAAGACAGGGATGCCCTCTCTCACTGCTCCTATTCAACATAGTGCTGGAAGTTCTGGCCAGAGCAATCAGGCAGGAGAAGGAAATAAAAGGTATTCAATTAGGAAAAGAGGAAGTCAAATTGTCCCTGTTTGCAGATGACATGATTGTATATCTAGAAAACCCCATTGTCTCAGCCCAAAATCTCCTTAAGCTGATTAGCAACTTCAGCAAAGTCTCAGGATACAAAATTAATGTACAAAAATCACAAGCATTCTTGTACACCAATAACAGACAAACAGAGAGCCAAATCATGAGTGAACTCCCATTCACAATTGCTTCAAAAAGAATAAAATACCTAGGAATCCAACTTACAAGGGATGTGAAGGACCTCTTCAAGGAGAACTACAAACCACTGCTCAATGAAATAAAAGAGGATACAAACAAATGGAAGAACATTCCATGCTCATGGGTTGGAAGAATCAATATCGTGAAAATGGCCATACTGCCCAAGGTAATTTATAGATTTAATGCCATCCCCATCAAGCTACCAATGACTTTCTTCACAGAATTGGAAAAAACTACTTTAAAGTTCATATGGAACCAAAAAAGAGCCCGCATCGCCAAGTCAATCCTAAGCCAAAAGAACCAATCTGGAGGCATCACGCTACCTGACTTTAAACTATACTACAAGTCTACAGTAACCAAAACAGCATGGTACTGGTACCACAACAGAGACATAGATCAATGGAACAGAACAGAGCCCTCAGAAATGATGCCGCATAGCTACAACTATCTGATCTTTGACAAACCTGACAAAAACAAGAAATGGGGAAAGGATTCCCTATTTAATAAATGGTGCTAGGAAAACTGGCTAGCCATATGTAGAAAGCTGCAACTGGATCCCTTCCTTACACCTTATACAAAAATTAATTCAAGATGGATTAAAGACTTATATGTTAGACCTAAAACCATTAAAATCCTACAAGAAAACCTAGGCAATACCATTCAGGACATAGGCGTGGGCAAGGACTTCATGTCTAAAACACCAAAAGCAATGGCAACAAAAGCCAAAATCGACAAATGGGATCTCATTAAACTAAAGAGCTTCTGCACAGCAAAAGAAACTATCATCAGAATGAACAGGCAACCTACAGAATGGGAGAAAATTTTTGCAACCTACTCATCTGACAAAGGGCTAATATCCAGAATCTACAATGAACTCAAACAAATTTACAAGAAAAAAACAAACAACCCCATCAAAAAGTGGGCAGAGGACATGAACAGACACTTCTCAAAAGAAGACATTTATGCAGCCAGAAAACACATGAAGAAATGCTCATCATCACTGGCCATCAGAGAAATGCAAATCAAAACCACAGTGAGATACCATCTCACACCAGTTAGAATGGCCATCATTAAAAAATCAGGAAACAACAGGTGCTGGAGAGGATGTGGAGAAATAGGAACACTTTTACACTGTTGGTGGGACTGTAAACTAGTTCAACCATTGTGGAAGTCAGTGTGGCGATTCCTCAGGGATCTCGAACTAGAAATACCATTTGACCCAGCCATCCCATTACTGGGTATATACCCAAAGGACTATAAATCATGCTGCTATAAAGACACATGCACACGTATGTTTATTGCGGCACTATTCACAATAGCAAAGAGTTGGAACCAACCCAAATGTCCAACAACGATAGACTGGATTAAGAAAATGTGGCACATATACACCATGGAATACTATGCAGCCATAAAAAATGATGAGTTCGTGTCCTTTGTAGGGACATGGATGAAACTGGAAAACATCATTCTCAGTAAACTATGGCAAGGACAAAAAACCAAACACCGCATGTTCTCTCTCATAGGTGGGAATTGAACAATGAGAACTCATGGACACAGGAAGGGGAACATCACACTCCGGGGACTGTTGTGGGGTGGGGGGAGGGGGGAGGGACAGCATTGGGAGATGCACCTAATGCTAAATGACGAGTTAATGGGTGCAGGAAATCAACATGGCACATGGATACATATGTAACAAACCTGCATATTGTGCACATGTACCCTAAAACCCTAAAGTATAATAAAAAAAAAAAAAAAAGAAAAAAGAAGAAGAAGAAGAAAAAAAAAAAACAGAAGATGGCAATCAAATGAGATTGGGAACAGGGAATCCTTCATTGTCTTTTTCATATACTTCTATGTTTGTTTGTTTGGTTGGTTTTAACAAAATTTTCTCACCAGAAATGGAAATTTTTTGAATTAAAAATAAATGCAATCAGCCATATTTTATATTTCTATAAAACATTCAAACCAGGCCATACTCACCTGCTATCACTCAAAATCAACCATATACTGTCAAGGTCAAGGTCAGGAGGCAGGGCCCTGACATTTAAGCACAGTGTGTTTTCTCAGAATTGGCCAAGTTGATGCCATTCCAATTTCACAATATCTCATGACCCGTTAATTGTGGTCTTTAAAAGTGTACATGTATTGTTACTGAAAGCCCAGGTGTTTGGTCTAGGCCCTGCTGCTCAGCTCACAGGAAGCCAATCATTGAGACATTGAGTATTGCCAAGGAAGAAGGCTTTAATTGGGTGCTGCAACAGAGGAGACGGGAGATCAGTCTCAAATCAATCTCCCTGATCAACTAAAGTGAGGGGTTTATGTAGCAGGGAAGAAACGTAACTGTGAGTGGGAAAAGAGGAACTAGGGAGGGGTGAGGAAGCACTCATGATGAGTGAGGGGTCTGGCATCTCATTGTCTGGAGGCTGTGTTCTGCTGAGTTTCAGGTCTATTATGCTTTTTGAGAGGCTGAGGGTCCTTTACTGAGGAATGAACTCAGATAAAACAAATGTAAGTTTCAAGCTTTAAGACTAGAAGGGTCCATTTCTACATCTATCCAAAAACACTGTCTGTAGGACTATTGCATCGATTTCAGTCCCCACTTTCTATTTGTCAGTTCCTCAATCATGGGGAATCTGGTCATCCATCTTTTTGGCTGCGTCATGTGGAGAAGGGGCATCCTGGGCAGCTCCACACCGTGGATGACCGCATGGCCACCCAGGAATGAAACATTCATCTAATACCATAGTTTCTCCTGAAACACAGTCTTCCTCTCTCCAGTTCCCCATTTCCACTAAAGACAAAACACAGCAGGACCAACCTACCTGCAAAAGAAGCTTCAGTCCCATATACTTGGCCTGATTACCCACAAAAAGCGCAGCAAGAATCATTGTTCATATAGGCTCTCCTAAATGGGCTTTGCTGGAACATTTCACAACGCCATTTCAGGCAAGGCCCTGGGAAAATTACCAATTCCTCCACCTGTGTCAGGTTATAAAAGAAAACAGAATCTTATTGAACTTATGCAAACAAACACACTGTCATGAATTAAGAATATTCAGTTTACAAATTCTGGAGAAATTCAGCAGAGAGAGAAAAATATGCCTCAAATTCTGTTTAGAAGACTATTCTACTCAATTGTTGCAGGCTATAAATAGCTCAAAAGGAAAAAAGTTCTCCAGACTCTGAAGAATAAACAGTGTTTCAAACAAGCAAACAAACAAAGGCCATAAAAACTTATTTCACTCCTCCATTAGTTTAATCCATGCAATCATCTCCTGCTCTGCTTCATACTGGGCTAGCAATCTCTATGAACACATCAGCCTTTCTATTAGTGCCCTGGAAATTTTCTCTTTAGTTCAATGGCATGATCTCCAGAGTTATCAGAAACCTGCATCCAAGAGTCCTTTTCATGGACTTCCCCAAAAAGCCAAGGCCTGGACTGTAACTGATTATAAGTCACTTTTTGAGAAGAATCAAAGCAAAACAAAAGTTGTGGATGACAAAAGCCTTAAGACGGCCATAGTTATAGATACAGTTGACAAGGGAATTCGGTTGGTTCTGTGGCACACAACAATTTAACATAATAATGATAATTATTACTGACAGCATATCAGAACTCTAGGAATCTCAGACAATCCTGGAACGCACATTAACAACACATCTGTGTCAATAGAATCCAAAGGAAGTTAAACACCACCTCAGATTTGATAATGCTTCGTGCATAATTCTAGCATAACAAATAAGCCTAAGAAGCCTAATATATCTTTCTTGAACTTCAAGAACCTAATATTCAAAAAGTTAATTTGAGGTCCAAAGGGCTGAATTTAGAAATTTTACTCTTAGAAAGTTTGCCAGATATCAAAGCTTTGAGATACTTGATATCACAAAATAGGATCACAGGTCACCTTAGAATGGTCAATCATTTAGCCAAAAGGTAAACAAAAATATTTTATCTATTATTAATATTACGCAAACATTTTGATCAAAAGAGAAAACTAAATTTTACGTTTGTGTGGTGTATTAAAATGTTAAAGATAATTTTAATAAAACCTGATACACAAATTTAATTATAATCAGTTTGACCATAAGGTAAGAGTTTCAAAAACCTTTCATGACCTTTTATACTTTTCTATGAAAAAGCAGATGAATGCTCTAGAAAACCCTGTTATTCTGATACACGGGGCCAGTTGCTGGCCTTGCCTCAGTGTGCTTCTGAGTGTAATATCTAATTTATAGAAAATCTCTGAATTTGAGAGGCCAGGGTAGGTGGATCACTTGAACTTAGGAGTTTGAGACTAGCCTAGGCAATATGGTGAAACACTGTGTCTACCAAAAATGCAAAAAAAAAAAAAAAAAAGAAAGAAAGAAAAAAGGAAGGAAGGAAAGAAAAGAAAAGAAAAGAGAAAGAAAAGAAAGTCTCTGAACTAAACTTATCCCTCAAACTCTGGCCTTACAATGCTCATGTGCCCACCTCTTCTGTCCAGAGGAAGAGGAGGCATGAGGTGGAAAAGGGGGCAGGTGGGATTTTTGGGTCTAGAGAGATTAAATTGTTTCAGTTTCTGGTTCTGTTTCTCATGAAAGCAGTTCATTTCGATTATCATCTTCCCCAGGGTCTGAAGATGAGGCATTGAATGGTGTCAATATTCAAGATTTAGCAGGAGTAGTTGCCTTTTTCAGATCCAGGAGTCAAAGTCCTGTAAGCTAATAGCACAAGGATTAGTTAATAGGACATTTGTACTGCAGAAAGTTCTATTTCTCTCTAACATGTCACCAATAAAAACACTGTGATTTGGTGTCCAGTAGTTACTGTGGGCAGCACTTCAAACCATTGTATTAAAATGGTTAGGATACTCCTTGCATGTAACTAGTTGCCGGCATTCTAATGACGGACTGTGATTGAAAGCATCAAAGATGTGACAAAACCTATGCCAAACTTTTCGAAGTAAGACAATTAAATTTTCTCTCCATCATATAACAAAATATTAAATGTAAATATCAGTTTTGGAAATTCAGTATGAAGATAAATAATCTTCTTTTATTTAAATACTATACAACAAAACAAGAACAAAGTGAGAATAAACACATTTCTTTTCAGCTATTTTATTTATTTATTTATTCTGAGACAGAATCTCCCTCTGTCACCCAGGTTGGGGTACAGTCGCAGGATCTCAGCTGACTGCAACCTCCACCTTCGAGTCCTGTGTTCAAGGAATTCTCCTGCCTCAGCCTCCTGAGTAACTGAAATTACAGGTGTGCACCGCTACCCCCAGCTGATTTTTGTGTTTTTAGTAAAGACAGGGTTTCATCATCTTGGCCCGGCTTCTGGCCTTGAACTACTGGCCTTCAGTGATCTGCCCACCTCAGCCTCTCAAAGTGCTGGGATTATAGGAATGAGCCAGAACACCCGGCCTTCTTTTCAGCTATTTTAAAAGAGCATAATCACATATTTCCAAGATTGGTTTCTAGATACAGTGCTGATTACTGATTAGGTTGCTTTCACCATTAAAATCTTCAAACCAGTGCAGCAATTGTACATGTTTTGTTTTCAAGTACACACATGAAGGCCCAACAGTGATACAAGGCTTGGGATCAAAAATCACTAGAATTTCTCACAACTTGTTTTTATTACCACCTCATCCAAGTGAATGTCACTTAATTTTAATAATGGTAAACACAACTAAAGGAGGTTGAGAGAAATCCAATCAATATAATATCCTTAAGGACAAGGCCAATCTTTCCTAAACGTGGAAAGTTTGTACCCACATCACAGTTTTTCCTCATTAAAGGAAAGGGTCTGCAACCAACTCAAATGATCGATTGAAACCAACTCATATTACTGATTGCATTGAATGTGTACCAAACCTCAGGCCCTAGTGTTCCTGTGACATCCCCTGGGAGTCGTGGAACCCTACCTTTCAATGATGGGAAGTCTTGGGCAAGAGCAGGTGTCCTCCCCTTGTCCAGTATAGACAGCTTTTGTGTCTAGCCATACCTGAGAAGTTGGTCTATCACTGGGGCCAACAGTTGGACAGGGTCCTAGCTCCAACATCAGTGGTAGATGCCTTTTGTTTTATGTGAGAGAAGCAACCACATTTTGTGCCTGTGCTCTGGTGGTGGTCTATCATGCAGTCATGACTTATATGCCTACACCACTGTGGCAAGCTTGAGAAATTCTCTTTCCCTGCTACATGTGTCTTATCAGCACTAATTACGTGGGAGGAAAGACCCAGCAAATGGGCAAAACAAGCTATGTGTCTGGGACTCTCAGAGATTCTAAGCTGTCACAATAGTTCACACTTGGCCTTTAAGAAATGATGAAGCCTGTAATCCCAACACTTTGGGAGGCCGAGGCAGGTGGATCACAAGGTCAGGAGATTGAGACCATCCTGGCTAACACGGTGAAACCCTATCTCTACTAAAAATACAAAAAATTAGCCGGGCGAGGTGGCGGGTGCCTGTAGTCCCAGCTACTTGGGAGGCTGAGGCAGGAGAATGGCGTGAACCCCAGGGGGCGCAGCCTGCAGTGAGTCGAGATTGGGCCACTGCACCCCAGCCTGGGCGACAGCCAGACTCTGTCTCAAAAAAAAAACAACAAAAAAAGAAATGATGAAAACTTCAGTGATTTTTCTCCAACCAACATTTATGGCTGCCATCTTTTCCTTCCATTATCTGTTAAAGATGAACTGCTTCATCTGTTTGTCTTTCTATAGGGGGGTTTCTCATGCTTTGGACTTCAGCTGACTCAGGGGCCTTGCAACTTCAGCTCTCTGGTGAGATCAAAACACATATGATTTTGCAGACCATACAGCTTTTTCTTGTCATTAGAGTGGGAACAACTGTCTCTTGCAGCTTTCTACATCTTAAACAACTGTTGAATCACATGTCTGTTTTATAAAATCCTTATCTTTTCCTCTATTTCTGGACTAATTTCCCTTCAGGATACTACACAAATTCTTTTAGCTGATCACTTCTTTTGAGGCTATGAGGTAGACATAGTGAGCACCTTGACGATCCCTGCAAATGAGCCTATTCATTAGGTGCTCATGGGAAACCTGAGCCCAGACCAGCACTGAAACACACAACTGTCACCCACAGCTCTAGTTGAATTTTTGTCATGAGGCTCTTTCTCCTCAATCAACATACTAGTCTTAGAACAAATTTGAGATTGGGACTATCTTAAAATAGGCTTCCTAAGCGGCTACTAAGATTTGCTGGGACTCCAGTTTCTGGTCAAATGTGAGCCAGCAGAGTAAAGACAACATTCTTCACCCAGAAGAAGACAACAGTAAATGGATACACCACATTTTTCATCAACCTGAGAACAATTATCTTAATGAATATTTAAATTAGTGATGAAATACTTGCTTCCTCAAGCGCGTGATGCTGAAAATTGGAAAAGTTGCCTTGGTTGTCTAAATGATTGTGTGCTCAGATTGAATTTGAGTGTACACAAGGTGCAGCCTCCAGCAGAAAAGATTCTAAGAACTGGATGTGGGTAGAGGATGCAATTATGGAACTTGGTATCTTTCCCACCTTCTTTTCTTTCTTCCCATTTTGACTGGTCTTGTAATGCTAGGCCCAGGCATCAATATACATACAACTAAAAAAGCAATATCAGTGCAAAAGACATAATATCTATACAATGAAATTAGATGGTGCCTATTGCTAAAGTTACTTTAACTTCACATCATGTAGCCCAATAAGGTGAATGCCACCCATCTACCAAGGGTATTAGTCAGCTCAGGCTGCTATAGAAAGATACCGTAGGTTGGGTGGTTTAACAACAGACTTTTATTTTCTCAATGTTCTGGAGGCCAAAAGTCCAAGATCGATGTGCTCGCAGAGTTGGTTTCTGGGGAGGCCTCTCTTCCTGGCTTGCAGAAGGCCACTTTCTTGCTTTGTGCTCCCATAGCTTTTCCTCTGTGCCTGTGTGGAGAAAGAGAGAGATTCTTTGATGCCCTTCCTCTTCTTATATGGACACCATTCGGACCAGATTAGGACCCCACTTGTATGGCCTAATTAACCTTAATTACCTCCTTAAAGACTCTATCTCTAAATACAGTCAAGTTGGGGGTTAAGCTTTCAATATATGAATTCAGGGAAAACAATTCATTTTATAAAACCAAGTAATAGGGACGATCCTATGATTCTTTTTTTTTTCTTTTTCTTTTTTTTTTTTTTGAGATGGAGTTTAGTTCTTGTTGCCCAGGCTGGAGTGCAGTGGCACAATGTAGGCTCACTGCAACCTCTGCCTTGCAGATTCAAGCAATATTCCTGCCTCAGCCTCTCAAGTAGCTGGGATTACAGGCATGCGCCACCATGCCTGGCTAATTTTGTATTTTTAGTAGAGACGGGGTTTCTCCATGTTGGTCAGGCTCGTCTTGAACTCCGACCTCAAGTGATCCACCCACCTCGGCCTCCCAAAGACCTGGATTACAAGCATGAGCCACCACGCTCAGTGATCCTATGACTCTTTACCTATTAAATCCTGTGACATTTGCCTGGTTGTGGGGCCAGGAAGAAGTTGTTAGCAAGGCTGCTATTATTGCTAATTCTATGATTAGGAAAGCACACCTGAGCTGAAGTGCCTGGCTTATGGGAAAGAATGCAGGTCAAACAGGTATGAAATAAAAATAGGGGGAAATGGTAGCAAACAATAGCAGTGCTCTTACATGAGTCACATATCCAGGAAGGATAAAAATTGTGCAATTTCATGGAAATCCTATTGTCTTTATCAGGAGAATGACTTTACAAGTTTTATAAACTGGGGGAAAAGGATAGTGTGGATTAAGGAGCACACCTGATGCTCAGCGTAATGTGAATTCTTGACTAAACAGCTATAGGGTGTGAAAGAAAAATCAGCAGTCAAAGAAAACTCAAAGATTTTTGGACTGAGCATATGGGAGGATGCAGTTTCCATCCACAGAGGTGAGAAAATAGCCTGTGTGGCAGGTTGTAGGAGGAAAAATAGAGATCAGCTCAGGACCCCAAAACCTTGCTTGAAAGAGTTTTCCATTCGCCCTGTCCCCATTTCTACATCCCTTTGAGATTTTTGTGAGGCTGAATGCAGAGTTGCTTGGCCACTTCTCCCTCTGGGCACCAGTCCTCTCATCCTCCTGACAGCATCTTCCATGGCCCTGGCTCTGATGACAATCTCCCAACAAGATGTCATCCTGCAAAGGTGATCTGAGCCATAGCTGGGGCAAGGCCATCCACTCCTTGCCTTGTGTGCTTTGGTGGGCCCCAGGAGTGCTTCACTGTTTCTCAGAGTAGTAGGTCTTTTGTATGGAACTCTTCTGAGGAAAACAGGGAGGAAACAGCCTGAGGGGTGGAAAGGGAGGGCTGAACCGGGGATCCTAGGAAAGCTGAGCCTAGGCTCTCAATGCAAGGAACATTTACCACCTGAGAAGTTCTACTCAGTTGCTATTGTTAGTTTAGAATCTCATCAATGAAAATGGTATAGAAATTTGTTTTCTTCCTGGTTATATGTGCACCTACATAATATCCTTAATTTGGCCTCTTGGCTCACAAGCCTACAATACTTCCTATCTCCCTGGCCCCTTACAGAAAAAGTGAACTCTACAGACAACAATGCCCCAGGCTTTATAGAAAAAGACATCCAGGAATCTCTTTTACTAATTTTCGTTTGTTGGACATTTTTCCTGGTCACCAATAAGTTCCCTTTCTTGGCTTGTAATGATTAGTTTCTGGTTGGTTGTCATTTGAAATGACACAATATATACTGGGACCTCAAAGCAGAAAGACTGTAGAAGAAAACCTAGGAAATATCATTCTCAACATCAGCCGTGGCAAAGAATTTATGGCCAAGTCCACAAAAGCAATTGTGACAAAAACAAAAATTCATAAGTAGGACCTAATTCAATGAAAGAGCTTCTGCACAGCAAAAGAAACCATCAACAGAGTCAACAGACCACCTACCGAATGGGAGAAAATATTCACAAACTGTGAATCTGACAAAGGTCTATTGTCCAAAATCTATAAGGAACTTTATAAAAATCAACAAGAAAAAAAAATCCCATTAAAAAGTGGGCAAAGAGACATGAACAGACACTTCATAAAAGAAGACATCCAAGCAGCCAGCAAACACAGGAATAAATGCTCATCATCACTAATAATCAGAGAACTGCAAATCAAAGCTACAATGAGATACCATCTCACATCACTCAGAATGGCCATTATTAAAAAGTCAAAAACCAACAGATGCTAATAAGGCTGTGGAGAGAAAGCTTATAAACCCTTAGAGTGAATGTAAATTAGTTCAATTACTGTGGAAAGCAGTTTGGAGATTTCTCAAAGAATCTACAACAGAGCTGGTATTCAACCAGTAATCTCATTACTGGGTATATACCCAAAGAAATGTAAATCATTAAAAGAAAAAGACACATGCACTCCTTTGGTTATCACCAGGCTATTCACAATAACGAAGACATGGAATCAAACTAGGTGCCCATCAGTGGTGGATTAAATAAAGAAAATGTGGTATAGATACAACATGGAATACTATACACCCATAAAAAAGAATGAAGTCATGTCTTTTGCAATAACATGGATAGAGGAGGAGACCATAATCTGGAGGAAACTAGTGCAGAATCAGAAAATGAAATACCGAATGTTCTCACTTAGGAGCGGGACCTAAATATTGAGCTCACATGGACATAAACCTGGGAAACGTAGACACTGTGGACTACCATGAGGTAGGGAGGGAGGGAGGGAGAGTGGGTTGAAAAACTAGCTATTGGGTACTATGCGAACTACCTGGGTCCAATATATCCATGTAACAATCCTACACATGTACACTTGGTACCTAATATAAAACTGAAATTTTTTCAAGAATAAAATTATATTACACTAAAGAATTACCATACAAAAAGTAAAATAATAATGGATTTTAAAAGATTAAACATTACAAATAAAGATCTAAAATCAATAATCCAAACTTACACTTTAGGAAACTCAAAGAAAACAAGAGCAAATCAAGTCCAAAGTGAGTAGAAGACAAGAAACAATAAACACTAGAGTAGAAGTCAAGGAAATTGAAAACCAGAAATAATTAGAAAAATGTCAACAAAACCTAAACAGTGTTCTTTGAAAGGACCAATAAAATTGATAAACCTTTAGCTGGTGAGCCAAGAAACAATGAGAAAAGATACAAATTACTAATATGAAAAAGAAAACAATGACCCTCACTACAGATCTCGTGGACATTAAAAGGATAGTAGAGGACTATATGCACAATTCTCTGCTCACAAATTTGATAACTTCAATGAATTGGACCAAGTCCTTGAAAGATAAAGTTGACCAAAACTCATACAAGGAGAAATAGACAACCTAAATAGGTCTCTATTAATGAAATTGAAGCAACAATTAACAACCTTCCAGAACAAAGCACCAGGTCTAGATGGTTTCACTACTAAACATTTAAGGAAGAAGCTATGCCAATTGTCTCTAGAAAACAGAAGCCGAGGGAACACGTCTTAACTCTGGTCTAGGAGGCAAGCTTCACCCTAGTAGCAAAACGAGACAAATGGTTTTGAAACAGGATGTTGAACTAGTCTGGACTGCTGACCATCTCCTGAAACTCAACCCTGGAAGAACTGTAGAAGCGAGAAGAAAACATGGCTTACGGGAACTGTAAAAGTTGGTAAACCTCCTGTAGAGACCAAGGCAGTATTGAACCGGTTTGTGTGGAAGGTTGATGTTCACCGATAGCAGAGAGAGAACAAGATGGAGGAAAGTATTTTCGGTTCTGCTCTTGCGTCTCTCGCCATGGCTCTGGGCCAACTGCGCTTCTTACCCCTTCCCGAAAGAGATTTGTCAGCGGCTCTCAATCCGCCAATGCAGCAGCTGTGATGTGACATCGGGGATCCATATAAGCTTCACTGAGGAAAAGAGTAGATGAAAACAGGGGTGAAACCGGATAATCGCAGGGCTTTCCTCTTCAGAGTGTCCTCCCCAGGCCTCCAGAACTAATGATTGCCATGTCCTTCCCACCACGCTGCTTAAAGAGAAGCATTAAAAAGAATCCCGTGGACAGAAGATTTGCCTGGTGGAGTGTAAAACAAACAGGGGTGATAGAAATGAGTTTTGGGGATATGCTGCTCTCCACTCGGGGCCAATCCTTCATTTTGCCGAGACCATTAAAGACTGGGCCTTCCTCGACAGGAAGGTCCGAGGCCCCGCTCCGCAGCTCTTCTCATCCGCACGCGGGTTCCTCCTCACACGCCTCCCCTTTCCCTGGGTCCCAGTTCCCCAACACTGCGTGTGTCTGCCCAACCCCACAGCTTCTCTCCTTTCAGGAATGTCATTTCTTGAACCGCACTCCATCGCAAGATGTCTCCCAACGGTCTATCCAAGGTCCAGGCAGAGAATCAGTGACCAGGTGACTCTTTGTACGGCAGAGATCCAACAGCAGAGACGATAGAAGTCGTGCCGGTTTTAGGGCCAAATATGTAGAAACGCAGAGACCAACCAGACCCACAGCCTGCTTCAAAGAGAGTCTCTGCTTAGGTAAATTCCGCTCCGGGGCCGAGCTCACACCTGTAATCCCAGCACTTTGGGAGGCCGAGGCTGATGGATCATGTGAGATCAGTAGTTCAAGATCAGCCTAGCCTAGCCAACATGGTGAAATCCCGTCTCTACTGAAAATACAAAAATTAGCAGGAAATGGTGGCATGTGCCTGTAATCCCAGCTACTTGGGAGGCTGAGGCATGAGAATCACTTGAGCCTGGAAGGTGGAGGTTGCGGTGAGCCGGGATAGTGCAACTGCACTCCAATCTGGGCGACAGACCGAGACTCTGTCTCAAACAAACAAACAAAAATAAATAAATAAATAAATAAATAAATGAAAGAAAAATAAATTCCACTACGGAAAGAACCCGAGGACTATACAGTGGTTCCCCCCACCCCCCCCCCCGCTCCTTTTTTTTTCTTTATTAGTGTGGCACAGTAAGTAAATGTAAAAACCACAGGGCACAAAGACAGGATGCTGCATTTGCCGGAAATGGAATCCAGATCTCCCGGGTGGGAGGCGAGAATTCTACCACTGAACCGCCAATGCCTCCTGACCCTCGAGCTCTGCAGCCTTGGAAACAGTTAAGACACAGACTTGGGGAAAGGAGTCAAGATTTTCACCATGTTCTCTTTGGAAGATGTGACTAACAAAAAAGACACCCAGAGCAAAGGCTCACAGTGCAGATTTGCATCAGGCAACACCACAGAGTTATGGCTTCACATTAAAAGAGTTGACTTGAAAAAGCCTTATTCTGAGTAGGCTCTGTGCAACTGGATAACAAACCTCTGTAGGAAAACATCAGAAATTCACCCAGCTTTTTGTCTCTGGTCCTGTATCCAGAGTGAGCCTGTGGAAAGTTCTTGCCTCGCTTGTTGATGCCTTTTCTTTGCTTGGTGCCTCCCCTTTGCTTGGTGCCTCCCAAACCCTTTCCTCCCAACCTTAACACAAACATCAGTACTTTCCTCAAAAAAGGCCGTCAGAACCCAGGAACTCGAGTTTGGAAAGCTGAACTCTTGGGACTGTGCCTGGGATACTCCAGGAGACCAGGGTGATAATTGAACTTCCCTCCTCCTACACCTCTTTCGAGTTCCTGGAAAACGCCAGGGATCAGATCTTGCTTTTAACTTCTTATACTTTACAGAGACCTAAACAAGAGGGAAGAAATGGACATTTCATGCCACGATTTCTTCCCTTCACCTCGCCCTGGTTGGCCATCCAAGGAGGCCAGTTCAGGGAAAAACAGTTTCATTTGATTCTAGGTAGATGCTAGGGTATTACTCCTCTAGTTAACATAAAGTGTTCTTTTGCTGTTTACTTTTGTCGGATATTCATGTTTTCACTCTCAATTCTTTTGTTTGGCGGTACAAACAAAAGAGTGGTACAAATGAGCGTGGTACAGATTTGCACTGCTCTTTTTGTTGTTGTTGTTTCCTTGACTTTAAAAAATTTTTAATTTCCAACTTTTACTTTAAGTTCAGTGGTACATGTGCAAGATGTGCAGGTTTTTCTCATAGGTAAATGTGTGCCATGGTGGTTTGCTGCACCAATCTTCCCATCACCCAAGTACTAAGCCCAGCATCCGTTAACTACTCTTCCTGATGCTCTCCCTCCTCCCAACCCCAACCTTCCAACAGGCTCCAGTGTGTGTTGTCCTCACCCCCGAACCCCATGTATCCAAACATTCTCATATTCGGCTCCAACTTATAAGTGAGAACACACGGTTTGGTTTTCTGTTTCTGCATTAGCTTGCTAACGATAATGTGTACTGCTTTTGACCTGGTGTGGTGATTCACATCTGTAATCTCAGCACTTTGGGAGGTCAAGGAGGGTGGGTCATGAAGTCAGGAGTTCGAGACCAGCCTGGCCAATATGAAACCCCATCTCTACTAAAAATACAAAAATTAGCTGGGCATGGTGGCGCACGACCTATAGTCCCAGCTACTTGGAAGCCTGAGGCAGAAGAATCCCTTGAACCCAGGAGGTGGAGGTTGCAGTGAGCCGAGATCGAGCCACTGCACTCCAGCCTGGCAACAGAGCGAGACTCCATCTCAAAATACTACTACTACTACTAATAATAATAATAATAATGTGCACTGCTTTGAATATTTAACCCTTTTCTGCCATTAAACCATTAGAGCCGGCATTTCCTTTTCTATCCAATATGAGATACTTAAATCCATTATAATTAGCAGTAATTAGTGTTATGTTGGAGATGATGAGCATAGTTAGTCTCATTCCCACCACCTCATTGTATGATTTCTGTGTTTTTGCTTTGTTTATAAAATCTCTTCCTGCCTTTCTTAACTAGACTGTTCTGTTTCGGTAAATTTTTTGTTTTCCTGTAGTGTTTTTGAAATTCCATATCCCTGACTCGTCAATATATTCTGTTAGATCTCAGGTGTACAGGAAGAAGGTAATCATGTATCTTAGCTCAGGGCACATTATGGTGGCTGCTCTCAGCAAGGCCCTTACTGTCTTTCCTTCTTTTCTCTGTTCATCCCACTCCCATTCCCCTGTCCACTTCCAGATACACATTCTGAAAAGTTTAGTATATGGTCTTTTATCCCACACTTTCTCTGCATATTTTAAGAAAGGGATGTCTTTGGAGAATATACATTTTTCTTTGGGGGTTAGGGGTGTTAAAACAACTTTGAAGTGTGAATTGGTTTCTGAAAACCCATTCCATCCTCTTTACTCCATTCTGTGTACTATCTTCTCAACTTTTCTATTCTAATACAAAAGTTTGTGTATAGGCAAGGTGCGATGGCTCACGCCTGTAATCCCAGCACTTTGGTAGGCTGAGGTGGGCAGATCATGAGGTCAGGATTTCGAGACCAGCCTGGCCAACATGGTGAAACCCCGTCTCTACTAAAAATACAAAAATTAGTAGGGCATGGTGGTGCACTCCTGTAATCCCAAGTACTCAGGAGGAGGCTAAGGCAGAATTGCTTGAACCTGTGAGGTGGAGGTTGTAGTGAGTGGAGATCCTGCAATTGCACTCCAGCCTGGGTGACAAAGCTAGACTCTGTCTCAAAAAAAAAAAAAAAAAAGAGGAAGAGAGAGAGAGAATACAATAGTGCCACTGTTCTAAAATACTGTCTGATAGTTTCTAATACAGTTAAAAATACACCTACTTCATGACCCAGGCATTCCATTGCTAGGTTTATACTCAACAGAAATGAAGGCACAGGTCCATAAAAAGGCCCATAGTAGAATATTTATAAACACCTTATTCACAATAGCCAAAACTAGAAATAGCCCAATTGTCCATCAACTGTAGTATATTCACATATTGGAATAACACTCATCAATAACACCAAAGAGCTGAGATACATGTCATAAATTGGAAACATCTCATACCATTGTTGCATTAAAAAAAAACAGGTAAAATCAATAGAGTCCTTTATGTCATTTCTACAAGAAGCAAGAGTAAATCACGGAGATAGAAGTCAGAATGGTGATTGCCTAAATGTGGATGGGGTGAGGATTGACTGGAAAGGGGCATTAATGACTTCTTGGTCTGTTGAAAATGTACCATAACTTGACATACGTGATGGTTTCTTTTGTCAAAATGCACTGGGCCACGCACTTAAGATTGGTACACTTTGGTCTCTGTGGATTATACTTCCATCATTTACTGATAGCAAAATAAATAAATAAATAAATAAATAAATAAATAAAAATAAAATTAAAAATTGGGGTTGGAGAAAGTCATGAACTTTAGATTTTGTTGTATTCTTTAGGTTTTACTTAAAATACCCAGTTGGAGTGCGAACTTCTCTTGTTCATTTCCGATTTGGCCTGAAAAAGGCCCCACGTAGTTTTGAAATATCTGAGCCAGAAAAACGGGTACGGCCACATCATATCAACAGTAAAAGATTCCAATAAGGCTGACTGAGAGGGGGCACCTCATCTTTTGGGTGTTGTACTTGCTCAGAGAGGAGGCAAAAGTCTTTCAAGATAACCGGAACCCTAGGCTTGCAGGGTAGGAGTTCCTTCTATTCTCGCCACTACAGAGATTTCCTAAGTCACAGGAAAGTTGTGACCTCTCTAGCCGCAGGTCAATGGCGCAGCCTAGGCTGAGGTTAGAGGCGAAAGGGAAAGAAGAGCGCTACACCCTAGAATGGACGTTGCCATGACCGAGATTCGAGCCCAGGCTGCTGCGGCCACAGCGTAAAGTACTAACCACAATAAGATCACCGCAAGCCACAGGAGCTGAAGCGCGCCGCGCTCCTTCTTTAAACTTAATTCAGGGCTGCTTCCGTTTTGGAGACCCAAGGGTCCGCGAGATTTCGTTCTTTCTTGGTGTCTCTCCGTTTTTCCTCTCTTTCTTCCCCATTCTGATACAATAAGAAAACACTTCTCATCTCTCCCTTGTGCAGTCCTTACCGATGCACAAAGCTACTGGGAGGTTTCCCTGGTCCACGCCTCTACTGACTTCCTTGCCCTCCTCCTCGCAATTCCCTGTTGGATTCACCCCTTGCCCGGCTCCGGCCTCCTGCCCCAGACACGCACCCAAAAACAACGCAGCTGAGTCCCCACAGCTCCCTGGCTCAGAGTGGCAAGAGAGGCCACGGGAGGCCTCGCCCCTTGCGCGCCCCACAGGATGCGGAGAAATCAATCGGAATAAATGCTTTTTAAAAAGAACTTACTTCCCCTTCGTGAGGAGCCTCGCAACGTGTCGAAATCTTGTCTCTACAAAAAATACAAAAATTAGCCGGGCGTGGTGGCGCGCACCTGTCGTCTAAGCTACTTGGGGGCTGAGGCAAGAAGATCACTTGGCCCCGGGAGGTCGAGGCTGCAGTGAGCCTTGTTTGTACCACTGCACTCCAGCCTGGGCGACCAAGTGAGACCCTGTCGCAAAACAAAACAAAACTTCCCCATAGAAAAATAGTTCATGATTTGATTTTTGTTGTTTCTGTTGATATACAATCAACTCCGGCCTAATCAGGAGACACATATGTCCTCTTCCCCACCTTCTTAGGTCTGAGGCTTGGCAAGGCCCATGGTGCCTTGTACCTGTCAAACTCAGGAATCCCAGAGACCTTAGACAGGAACTCACTTCTAGTGTGATAAAAATGTTCTTTGCTCCCATGGAAGGCTTGGGGGAGTGAAGTGCCTCGAGTTTTTCATGTTTAATGATAGGAGAGCTATTACAGTAGTATCCTATCCTCAGTATGTGCCTGGGTTTACTGATTGCTCTATCAGTAATGTGACCAGTGGAATCAGTCATCCTGATGGTGATCCTCGCCATTGTTTGTGAAAGCAGCATTTCTTCTTCTGTTTGTGCATGATTTAACCCTTTTCAAGATGTTTTTGAAATGAGGTGGGTTTCATGACTTTAGGATTACAAATGATGCTGCAATCTCCACTATTCTTGTACACATATCTTTGGTCACTCGTGCAGATATTTCTATAGTGTGGAGAACAGGATGTGCCAGTTTTACATTACAGCATTTATTTTATGCTTCGAATTCGAGTACATTCTGCAAATTTATTTTCCGTGGGAGCAGTAGCAAATCATACTCCAATGTGTTTCCCAATTCCATCAATGTCCCTTTTGTCATTTACTTGCCGGCCCAAGAAACTTTCTACACATCGATGTATGATATTCCACAGAGGGGAGAGGCGTCCTCCTGGCTTAACTGAGGGGGTGTAAAACCGAAGGACATGGTGGACATTACACACAGATATTCTGTGGCATAGGATGAGCTGCTAAACTTCCAGGATGTTTTAAAGTCCTCCAACATCTGTAATTGTTTTCTGTAGTGACCAGGTCACGTGGGTCTGGAGAAAATGGGCCACAGCGACCTCTTTGACAGCTTTCTGTCAAGTCACTTATCCAAGGGGAGCAAAATCACAAAGTTCCCAGATGATTTTTTTCCTCTCCCCTTTCCTCTTTTCTTCATAAATCTTGGTTTTGCTTTTATTTGACCAAACCAATCTAAGGCCCATTCTCCCTCCTATACAATGGTAAATTAACATGCAAATAGCTATCCCTTTATTATTCTTTGATAGATTTCTGCAGCGGCTATGTCCATAAAAATTGGCCCATTTGAGATACATCATTGGAGCCAACAGAACCCTGCACCCAACAGGCACCATGTGCAGACCTGGACCCTTAGAGCTATTGGCTCATGTTCCTTCTGTTCTTCTATCAAATATCATGAGTAGAAACTGAGCTCTTTGGCTTTTATCCACTACTATGGCTATAGTACATTTTCTGTCTCTCATCTCTCTTATTTTTGTGTCATGATTTTCTGCCATCAGTGGCATCAGTGTGGGTTCCTGGTTTTGATGTTATGCAGTGAACTTCTGGGATCGTTTTATGACTATATAACAGTCGGTATTAAATTCTTCTGTTGATGAAGATTTGTGTTGTTCCCAGTTTTTCCTTAGTATAAAAATGAGGTTAATAAGAACATTTTTGGTAGGAGCCTTGTTGGATGTATTGTTCATTTAATGGGGGTAATCAATAAAAGTAAGTGTGTTTCCTTTTCAGGTAGGCTTAACTCAATGAGAAACTGCCAATTATTAGAAAAGCGATTGTGCTAAATTGCAGTCCAACTAACATCACATAGCAATATCATACACACTCTGTATGAGGAAGCAGGAGAGGCAACAACTTTCAAAATCAGTTTTTCTATGTTTCCTTTCATTTTCTTGTGAACCCTTAATGGCATCTTTGAAGATGGCTGTGGTCACACCAAGTGTCACCACCATCTTATTCAAGTCTTGCCCCAGAGCCATGGAGTGATACACCAGGGCAGCCCAGCCAAGTCTCAGGCTCACAAACACTAGGCAGGAATAGATGCCTATGAAATGAGAAGGGTCAGATGATTCCTCCCTCTCCCGCCATGTCTGTCTGTGCCTCTCTGCAGCTGCCGTGTTGCTCAAAACAATTGCTTGCACTTATTTTGTCAAAGATAAAGTCAGACATTAGTCAAAGCTGTGAAAACAGATTTTATTCAGTAACTACTGACCAAAGCAGAAGGGGCTGAGTTCCATCCCATTTGTGCAGAGATGATGGCATTCCAATCAGAGTGAGGCAGGGGAGAGGGCAGGGTCAGGGCACAAGTGAAACATTACAAAAGATTGGTAATTGTAAGCTTCTGCCTCATCAGGACAGCTGTGTTTGCAAGCTGGCAATATTAGACGTTAGGATTCTAACCTCCCACAGAGACCGGAAGACAGAGATTCAGTCCTTCCTGGGGACTACACCTATAAGGAATGGCTTTCAAATCCTGTGGATAGACACACTGGAGTCCCTAGGAGATACACACATACCTCAAAGGGATGGAGGAGGGATTCCCTTCTTAGTAAATGCTATAAGAAAGAACCTACCATCATCAGCAGGTATTAGCTAGAACTAAAGTAAGTTCCCCTGGTAGCCTTGAGCTTTCTTAGGTAGGCATTGTCATGGGAGCCTAGGGTCATCCATGGGACATTGTCTTATGCTTCAGGAGCCATGATAGAGTCTGGTCATCTCTTAGTGCAGAGGTTTAAACTGAGTCTTTGTGTGCTGAGTTTGGTGGTTCTCACTTTCCATCCCCCCATTCCATGGCTAGGATTTTACTGGACTCTGATAGATGGACAAGGCCACGGGCCATTTTCAGTGATGTTCAAGCAGCCTAGGCATATCTATTGAGATCTGAATGAAAATAAAGAAAACCATGAGATTGAGAGTGGGCCACACAATAGGTATGCGTTACCAATATACAGGAGATAAAAATATTTCTAGGCTTTGTCAAAATGGAAAGTGACTTATGCAGCCAGGATGAAATTCAAACTTACATTAGCAAAGTATACAGCTTATTGATATTATGAATAAGAAAGCCATGGCAAAATGACAATCCACAAGTGGCAATGGTAGGTACGGGTAGGGAGAGACTCCATAAGGTCAAAATTATCCTCACATTAAATGAAACTCCTATGTGTTGCTACAGTAAGGGAATGGAAGCCAATGTTATGCTGGAATATATTAATTGTCATGGGATAAACAGGCAGGACATGATGCTACATTTATTAGTCACTTCTACTGAGAGCATTTGTGAAGATTAATTTTTGTGTCAATTCGGCTGGGCCAGGGAGTGCCCAGATATTTGGTTAGGCGTGATTTCTCACTATGTCTCTGAGGGTGTTTCTGGAAGAGATTGACATTTGAATCAGTAAACTGATTGAAGCAGATTGCCCTCCTGAGTGTGAGTGGGCCTCATCCAACCCATGGATGGCTTGAATAGGATGAAGGGTTAAGAAAGTTTTTCTGCTCCACTGTCTTTGAGCTGGGACATCAGTTTTCTGCCTTAAGCCTTGGACTTGGTCTTGAACTATATTTGACTCTCCTAGGTCTAGAGCTTACTCAGGGTAGAACTTGGGCTTCTCTGCTTCTGTTTGTGTGTGTGTGTGTGTGTGTGCCCGTGCATGTGTGTGTGTGTGTGTGTGTGTATCCTGCTCATTTTCTTTCTCTGGAGAACTAAGACTAATATAGTATTATGTGCCAGTTGCCAGTTTTTGTCTTTATTCTTTTGAAAGGTGTAAAATAAATAAAACAAAACCCTGGAGGGTTCTCAAAGAAGAACAGTAAGGATTACTAGAAGTTTTAAACTTTTAGGAAAAGCCCTAAGGACAGCTTTTGTTAAAACTGTCTTCAAGAAAATAAAGGGTGTTGGGAAAAATATTATTGCCTTAATGTTTTTAAGCAAAGGCATGATCAGTCAAGGAGAAATATACTTAGGTTTTCTTAAGTTAATTTTTACATTTTAATAATTCATGTACAATCTTAGGAACTCAGAGAGAAAAAGAGAGGTCCCTTGTATCCTTTACTCAGTTTCCTCCAATGGTAACATCTTGGTAATATTTCCAAAATGGTAATATTTGCAAATATTGCAAATGTATTGCAAATGCCACAGTAGATTGACATTGATACAAGCAAGGTACAGAACGTTTCTATCAACACCAGGATTCATCACGTTGCCTTTTTATAACCATGACCCTGTCTCTTCAGTGCTGCTCCTCCTTCCCTCCTTAACCCCTGGCAACTACTAATCTATTCGCCATTTGTATAATTTATTTATTTCAAGAATGTTGCATAAATGGAATCCTACATGTCACCTTTGGGATTACCCTTTGTCCACTCAGCATAATTCTGTGGAGATTCATCCAGGTTATTGTGGGTATCAATAGTTTGTTGTTTTTTAAAAAATTATTGAGGACTCTTCAATGCTATGGATATAAATCACAGTTTGTTTAACCATTCACCTCATGAAAGTTGTCTATACATTTTTTCCCCAGTTTTGGCTATTAAAAACAAGGCTGCTATAAACTTTAAGTACATGGATTTTGTGTGAACATAAGATTCCATTTCTCTGTGATAAATGCAGAGAATGCAATTCCTAGGTGGTATGGTAGTTGCACATATAGTTTAAAAAGTAAAAACTATACAGATATTCTCCAGAGTGGGCTGTAACTTTATACGTTTCCACCAGCAATGTATGAGTGATCCAGCTTTCTCTGAATCCTTGACAGCACTTGATGTGGTCACGCTTTTCTTTTGGCCATTTTGATAGGTATGTTAGCAATTTCTCATTGTGATTTTAACTAGTATATTACTAGTTGTTACTAGTGTTCTGATTTCAGCGTATGAATTTGGTGGGGCTGGGCACAATGCATCCCATAGCAATGTGTATTCTGGTGTGGTTGGGTGTTCTAAAATTGTTAATTTAAGCCCTGCTGGTTGATCATGCTGTTGGGTTCTTCTATATTCTTGTTGATTTTGTGTCTGGTTGTTGTATAATTGTTGTATAAATTGTTAAGAAAGGGGGACGTTGAAGCATATAGCTATATTTGTGGATTTGTCTAGTTCTCTGTTCAGTACTTTCAGTTGTTGTTGCATAGACATTTATGACTTTTGTCAGGAGAGCAGTTGGTGGATTGGTTGTTTCCTCATTATATAATGTCCCTGTCTGTCTCGGATTAGTTTCTTTGTTATGAAATATACTATATCTGGCATTAATATAGCCAGTCTTGCTTTCCTTTGTCTAAGGTTTGCATGATATATCTTTTTCCATCCTTTTGATTTCAACTTTCCTGTATCATCATATTTGAAGGTCGTCTGTTTGTAGCCAGGATGTAGTTGGGTCATGTCCATTAACCTACTCTGCCAATCTGTGTCTTGTAATTGGTGTACTTAGGCCATTGATATTTAATATGATGATTGATATGGTAGGGCTTAAGTCTGCCATTATATTCTTCCTTTTGTGTTTGTTCTCTCTGGTGTCGTTTTCTGGATATGCTTTCTTTTCCTTACCTTCCTGTGGTGACTTGAACGTCTTTGAGAATGGTGTTTTGCCTTATACATAGTGTTTTTGAGTATATCTGTTTGCATAGCCCTCTTGGTTTTCCAAGTCGGAGTTCAGTTTTGCTGAAGAGAGTCAACAAAAGAACCAAGGCAAAGGGAGCCAATAACTCCAAGGATCCAGGTCTGCATAAGAAGCATGGTCAAGTGCAGGATCCAGAGATTTGTCTCCAGTGAGATGAGTTTCACAGAAAAACAAAACAAAACAAACACCATCAAGGAAGGAATAACACAGAGGTAGTTATTAACGTGCCAATTCACTCTTGTCTAGGAGGGAGAACAGTCCATAGATTCTTTGCATTCAACAAAAGCAGAACGCATTTCATAAAGAAAAGAGAAGAGGAACAAATTTCTAGAAGGAGCCATTCTTTCCCCTCCTATTTGATAAGCCTCTTGACAGGAAGCAGTTCAGGGTCCCTCCAGCCAGTTTTCTCTGGACTTAGGTAGATCACCAGAGAAAACAATTACAATTACTGGAAGACTTTCTAAACATCTTGGAGGTTTAGCTGTGGAACACGTGCCAGAGAGTATCTCTGGGAAGTGTCCACCATGTCTTTCTGCTGGGCCTCCTGCTTAGGTAAGTCAGGCAGGGCACCACCCCCTCACTGGTACATCAGACTGAAATATGGAAACTGCAGTGCTGGCAAGAGCACGAAGGAAAAGGCTCCCTCATTGAGTTGGAAAAATATATTGGAAGATAAATTGGCACACCTCCTGTTGAAGTCAAACTAAGAACATGTAAAGAGATGCCTTAGGCTCCAGGCAAAATTCGAGTAACGGATGCCCGATTTACTCCCCTGCCTGAAATCTGCTCACTGCTCCTCTCCGCAAACAGGAGCCTGTAATCCCAGCAGTTTGGGAGGCCCAGGTGGGCTGATCCCTTGAGCTCAGGAGTTTCAGACCAGACTGGGCAACATGAGGAAACCTCATCTCTACCAAAAAAATTCAAATAATTAGCCAGGCATGGTGGTGTGTGCCTATAGTCCTGGCTACTCAGGAGGTTGCAGTGGGAGGATTGTTTGAGCCTGGGAGGCAGAGGTTGCAGTGAGCCAAGATTACACCACTGAAGTCCAGCTTGGGCTATAGGGTGAGACCCTGTCTCAAGGAAGGAGGGAAGGAAGGAAGGAAGGAGGGGAGGGGGCTGGGTGCGGTGGCTCACGACTGTAATCCCAGCACTTTGGGAGTCTGAGTCGAGTGGATCACAAAGTCAGGAGATGAAGACGATCCTGGCTAACACAGTGAAACTTCCATCTCTACTCAAAATACAAAAAATTAGCCGGGTATCGTGGTACATGCCTGTAGTCTCAGCTACTTGGGAGGCTGAAGCAGGAGGATAACTTGAACCTGGGAGGCAGAGGTTGTAGTGAGCCGATATCACGCCAAAACCACAATATCAGAGATGATAAACTCGCTGGATGGGATTAACAGCAGATTAGACATTGCAGAAGAAATGATCAGGGAACATGCAACCGTGAATAATTGAAAATACGCAAAATGAAACTCAGAGACAAAAGAGATTTTTTTAAAATGAAAAGATTATCAGTGAACTGTAGGGCAGACTTAAGAGGTCTAAATTATGAGTAATGGAAGTCCCTGAGAAGGAGCAGGGAGGAAAGGAAACATTTATTTCTTTCTTTGTTATTTTTATTAGGAATGGGGTCTCAGTACGTTGCCCACGCTGGTCTTGAATTTCGGGCCTCACTCAACAACTCCCGACTTGGCCTCCCGAAGGTGTGAGCCACTGTGCCCGGCCAATTTTTGAAGAAACAATAGCTGAAAAAATTCCCAATCATAACAAAAATTATAAATCCAGTGACCCAAGGAGCTGAGGAAACCAAAGCACAAGAAACATGAAGAAAACCACTCCTACATACCTCATAATAACATTGCTCAAATCTGGCCAGAAGAAAAAGACATTGTACATACACAGGAACAAAGATGAGGATTGCATCAGCTTCCTTTCCGCTCTTGCCGGCTTCTACCAGGAGCAGCAATGCACATGAGCAGACATAGAAGCAACATCTTTAAGGCACTGAGGGCAGGGGAAGTTAGCCTAGAATACTATGCCAGAAACAATAAATTCTCAAAACTGGAAGTAAAATAGGGACATTTAGGGATGTACAAAAGCTGAACGAATTCACTACCAGCCGACCCACACTACAAGAAACGTCAAAGGAGTACTCCAGGCAGAAGGAATCCAATACCAGATGAAAATCCAGATCTACACGAGGAAATGAAGAACACCAGAAATGGGTAACTATACTAGGTTTTTTTTTATTCTGTGAATTTCTTTTGTAAAAATTTGACCTTTGAACAAAAGCAATAACAGTGGGTCGTGGGGTTTATAACATGTGTAAGAGCAAAGTGCATGTCAGCTATAGCATCAAGGCCAGAAGGCGAGGTATAATATCACTTGAAGGTTCACTGTGGTAAGTTAAAAAGGTTTGCTACAAGCCCTAAGGCAATTACTAAAATAACAAAAGAAAGAGTTATATCTAATAAGCAAACAGAGGGGAGAGAATGGAATGATGTAAAAACCGTGTGAACACTATGATAGAGTAATTGCTCTTCATATAGTAATTGCACCTCTACCCTATAGAAATACTTACACCAGTGGCTGAAAATGCCCATATAAGAATGATTAGAGCATTATATGTAATAGTAAAATCACAGAACCAATTTAACCTCAAAAGCGTATGGAAAGGACTAAATGAATGACAGTTAAAAAGAGAGAGAGCGCCAGGCGCGGTGGTTCACGCCTGTAATCCCAGCACTTTGGGGGGCTGAGCGGGCGGATCAAGAGGTCAGGAGATCCAGACCATCCTGGCCAATATGGTGAAACCCCGTCTCTACTAAAAAATACAAAAATTAGCTGGGCGCGGTGGCACGTGCTACTCCGGAGGCTGAGGCAGGATAATTGCTTGAACCAGAGAGTCGGAGGTTGCAGTCAGCCGAGATCGCGCCACTGCACTCCAGCCTGGCAAAAGAGCGAGACTCTGTCTCAAGAGAGGGAGAGAGAGATCCCAGAATCCTAGCGAACCTTGATTTACGTCCTCATGTCGTACGCGACACGCTGAGGAGAGGAGGGTAAAGTTGGTCTCGCTCTGCCTTTCCATGAGTGCATGTGCTGGATAGAAGAAAGTTGCCAGCGGTTTAAGCATTTTTAAAATTCAAGAAACTTTCCATAGAACGGGCTCGAACCACCCACCTCCAGACTTGGAAGCAAGCACACCACCCGACTGCGACACAGGAACAGTCTACTCTCGCTCTGGTATCACCACGCAGAGCAAGCGTCCATCGAACGTTAGGCGGAGCCAACACCTTTTGTAGAACAATTGTGCAGGCTCCAAAGCCTCGGAAAACCGGAGAGGCGCATCTTGCCGGCTACAGCTGAAACCCGTGCATTGCGTGATTCTGAAGATGGAAGGGCAGCGGAATGGCCTTCGCTCCATCCTGCCCCTGGCAGGCATCAGACCCAGCATCCCAGGAAACGCCCGGGTGCGCGACTCCCTGGCCCTAAGCCGCGTGGGTCCCAAGGGAAGCAGGCAGAACGCCCCGTGGGCTCTAGTGATGGCTCTTCCCGTTCTTGGCTCCGCCTTCACCTGACTCGCTATGCTGCTTGCCCTCCCCTTGCTCACCTCTGCTTCGGTGGGTCGGGCAGGAGAGAGGAAGGGTGAAAAGCAGAAATACGGAGAGGCGGGAGAGAAGTAGAGGAGGTGCGGGCGAGGACAGAGAGACATCCCGAGAGAGGCTGGTGCAGAGAGGCCCAGGCTGCAGTGGAGGAGATGAGAATTGTTCTCATCACGTATGAGGATTGGGAGGAAGGGAGGGAAAAGCAGAGCCGGCATGAAAGAAAGAAAAGCGCGATCCCCCTGTGGCTGTCTGGGAACAAAGCCGCCTAATAATCGAAATCTATTTATGTCAAAATTACTAGAGCAAGCTCCAGCATCATCAGTTGGCCTGTGGCTCGTCATGATCGTATAGTGGTTAGTACTCTGCGTTGTGGCCGCAGTAACCTCGGTTCGAATCCGAGTCATGGCAATGTCATTCGTCCAGGCTGTCAGCTACTCACTTTTGCTCCCCGCAACCAGGCGCCTCAGGGGAAGGAAAAGAGACCTCACAGCTCACTAACCTGGGGAGGAATCCAAGGGAAGCCCTGGACGTGCTCCGTCCGTTTCTGAGCCTCACGCAGGAAATAACCCAGTCAGCCCTGCCGGTGGCTTACACGAAGGCAAGGGTGCGCTCAGAACTTGTTTTCCAGTCACTGGGGCTGTTACACACGAAACCACAACAAGCTTTTAATGACTTTAAACTCCAAACTCTTTGTTGTGGCCTACAATGACTTGTCTCCCAGCCCTTGGCCAAGTTTGTACGCCAACAGGAAAGTGTGGGGAAAGGCAATCTCGTGCCAGGGGTCTTTCCACCTCCACTCTGCTGGGTAGGAATGGGTCTTGGGGCTGGAGCACCTCCTTCCCAAGAGATAAGGAGTCCTCACAGCCTGTGCTGGACTCACCTCCTTGTGTGGGAGTATCTTTCCCCGGATCAGACTTAGTGTGTACCCCTTTGTTCCACTTAAACATGTGCATCAATTGGCACCTGGCCAGCTGCTGTATCTGCTCCCCGCTGAGGGGAGGGGGAGGGGCCCTTTCTTCTGCTTCTCAAGAGGCTGTGTGTGCAGGCCAAGTGGAGGGACCGGATGGCCATGGGGGACCAACGCCCACGACTGAAGCGGAGACCACACCCGGCTCTGTCTCCTCTCTCTGTGAATAATATGTTGTTCTTCGGTCCAGTGCTTGACTGCGTTGTATTTTCCTTGGCGACTCTGATACCAAGAGGCTGGGGCCAGAAATGTTCAGACTTCTACTCCTGCTGATAATAAACAGATTCCACTAGCGGGACAAGGCGAATGAAGATTCTTCTTGTGTGGGGTCTTTTTGTGGACACGTGCATTCATTTCCTTTGAGGAATGCCAAGTACTGTATACTTGTACAGTCATATTGTAGGTGTAATGTTAACTTTATTAGAAACGGCCAAATGGTTTTTTCCAGAATGCTTTCTCACCAGCAAGGAGAGTTCCACTGGCTGAACATCCTTGACAGCACGTGGTGTTTACTGTCTTTTAAATACACTCGTTCTGGTGGATGTAAAACGGTACCACATCATGGCTTCAATTTGTGTTTCCTTTAATAAGTAATGCTGTTGAGCATATTTACTAATGCTTTTTCACCATTTAGCAATCCTTCTTTGCGAAGAGAGGCTATTGAAGCATTTTCCCTAATTCTATTGGCTTGGCTTTTTATTACTGATTTCTAACAAGTACTCTCTATATTCAACATTTGAGTTTTTTTTTTTTTTTTCAGGTAAACACAGTGCAATTATCTTCTCCCAGTCTGTGGCTCACCTTCTCCCTTTTCATGGTGATTCTTGATGAGCAGAAGTTGATAGCTTTGGTGAAATTCTACTTTGCTTTATTTTTTCCTGTTATCTCCTAAGGCAGAAATGTATTCTACTACATTTTCTTCCAATAACTTTAGGGTTTCGTTTTAATTTCTAAATGTATGGCATATCAAATTCATCTCCTGACCACAGCAAGCTTAGCATCTGCTAATGTCCTGATCACCAGAAAACTTCTCTATACTGTAAATACACTGGCAAGAGTTACTTCTCTGCTCTTCAACAGCTACAGGCCCTGTGCCTCCTCTCTCCCCTGGTGCAGCTGAGAATCCCAGAGACACCTGAAACAGAGAAGTGGACAGGTCCAGTCTAATCTATGTCCAAGAACCCAGGTTCTGTGTTGGAAATCTGTCAGCCCTTGCCTGACCTTGGTTAAGTATCTTAAATTTTATGTGCCTCAACATTTTTCTATGGAAGGTTGGGCCACTTCGTAAACTCTGCCTTACACTGCTGTTGTCAGATGTGCCTGGATTTAGTGACCACTCAATCAACAACGTAATCACTAGAATTATAAAAATCATTGTCATTGTCCTCTGCCTTATTTGTGAACAATCACTCTCCAGATTGTTTTCACTTTACCTTTGCTTCTAGAACTTCACGCAGATGGAAACACGGTGCATTTACTCTGTTCTACATGCTTCTTTCTCTCTGCATAATGTCTCTGGTTCTATCCATTGCTGAGTGTAGCAGAAGTTCATTCCTCTTTCATTGCTGAGTAGTATTCCATTGCAAAGAAACAGCACAGTTTGTTTGCCATTCCCACCCCACCCCCACCCTGATAATGAGAGTCTGGATATTGGCTATTCTGAATAAACCGGTATTGGCTATTCTGAATAAGCCTGCTTTGAACTTTCTTCCCACAAGAGATTTTAAGGGCATCTGTTTTTGTGTCTCTTGGGTGAAAAATGAGGTGCCGAATTGCTGGTACCAAAGAGTGAGATATGTGCAAATTCATAAAAACTGACAAAATTTGTCCCAAAGTAGTTGTGTCATTTTACATTTCCACCAATGACATGTGAGAGTTGTGGTTGTTCTTCATCTTCTCCAAGACTGGGTGTTTCCTCTCCTTATAAATTTAGCCATGCTACTGGGAGTTATAGTGGTGTCTCAGTGTGGTTTTAATTTCCATTTTCCTGACAGCTAAACATATTATATGTGCTTTATTGACCATGTGTGTACCTTTTATTCTTATGTATCTGTCCAAGTCTTTTACCCTTCTAGCATACTTGGGTTGATTGTTTTTTTGTTTTTGTTTTGTTGTTGTTGTTTTCATTACCAGGTAAGAAGATCTCACCATACATTATAGTTACAGGGTTTGGGGGTCAGATAGGTTTTGTGACTATTTTCTCCCTCTCTGAGGCTGACTCATTTCTTCAATTTCTTTGTGTCATCTTTTGATGAGAAGATATGGCTAATAGTGATGAACTCTAATTTATCAAGTCTTTCCTTTATACATGTTTTTTTTCTGTGCCCTGTTTAATAAATCTTTGTCTACTGACAAGTCACAATGTATCCTTGAAATGCTTTATATCTTTAGCTTTTAAGTTTTGGTCTATAATGTGCCTCCAGTTACTTTCAAGCGTAGTGTAAGGGAGACATAACCTTGTTCGTCTCCCCCTTCTTCTTTATGAAAGTCAATTAATTGAAACTATTTCCTTTGCCCCATTGAGCTGCTTTTATTGAAAACCTGTGACCGGTCATGGTGGTTCATGCCTGTAATCCCAGCACTGTGAGAGACAGAGGCTGGTGGATCACTTGAGCCCAGGAGTTGGAGACCAGTCTGGACAACATGGCAAAACCTCATGTCTATTAAAATGCACATGTAGTATGAACTACCTGGGAGGCTGAGGCAGGAGGATCGCGTTAGTGTGGGAAGCAGTTTGCAGTGAGCTGAGATCGGACCACTGCACTCCAGCCTGGATGACAGAGTGAGATCCTGTCTCAGAAAACAAAAAGAAATTAATAAACAAACAAAAAACCTATGGACCTTATAGCTGTGGGTCAGTTTCAGGTCTCCCAAGTCAGTCTGTTGATGTATTTGTGTCTCCCAATGCTGCTTGCACATTGCCTTGTTTTATAACAGCTTAAAGTGAGTCTGAATGTCAGGTTGTGCAAGTCCTCTGGTTTTGTTCTTTTTCACACAGCATAATAAGCTTTGAAATAGGTCATAACTTTTGTAACCATCACATAGATCAAGATATGCTGTCACTTCCTCCCTCTCATTTCAGTGTGGGACACAAGTCTTTGCTCATCTATGCTGATTGCCCCCTTGGGGCCAAGGATCCTTGCTACGGGAAGTAAGGGACCCCAAACAGAGGGACAAGCTGCAGCTGCAGCAGAGGAACATAAATTGTGAAGATTTCATCTTAATGTAGACATTTATTAGTTCTCAAATAATACTTTTATAATTTCTTATGCCTGTCTTTAATCTCTTAATCCTGTTATCTTCATAAGCTGAGGATGTACGTCACATCAGGACCACTGTGATAATTGTGTTAATTGTACAAATTGATTGTAAAACGTGTGTGTTTGAACAATATGAAATCAGTGCACCTTGAAAAAGAATAGAATAATAGCAATTTTTATGGAACAAGGGACGACAACCGTAAGGTCTGACTGCCTGCGGGTTCAGGCAAAAAGAGCCATAATTTTCTTCTTGCAGAGGGCCTATAAATCGACATGCAAGTAGGAAACTTATTGCTAAATTCTTTTCCTAGCAATGAATATTAATATTAATACCCTGGGAAAAGAATGCGTCCCTGGGGGGAGGTCTATGAACAGCCACTCTGGGAATGTCTGTCTTGTGCAGTGAGATAAGGACTGAGATAAGCCCTGGTCTCCTGCAGAACCCTCAGGCTTACTAGGGTTGGGAAAACTCAGCTCTGGTAAGTTTGTGGTCAGACCGGTTCTCTGCTCTGGAACCCTTTTTCTGTTGTTTAAGATGTTTATCAAGACAATATGTGCACCGCTGAACATAGACCCTTATCAGTGGTTCTGCTTTTGCCCTTTGCCCTGTGATCTTTGTTGGACCCTTATCAGTGGTTCTGCTTTTGCCGTTTGCCCTGTTCCCTCAGAAGCATGTGATCTTTGTTAGACCCTTATCAGTGGTTGTGCATGTGGTCTTTGTACCTACTCTCTGTTCTTCCACCCCCTCCCCTTTTGAAGCCCTTAATAAAAACTTGCTGGTCTGAGACTCAGGTGGGCATCGTGGTCCTACCGATATGCAATGCTACCCCTGGTGGCCCAGCTGCAAAATTCTTCTCTTTGTACTGTCTCTTTTTATTTCTCAGCCAGCTGACACTTATGGAAAATAGAAAGAACCTACATTGAAATATTGGGGGTGGGTTCTCGCAATAGATCTTCTCTTCTACCCTCTGGAGAGAATAAATCTTCAGTTGTCTGCAGGGAGGAGGAACATGCAAAAAGTCCACAACACTCAGCACAGAGTCCTGATTTTAGTGATGGGGTTGGTTAGCCTCATGTTTCAGGCCTTTCAAAATCTTAGAAAAAGTTTTCTTTATTTCTAACTGTGAAACGTACAAAGCTTTGGGTGATGTATAATTTCTTCTTCTTCTAGAAAGATCACAGGAGACCTAATGTTTGTGTCCCCCCAAAACACCTTGATTGAAACCCTAACCTTCCCCCGCCCATCCCAGGAAATGTGTTAAAATTATTAGGAGGGGCCTTTGGGAGGTAATTAGATCCAGATAGTGGAGTCCTCCTGAGTGGGATTAGTGCCCCTATAAAAGGGACACTACAGAGCTCTTTCCCCCTCTTTCAGCCACCTGAAGATACAGTGGGAAGATGGCAGTCTACGACCGGGAAGAGGTTCCTCACCATAACCCTACCATGCTGGCACCTTGATCTTAGACTTGCAAACTCCAGAACTATGAGAAATGTCTGTTTTGGATGAGCCACCCAATTTATGGTACATTGTTATAGAAGCTCCAACTAAGAGAGAGATGGAGTCCCATGGAAGGTGTCTAATTTTTGATGCTGGTCATTGCATACTTTGAGTGGGATGTTGCAAATTAGAAACTGAGGGAGAGCTGAACTTTCCAGTATATAAAAGAAGAGAGTGGAGGGGCAGAGATACAGAATGGGGAAGAACAAGTTGGAACCAGAAAACTGATTTCAGGGTCTGGCACTTGAATGTCTGATTTTGGAGAAAGAGAAGACACTGGTAGGTGTATCCAGAGACGAAGACCTTCAGTGGAAACGGCAGACATTTAAAAGCCATTTGATTACAACTTTCACTTGTTTGTATGTAGTCCTTCTTTTCCCATCTTTGTAAGTGTGGCACAGGTGAACTGGATGTGTTTGTCCAATGTGTTTTTGGAATGCATGTGTAAATAAAAATGACTGTGTCATACTTCAAATATTCATCCCGGAACCTCCTAGAGTTCCCTTAGGTTCTGCCAGCTGTACATTGAAAGTACAACAGGCCGATAGTGGGAATTAATTTTCATTGCACATTTCTAGGAAGAGGGAGGAGGAGGAGGGGGAATGTGACAGTCTCAACAACAGTTGCTATACTCTTACGGAAGTGGTTTTCCTATGTGCTTCTCAACAGATCGGCCCTTTCTTCAAATAAGAGCAGTTGGAACAACAAAAGCTGTTTAGTTGTACCCTTGGAATCCACGGAAATCCTGGGTAGGGAGGCTCCAGTACCACCAACTGGAGAGACTGCGGATGCCTAGTAGCTGGTACTGGCCATTGTCGTAGGCTTTGTCCACTTTGACAAACTGAAGATGGGGACTCGACTCACCTTCGCCAGCCACGGGAGGACCTCCAGACGAGGTTAGGTCGGCTTCATGGTAACTTTAGATCCTGAAACCTCACAGGATTTTTCTTCTCTTCCCTTTGATCTCTCTTTCGCTTACTGAACAGAAGGGGACTCGCCGCCTTTCTTTCCCGTCAGAAAGGGATCCCTTGCGGACAGGAACGAAGTGAGTAGCTGGTTTCCCCTACGTGTCCTTCCGGGCCTGGGTGTCTCGGGAGCTCAGGCTGACCGGAGACCTAATTACCGGCGAGTGGGACCAGCAGGAGCCTGGAGGGGCGTGCACTGGGGTGGAGGTTTGGCGCCGGGGGTCCAGAACAGCAGTCAAACCCTCTTCTTCCCCGCGCACCGCACACCTGCCCCGCCTCCCCATGCCGAAGGAAGTGGCCCGTAAGGCTTCTCTGCAGACCCAACCAAAACAGGCCTGAAGCTCCAGGAGGGCGAGAGGATCCTCTTTGAGTGAAACCAGCCTTCTGCCTGGCTGGCCCTGGTCAACACACTCGGAAGAAGCCGATTTGGCGGACAGAACGGAAGAAAAGACCTAAAGGTAGAATCTCATGATGTCGAGATGTTAAAATCCTCCAATTTTAAGGTCCGACTGTGCGGGGGAGTGAGGGGGTCTCGAGGTGGATCGACCCCTGAGCCTTCATCTGGAGAGTCCTCTGCACAAGCTCAGAGGACAGGACTATGAGCAACAGTGGTTCCCAATAGGCGGCAACTTCACCCTCACACTACTCCCACATCCCCGCTGGACACTAGGCCAGACTAGGGGAAGCCCGGAGGGAGAATGTTAACCCCTTGGCATCTATCTAGTCAGCGGACGCGAGGAATGCTGCTAAACACCTTACAATCCACCGGAGGGCCCCTCCCCCACCCCGAAGTGGCCATTCCTCCGAGGTGGAGAAATTCGCATGTGGGTCAATGCCCATGCACTTGGCCGACGGGAAATCACGAATTGGTGACCTATTGGATTTTGGATTTGAGGAAAAAACTCCAGCGTCAGAGGGAACTCTAGGAGTTTTGCCCGGAGCATAAGGAAGGGTAGCGTTTCCGTCGCCTAAGATGGGAAAATGGCAGGTGTCGCAGGTTGCAGAGGAAGGTCAGAGAGCAGTTGAGGGCCCCGGAGCTTCCCTGGAAAGAGTTTTCCATCCAGCCCTTCTCGGTTTCCGCACCCATGTGGGTCCTTTATGATGTTGGGGATGCAAAGGTCTGAGTCCTTTATGATGTTCGGGGTGCCCTGGTTTCACCCCAGGAGCCTCCTCGCTCCTGCCTGCTCCTGGCTACCCGGTGCGCGGCTCTGGCCCCGGCGACCAGCGACTGTTTCTCCACGCGCTGCCGCTTCGCAAAGGCACATCTCTAGGTCAGTGGTCAGGTGCAGCCAGGACGCTGCAACTCTCTCCAGGACTCGGGACTCGTGGCCAGGGTGGGCCTCGCGGAGTGCTGGGTGCGTCGCCTGCGGGCTCCTCTTTCGGAGAAAGGAGGGAGGGAAAGGCCTTGTGAGACGACTCCAGGAGCGACCAAAAACCCCCACAAGGCCCAAGTCCTCCCAGCGCACAGGGAAACAGTCACTTATATGGCAAGAAGGTTGAGAAAGACCCTCTCGTGCCCCCGTGCTGGCCTAGTGGGTATGATTCAGCTCTTTCACCACTGCATCCCGGGTTCGATTATCGGTCAGGGAATTGTTTTGCACTGACTGTCCACCGGCAGGAATCTTTCTATACTCCGCTGTCAGCCGGCCTACTCCAAGGGCCAGAGGCAGAACAGTCCTTCTGCTAGGTGCAAACCCTGGCGAAGGAGGGCAAGTCCTGGTGGACGGCCTCTCATGACACACTGCTCTTATTTATCTCCGTGTCATCCGCAGAAGGGGCTTCAGAGAGAGACTGAGCGCCTCCCTCAGGTGTTCGCCGCCGTGCAGAGATGCCAGCCTTCGTGGAGCTGCACCCAAGAAGCCCACCGTCTTTGCCGTCTCCGCCGTCCCGGAGGCGCCGATTGGGCCGAGCTGCAAATAACTAAGAGAGAGGCCAAGCCAAGTCGTGGCGTTTGTCCGTGGCACATGTTGTCAGCTGACACAGGCGGTCAGCTGAGCCTCTTCACCTCCGTTCGCAGCTAACGTGCTTCTTAGGCCTTCGGAAGAGGCGACCGGAGGCGATGTCCGCGAGGTTGGGAGGGGGGTGAACGGCGGGTGAGGTCCTCCAGGACCGCCCTTTTGTTGATTGAGTGGTAGAGGGGGACGATGTTCGCTTATCCAACAAAGACAGCAGGTGGAGTAGACACAAATGGAAAACTGTGGTCGGTGCCCTAAGCAGAAGGCAGGTGTAAAAATCACTAGGACGTCAAAGCGATGGTACCACAGTCAAATCCCACAATGTCTGTCTACACTCTACCAAGGAATTGCGCACGCTCCCCCCTTTTCTATTCAGTACTCCCAAGAAGGGTTGGGACGAACCCCGTGTCCACTGTAAGCTCAGGGGGGAGCGGGCGGGGAGGGAGGTGAAGTGCACAGACTGGGCAGAGGCGGTGGATAGAAGCGCTGGGGTGAGAGGGCGCGGTGGCTGCAGGGCGGGATCCGCTGCTGAAAGGACGGCTGTGTTGTCTTGTGGGTGACTGTTGGTGGAATCTTTGGCGGAGAGTGGTTTGGAAGAATGGCGCCGGACAAGCAGAGGGGAAGGTGGTGACCCTGAGTGTGCGGCTACGGGAGAGGAGGCTGTGCTGTCTCTCCTCTCCTCTTACCTGGCGGGGGACAGACCGTGGTCAGGAAGGGGGTTCTCCCCGGATGAGGCTAGTCCACCGCACTCTGGCTGCACTGACCTCTGCGATTTCCCCACACACGGGGCCCTTGTTTGCGGTGGTGTTCGTGCTACCCGGGGGCTGGGTTCGCACTCTCTCCTGACATACCCTGGCTCACCGCCGACGCGGATATCGCCGCCAGAGACCCTTCGCCGCCCTCCTAGGGATCTTGAGGGCCTTCCTTGTTGTTCTCACCCAAGCTTACAAACAGACAGATGTGAGATCTCTGTTTTACACGCTGAATTTGGCTATTGGCAAAAAAGCCTGACCTATAGCTTGGGTCTCCCCCGGGCCTGCACACGACTTCCCGACTCCTGCCTCCTAGCGTGGCTCTTGGCTCCTAGGCAGACAGCCTCCACCAATCTTGGAACCGTTGCAGCCACAGCCCCCGCAGGCTGGCGGTCAGACACTAGCAGGAAAAAGGACATAAGGCGTCCGTGGTGGGAAAGCATGGGAGACGTCGCTTTCCCACAGGGTGAGAAGGTCTCCCTACAGTCTTTGGAGACAAGATGGATGGAGGCACCCCTTCCAGCACCAAGGCGGCTGCTCCTGAGGCCTGGCTCCGCACGGAGGCTCCTGGGTCCCGCGCGCCCTCTCCCTACCCGCGGTAGCAAGAGCTGCTTCACAAATCTCAGTCGGCTTCCTCTTCCGCCTCTGCCTCCTCTTCCTCCCCAGCCGTCCTTGGGACAGTAAGGCTCCCAGCCCATGGAAAAGACTTAGCCTCCTCTCCAGCCCTTGGAGAGGGAGTTGGAGGCACTTCTCCTAACCCCAGGAGGACAGAGACCCTGAGGCGGGAGGGGACCGCTTCCCTTGCCAAGAGAGGGTAAGGAAGGGAGTCAAGGATATAATTTTCTTCAGCAAATAGTGTAAGGGGAAATCTGAGGATGCTAAGAGTTTTTAAAGCCTTTGCCCCATCACATAAGTAATCTATGATTTTTCTGTTACACAAATCAGCACTCCTACTCCTCCCTCCTTCCCCACCCCAATCCTGATTCCTGTTTACAAAGAATGCTCAAAAACACAGAATTATGTATAACAGTTCCCAGTTTACTCAGGAAATTCTGAGATTACAAAGATACTGTACAAATAAACAAGTGAAGGGAAGAACCTTGGTGGGTCCAATATAGTATGGCCATGGTTTTATACTCAAAATATAGAAAGACAACCTCAGAATAAGGAAACTTTTGGAATTGAATAAATCAAGTTTATCATTGGAACGCAGAGAAAAAAAAAACTCTCCAAATGTTGCTGATCTTCTGTTTTAAACTACTGTTAGACTGGGCAGTGGGAGAGCAAGGGAATCCGCCAAAGATTTTTGGATGAAAATTAACCACTCCTTTTCTACCATAGTCACATCCCAATGTCCCTCAGATCAGAATCCTTTGGAAGGAGTGTCCAAGAGGTATAAAGCAAAACCAGAAAAAAAGCAAAACTCACAAATTCTGTAGTTCGTTTTCTCTCATTAAAAATACAAATATCAGGCTAACACCTGTTGACACACAATACCAGGGACACAGAATCCCTCCTGGAAGACCTACGGGCCCACGGAAGGCGCGGATGCCAAGGTGGTCAACGAGGTTAAGTAACTCAGTGTTTGGGCATACCTCTGTGTGAGACTGTCTCCGCCCGAGGCCCTCATCTCTATGTGAATACCTCCCCACACGCTTCCCTTTTCCTTGGGCCGCTGAAGCCTCTGCGACCAACCACCAAAGAGTCTCCCCGGACCCTGCAGCTTCTCTCCTTCCCGAACCTTCTGGATCTTCGCTCCATAGTGACACGGGGCCTAAGGCAGTGGAAGGCCCAGCACGGGAATCCGTCTGATGGCCTTTGGGTTACCCAGGGGTTTGCCCCGGAGACTAGATGAAAGTAGCAAAGGTTTTAATTCCCAGTATTCAAAACTACAGCAACCCACTGGAAACACTACCCACTTTCAAGGACAGGCTTCAAGCACAAGAACTGTAAATTCCGGGATTAGTTCGAGCACAGAGAATGCTCCAGAGGTGGCACGCCCCTCAGGTTAGCTTCTAGCTGCCACGACCAAGGTCCATAAATGCAGTACAGCCTGGGTAATATAATAACTTTGTTGGGTAGGAACGTAGTAGCCCTTCCTGCCTGAAGGGTAAGAAGGCCTGCATGGCCACCAGTGGGACCGAGTCTCCCACGTGGGAGAAAAAATTTCTGCTGCTGAACTACCAATCCACCACCAGGAGCGGTTTCACCAGATCTAATTTTGAAGAGTCTCTGGAAGAACTCTGAAGCGGAGGTTCTAAAAAAGGTTTGCATAGGAAATTCATCCAGGCCTTTGTCTCTGGTCCCAGATCTTGTGAAAACTTCTGGAAATTTCATTTCCTCACTGATGAGGTAATCTTTTTGCAAACCCCTGCCTTGGTGCTTTCCAAACACTTTCCTCCCAACCCTGAGACAAACGGGCTTTCAAAGACCCAGGAGCTGGAGATTTAGGGGTGTGTCCAGGTTACTCCAAAAGATCTGTGGGATGATCGAGCTTCTCTTCATCTACACCTCTTTTGATTCATTTGAAAAAGCCAAATATCTTGTTTCTAAACTCATGTTTTTAAGAAACCTACAAAAGTGGGAGTGAGTGAAAGTTCACTCCAATATTTCTTTTTTCAACCACACTCTTTGGCCACTCCAGGAGGCTATGTCGAGTGGCACAGTCATCCCAGGGACCCAGAGCTTTTCTCCTCCGATGCGTCTTTGGAGTCTCTAGTAAAGTCCGAGAATCAAAATGACTGTCATCCAAACTTTTGTGTCTTACAGAGATCTACACAAGAGAGAAAGTGAAAATTTCACTCCAAAATTTCTTCCTTTGGCAAACAGCGGAAGGTTTAGGGCAAGCCTTTGCTTCAAGTGCCTGTTGCTTCGTTAGCTCTGTTTTCCAAAAATATCTGTGTAAGCCTATTATAGAACTTTCCCACCTCCATCCTCCCTGCCTGTTTATGCCTGCCCATAGCACTAGAGATTCTCTTTTTAAAAAAACAAAACAAAGCAAAACAAAACAAAACAAACAAACAAACAAAAAACATGAGAGGTTATACCACATGGAGCATTGATGGTTCACTAAGAGAATTGTCAACTCCCACGCTGGAGACCTGGGTTCAGCTCACAGGGTGAATGCATCTCATGTCTGAATCTCCTCTTGCTCCCTTCTTTCTTTCCTCCCTCCCAAGCTTACATATCTTTGTTACTGGCTGGTGTTGTGAAGTCCCAGGTTCTTGGTGTCTCGAACAAAGAATTGGATGTGACACACAAACACACACGTAGCAAAGCAGCAAAAGACTTATTAAGCACAGTAACACTCTCAGAGAGGGGAGAACAGGCTAACTTCTGCAAAATGAGATCAGCATCAGTTTGGTGAACTTTGGGCTTTGGGTCTTTTTATATGTTTTTTTTTTTTTTCTCCTCTTCCTGGGGCTAATCTCTACCCAGCATGTGCCTTCTGATTGATAGGTGGGTTGCTTAGTTATTTGGCCCCTGTGTGCTTCCCGGTCACCTCCATCCCATAATTTTAAGTACACCCATGATCTGCAGTCCATATGCATTAGCTTTAATGAGCTGATTATCATACGGGGTCACTTTAGGGCTACTTTTTCTCTCTCACACCCGTGCCTATCTCTGATGAGCTGCCTCTTACTGGTTTGCTCTGGATCCTGCCAGCCATAAGCTTTTACTCACTACTCCATCTCACTTTTGTTTTTGCTGCTCAACTTCTGCTTATCTTGCTTCTTGCTCACCCACCTCTTTTTTTTTTAATACTTTAAGTTCTAGGGTACATGTTCACAACGTGCAGGCTTGTCATATATGTATACATGTGCCATGTTCGTGTGCTGCACCCATTAACTTGTCATTTACATTAGGTATATCTCCTAATGCTATCCCTTCCCCCTCCCCCCACCCCACGACAGGCCCTGGTGTGTGACGTTCCCCTTCCTGTGTTCAAGGGTTCTCACTGTTCACTTCCCACCTGTGAGTCAGAACATATGGTGTTTGGTTTTTTGTGAGAATGATGGTTTCCAGCTTCATCCATGTCCCTACAAAGGACATGAACTCATCGTTTTTTATGGCTGCGTAGTATTCCATGGTGTATATGTGCCACATTTTCTTAATCCAGTCTGTCATTGGTGGACATTTAGGTTGGTTTGAAGTCTTTGCTATTGTGAATAGTACCACAATAAACATACGTCTGCATGTGTCTTTATAGCAGCATGATTTATAATCCTTTGGGTATATACCCAGTAATCGGATGGCTGAGTCAAATGGTATTTCTAGTTCTAGATCCTTGAGGAATTGCCACACTGTCTTCCACAATGGTTGAACTAGTTTACAGTCCCACCAACAGTGTAAAAGTGTTCCTATTTCTCCACATCCTCTCCAGCACCTGTTGTTTCCTGACTTTTTAATGATTGCCATTCTAACTGGTGTGAGATGGTATCTCATTGTGGTTTTGATTTGCATTTCTGTGATGACCAGTGATGATGAGCATTTTTTCATGTGTCTGTTGGCTGCATAAATGTCTTCTTTTGAGAAGTGTCTGTTCATATCCTTTGCCCAGTTTTTGATGGGGTTGTTTGTTTTTTTCTTGTAAGTTTGTTGAGTTCTTTGTAGATTCTGGATATTAGCCCTTTGTCAGATGAGTAGATTGCAGAAATTTTCTCCCATTCTGTAGGTTGCCTGTTCACTCTGATGATAATTTTTTTTTTTTTTTTTTTGCTGTGCAGAAGCTCTTTGGTTTAATTAGATCTCATTAGTCTATTTTGGCTTTTGTTGCCATTGCTTTTGTTGTTTTAGACATGAAGTCCTTGCCTATGCCTATGTCCTGAATGGTATTGCCTAGGTTTTCTTTTAGGCTCACCCACCTCTTTATCCTGCTTCTGCTCCTACTCAGTTTGCCCTTTATCCAACTTCCACTTCCCTCTGCTGCTCTCCTGCCTCACCTTGACTCTTCGTTGCTTTGCCTATTGCACACCGAATTTACTGCAAATAAAACTCTCTCTGAGGAGGATACTGCTGCACGCTGCACCATGAATCCTCCATCTTCTACTCCACCTGTGGAGTTCCACGGTATGAGCAGTAGAGTAGCAGGAGCTGGAGCAGAGGTGGTGTTGGGTGAAACTCACATGGTGAAATTTCACTTATGCAAATGCTCAAGCACTTGTGAGAGGTTAGAATTAGCTCTTTCTTTGGAATGAGCTATTTCAGTGAGATGTTAAAGTGTAAACTCTTTCACCAAATAAATTGATGTGCTCAGGGTGAGTGAAAGAAAGGGGTAAATAAGGGTCAGTGCTGCAGGGCCAGAGCTAATGACACAAGCTTCTCTCCTCAGGCTTATTCATCTGAGATACATCTCAGGCACTTAAGCACGGCAATGCTAAGTTGGTGCTGATTACATACGTACACACATATAAATATATAGAAAGCATATAATATAAATATTACATGTGTAAATATAAATTGTAGCAATAAAATCAACACCAAGCTTGTTTTTAATCATTCACTCAAAATACATTGAACAGCTACTGTGCAGTGTTGGGACTGCTTAGAAACTTAAGACAAAATACTGGGCGTGATAGTGTGTGCCTGTAGTCCCAGCTACTCAAGACGCCTAGGCAGGAGGATGGCTTGAATTCAAGAGTCCAAGTGCAGCCTGGGCAACATAGTGAGATTCAGTCTTTTTTTTTTTTTTTTTTCTGAGACGGAGTCTCACTCTCACTCCAGGCCCAGGCTGGAGTGCAGTGGCACAATCTTGCCTCACTGCAACCTCCCCCTCCCGGGTTCAAGTGATTCTCTTGCCTCATCCTCCCAAGTAACTAGGATTACAGGCATGCATCACCACACTCAGCTGATTTTGTATTTTTAGTAGAGATGGGGTTTCACCATGTCGGCCAGGCTGGTCTAGAACTCCTGACCTCAAGTGATCCACCCACCTTGGCTTCCCAAAGTGCTGGGATTACAGGCGTGAGCCACCATGCCCAGCCAAGACCCAGTCTTTAAAATAATGACAAAAAATAAACACATAAATCTCAATATGCCAAAAATATTACAATTTCAGAGGAGTGCTGTAGGGTCTAATGTTTATTAACTTCTGGCATTTGACTGATGGTTTTCAAAGCTCTTCCCCCATTTTTCAGGGGGTGTAAATTAAGGCAAGTTATTTAGTATTTACTAAATTTGGGCTTCTTCATATGCAAGGGGGTTATGATAATAATACCTACCTTGTGAGGACAGTATGAGGACTAAACAAAATCGTGTATTTATAGCTTTGGCCAATCCCCATACACATTGAGCACTCAACTAAGTGTTAGCTACTAGATTTTAAATTTTAAATTATGCTTGTAGTTTTTAAGGTAACATTTACATTCATTGAAATGTTAACTGAATTTTTTGATGAATGAATACACTTATGTAATTCATACCCTTATCAAGACAGACCATTTTTAGCACCCAGAAATTTCTCTTGTGTACCTTCCCAGTGAATCCCCTGCTGGAAGGAACTGCTGTTATGATTTTTTCACCACAGATTAATTTTGCCTTTTCTGGAATTTCAAATAAATGGGATGGTATGCACTCTTTTGTGTCATTTATTTATCTTCACATACTTTAAAATAAAAAGGTCTAATTGGGGATGTAGTAAAAACCTCCTTCCCAGCAGTAGCCACCAGTCAAGATTCTTTCTCTCTCTCTCTCTCTCTTTTTTTTTTTTTTTGACAGGATCTTTCTCTGCCATACAGGCTGGAGTGCAGTGGCGTGATCATGGCTCACTGTAGCCTCTCAACCTTCTGGGCTCAAGCAATCCTCCCACCTCAACCTCCCAAATAGCTGGGACTACAGGTGTCCACCACACCCAGCTAATTTTGCTTGTATTTTGTGTAGAGACAGGGACTCACCAAGTTGCCCAGGCTAGTGTCAAACTCCTGAGCTCAAATGATCTGTCGGCCTTGGCCTCCCAAAGTGCTTGGATTACAGGCATGAGCCACTGTGCCTGGCTCAGTCTTCCTCTCTTGAAGCAACCAATATTATTAGTTTTATGTGGACCATCCCATGGCTATCATTATTAATTCAGGTGTCTATACAACGCTCTCTGAGAACCCAGTTTTAAAGATTACCCAAAGAATCCCTGCGACAACCCAGCCTAAAACGATATAAAATCAGTTTTAATATAACTGAAGTTTTTAGATTCTGACTATAAATATCAGATTGTCACATTTTACCTTTCTCTGACTTTATGCCAAATTTACTTCAACTTCTAACATCTATTGTTGTCATTTATGAACAAATGTGTATTTCACAAATGTGGAAATACAACCACGAGCCAAACAAAACCAAATCCTGGACTTACGGAGCTGATGGTAAAAAATTCCCCAACATAACCACTCGATTACAGTTTTATGCAATGTGATAGGAGTAAGGGACCACCGTAGGGAGGTCAGAAGTTGCCTCTCAGAGGTGGAGACTACAGCTGTTGTCAGAAGGATGAGGGTTGGAAGAATCTTCAGGCACAGAGCAAATCATAAGCAAAAGCTCTATGGAGTCGAGGAAGCTGGGTAAATAGGGAATAAAAGAGGCCAGTTTGGCTGGAGCAGAGAGAAAAGAATGGAATTGGTCTGACCTGTGAGAAGAGATGGAGAGGTGGGCAAAGCGCCTGGCCATTCAGGGCTTGATTAGTTAGGAGGTTTTGTCTAAGAGAATGGGAAGGTGTTTAAGTGGTTTGGGCTGGGAAGTGACAGGGTTTACATTATATTTTGAAAAAGCCACTCTGCCTGTTGTGTTGAGATTAGAGAGGCGATAAAGGGGATATGGGTAAACCACATGGAGACTAAGTCAGTAGTCCCTCCAACCCCACTCCCCAGGTGAAGGTAGCCTAGACTAGGGTGGTGATGGAGGAGATAGAAGAGGACAGATTCAAGGAAAATTTGGAAGGTAAAAACCAGTAGGATTTGCTGAAGGATGGAATACAGGAGGGGAGAGGTAGATTATCAGGGATGTATCTTAGTTTTCTTATAGAAGATGGATTCAATTGCAATGAAATTGTTAATTGAAATTGACTTTAAATAATGGCACGACCTAAAGTTATGCAAACATTTGCCTTAGATAAAATTTCAAGTTTTCGAAGTTTTTAGCTGGGTGGACGTCATGGCTTTACTTCGTATGTCTTGGTATTTCCTAATCTTGTTGAAAAAAAAAAGTTTTTCTTTTTCTCAAAGGCTTATTTCAGTGGAAGCCCATCTGCGAAATGTGTTATAAATTTAAATTAGAAAATACAAGTGCCATCGACACGTTGGTTACTGTTTTTGCGAGTGACCTAAGGCCACCTCTCGGGGGAGCTGGGGTTGCCTTCTGAAGCCTGGGCGTCTGCGGCCCGGGCCTGGAAGTCAGACTATGGGGCGGTGCGGAAGCGGGAGGCCTGGAGTCCTAAACGCCGGGTCGCTCCCGGCTCCCGAGGGGGTGTGTCTCCCGCCTCTTTATCATGGCAGGGGAAGTTCAAGTGGCCGGGGAAATCAGCGAATTGCAGGGTCAAGGGCTGGTGCTTTGAAAAAGAGGCGGGGGGAGAGAGGGATTTCCCCGTCCCCGCTGCACTCGGTCCTCCGTTACTCGTTTTCTCGGCCCCTGCGGCCCCTAACCTGCTCCAACCGGTTGTGCGGTAGAGGCGGCTGGGTCCTTTTAAGGTCCCTGCTACGCCTGCGCTGGGCGGCGGTAGAGACAGCCGCGGTGCTGGGAGGGGTAGGTGAGGGTCGCGAGGCTGCCTGAGCTTCTGAGTGAGCCTGGTGCTTTTGGGAACGCGGGACGGGCGACCTGCGGTGCCAGGAGCGAGGCCGCGGCACCACTGCGCCGCTGCCGCCTGGATGGGAAGTTAAGGTTTACTGCGAAGTCCACCCAGCGTTCCGAGGTGAGGGCGCCGCGCCAGGCCAGGCGGGCGGCAAGTCTGGGACCTGCGGGCGCACAGCTGGGCTGAGGCGCGGCGCGCGGGGGCCCCCGCAAGTTTTGCCACGCGAATGGGGCGGACGCGCCGGGCCCTGCCGGCCCCCCCGGGGCTTACTTTCCCTGCGCTGGATTCCTCGCCTGCGGCTGCCGCCCGCAGCCCTCCTCTCGTGGGCTCTGGGGAAGAAACTCGCTGGAGGGTGTTCTGTGGCATCCCAGGGGGTGGAGGGACGGAGCAGCTTCGGGGGCACGTCCTCGGAAGTCCTGTGGAGTACACGGACCCTGCACCCCACCCGCGAGGCGGTTCCTTCTGGGAAACTGAGGGGCAAGAGTGCTCTCGCCCCTGACTTGCAAAGTTGGGGTCTTTATTGGCCTCAGGGATTGTACTCCTGGCGGTGTCTCCAGGCTGGTGATAGGCAAGCCAGGTGTGCCAGGTCCAGGATGCACGTGAGGAGCGTTTGTAGCCATCACTGAATCACCTCATGACTAGCGGGGCAAGCCTCAAATTCACCGCAGGACTTCTGGTAGGTTGGACTGTGGTGTTGGTGTTTGCAGTGCAAAGAGTTGCTGTGATTTTCCTGTGCCTGTCTGTCTGTCTTTCCTTGAGGCTTCTTAGAGCATCACATTTGGCTTCCTTTCACCCAAGAGTTAACCAAGACTTTTGGAATGGTTTGCTCGCTTTCCTCCTACCTTTTGCTGGTGGAGCTACTTTCGAAAAGAAGCACTTTAAGAGGCTGACGCGGGCGGATCACGAGGTCAGGAGATTGAGACCATCTTGGCTAACACAGTGAGACCGCGTCTCTACTAAAAATACAAAAAATTAGCCAGTCGTGGTGGCGGGCGCCTGTAGTCCCAGCTACTGGGGAGGCTGAGGCAGGAGAATCGCTTGAACCCGGGAGGCGGAGGTGGCAGTGAGCCGAGATATCTTGTCACTGCTCTCCAGCCTGGGCAACAGAAGGAGACTCCCTCTAAAAAAAAAAAAAAAAAAAAAAGAAGAAAAAAAGAAAAAAAAAAGGCCTTTTCTTGCAGTGGTATCTTTTCTTTGAGTTACAGTGTTGTTCATCCTTTCTTTGCCGAAAGAATGAATCCCACTGCTTCACGAAGTTAAAGAAAACTGATGTGCTGGTAGTTTTTAATCTTTGTTCTGAGGTGATATGCATTAATAACTTTCTTTTTGTTTTTAAATTTAATTAGTAAAATTTCACCAGTGAACCAAAAGCTCTTTTTTTTCTATTCTAAAATCCTAGCTTTAAGATTTCTGAGAACTTTGTGTCAAAGAAATCTTCGAAAAGTTACTGAAGAATACAGAGGAAGTTCACAATTTTAAATGTGCAGGTGGTCTGGGCGCGGTAGATCACACCTTGTAATTCCAGCATTTCGGGAGGCCAAGGTGGGCGGATCACTTGAGCCCAGGAGTTCCAGACCAGCCTCGGCAAAATGCCATCTCTACTAAACATACAAAAATTAACTGCGTGGTCAACAGAGCCTGGGAGGTTGAGATTGCAGTGAGCGGTGATCATGCCAGTGCACTCTGGCCTGGATGGCAGAGTGCGACCCTGTCTCAAAAAAAAAAAAAAGTACAGGTCATGAGTTTTTACTAAATGAACCACCACAGATTAACAAATAGAACATTACTATATTGGGGTATATATGTAGGAGTGGGATTGTTGGTTTTAGAGCTATATGAATGATAAAACTTTAGTATTACATATTGCCGAACATTTTCCCAAAGTGGTTTTACCAATTAGCAGGGAATATTCCGGTTACCCCACATCCTTGCTGATGCTTGTCAGTTAAAAATTATTTTGTTATTCTAGTAGAGGTACAGTAATATATCAATGTGGGTCCAACTTCCATTTTCCTGGTATTGAGATTGAGTATCTTTTATTGCCATTTATATGTCCTCTTTTATGAAGTGACTGTTTAATCTTTTTATCCAGTTTTCATTGATATGATTTTCTGTTGATTTGTAATACTTTATTCTGGATATGCATCCTTTCTAGGATATATATGAATTGCATTTCTCTTTTTTCAAACTGCAGCTTGCGTTTTCACTCTTTTAATGGTGTTTTTTCATGAACGGAGATTCTCTAATTTTTTTTTCTTTTTGAGATAAGAACTCACTCTGTTGCCCAGGCTGGAGTGCAGTGGTACAATCACAGCTCAGTGCAACCTCGACCTCCCAAGGCTCAGGTGATCCTCCTGCCTCAGGCCCTAAGTAGCTGGGACCTACAGGAGACCACCACCATGCTTAGCTGTTTTTCTATATTTTTAGTAGACATGGGGGTTTTGCCATATTGCATAGGCTGGTCTGGAATTCCTGGGCTCAAGTGATACACCTGGCTCGGCCTCCCAAAGTGTTGAGATTACAGGCATGAGCCACTGCACCTGGCGGAGTTTCTTAATTTTAATGAAATTATACTTTATCAATCTTTTCCTTTATGGTTACTGCTTTTTGTGTCCTGTTTAAGAAATCAATGCCTAGTCTAAGAGTATGAACACATTTTTCTGTGTTAACCTTAATGAAATATACTCTTATCAATCTTTTCCTTTATGGTTACTGCTAATTGTGTCCTGTTTAAGAAATCAATGCCTGGTCAGGTGCAGTGGCTCACGCCTGTAATCCCAGCACTTTGGGAGGCCTAGGCAGGTGGATCACGAGGTCAGGAGTATGAAACCAGCCTGGCCAACATGGTGAAGCCCTGTCTCTACTAAAAATACAATAATTAGCCAGGTGTGGTGGTGGGCACCTGTAATCCCAGCTACTCAGGAGGCTGAGGCAGGAGAATTGCTTGAACCTGGGAGGCGGAGTTTGCAGTGAGCCAAGATTGCACTACTGCACTCTGGCCTGGTTGACAGAGTAAGACTCTGTCTTGTACAAAAAAAGAGACAGACAGAACGAAAGAAAGAAAGAAAGTGAAAGAAAAAGAAGAAATCAAGCCTAGCCTAAGAATATGAACTCATTTTTCTGTATTAACCTTGTAGCAATTTTATTTTAGTTTTTGCATTTTTTTTTTCCAGACAGGGTCTCACTCTATTGCCTAGGCTGGAATGTGGTGGCATAATCTCAGCTCACTACAACCTCCACCTCCTGGCTGAAGCAATCCTCCCACCTCAGCCTCCTGAGTAGCTGTGACTATAGGCATGTGCTATCATGCCTGGCTAATTTTTGTATTTTTTGTAGAGATGGGGATTCACCATATTTCCCAGGTTGGTCTTGAACTCTTGGGCTCAAGTAGTCTGCTTGCTTCAGCCTCCCAGAGTGCTGGGATTACAGGCATGCACAACCATGCCTGGCTAATTTTTTATTTTTTGTAGACATGGTCTTCCTATGGTGCCCAGACTAGATTCAAACTCCTGGGCTCAGTTGATTCTCCCACCATGACATCCCAAAGTGTTGGGATTACAGGTGTGAGCCATCACATCTGGCCATTTTAGTTTTAATAATTTTTATATTTTTCTAATTTAAAACAGGTGCTAAAATGTCTTACAGCTATTATTTGTAAATATAGTATTCATTATTGTTATTATGATTATTTTGTATGTGTTCAATCTCATTTTCAACATAAGCTCCTGAAAATTAGAGATTTTGTCTCTTTTATTCACCACTGTATTCTGAGTACTTGACCTTGCCTGGCATGAAACGGATATTGAATAAATATTTGTTAAATGAATGAATGAATAACATACTAATACCATATTCAACAATCTCCAAGTATCACAGTTTTCACCACCTAACAAATAAAATAGCTTGTATAGAGCAGAATCATAGTCAACCTGCCAAAAAAGTATATGTCAATGAAAAATAAACCTTTGTATGTGTAGCTGCTAAGATTTTGGGGCTTTTGTTACTGTAGCATAACCTACTGAAAGCTCAGTGAGACAGTGTATAGAATATACGTGTACAGATTGACCAGATAGACCAATAGATGAGATTCCAAAGATAGTTCAATAAGCATTAACTAACTACACCCATACTCTCTTAATTCCCTAACAGAAATAATCAAATTCTTGTTCACTAAGATCTGCCTCAAATACTTTGTGAAAACTTCCCTGGCTACTCAAGTATTTAGTCAGGACTCTTTATTTTCTCCCCCCAGGCTGGAGTGCAGTGGTGTCATCATAGCTCACTAACCTCTAACTCAAGGCTCAAGGAAGCCTCCTGCCTCAGCCTCCCGAGTAGCTGAGACTACAAGTGTGTACCACCATGCTCAGCTAATTTTTCATTTTTTATTTTCAGAGATGGGGTCTTACTATGGTGCCCAGGCTGGTCAGGACTGTTTTTTTTTTTTTTTTTTTTTTTTGAGATGGAGTCTCACTCTGTCACCCAGCCTGGAGTGCAGTGACAAGATAGCTCACTGTAACCTCCGCCTCCCGGGTTCATGCTATTCCCCTGCCTCAGCCTCCCAAGTAGCTGGGACCACAGGTGCCTGCCAACACGCCCGGCTAATTTTTTGTATTTTCAGTAGAGATGGGGTTTCACCATGTTAGGCAGGATGGTCTTAATCTCCTGACTTCGTGATCTGCCCATCTCGGTTTCTCAAAGTGCCAGGATTACAGGTGGTCAGGACTGTTGATTACATACGACAGAAACCCAACCAACTCTAGTTCCCCACCACCTTTCAATCTGCTCCTCCTTGGGTCTTCCCAGTCTCCGTAAATGGCAGCTCCATCCTTCAAGTTGCTGAAGCCCCAAATCTCGATGTTAACCTTGACTTCTTTCTTTTATTTCATAGGCAATCTGAAGGCAAATCCTATTTAGACCCAGGCAAAGGTTCCTGGTGACCCAAGCTCTCACCAGCTGATCGTCCCTTACCATCCTCCTGAGGGTGTCTGGAGCTTCAGTGCTGTGTGCTCTTGGCCTCCATCCTTGGGATGCCACGGACTCCCACTGTCCAGGGCTTCCAGTGGACTCTCCGAGGCACTGACGTAGAAACTTCCCCATTCAGTGCACCAAGAGCAGCCTCACACGGTGTGGGCTGACAAGAAGGGCTGCCAGATCCAACAGGTAAAAATCCCGAGGCATTGCCAGCTCGATGGGGTCAGAGGATCCTCTTTTTATTATGACTCAGATGTGAAGGGAAGATGCCAAGGTCCCTAAACATCTCAGGGCCTTGACTGGCATGAAACAGATACTAAATAAATATTTGTTAAATGAATGAACAAATATTCACAGCATGTGCTGCCTGCAACCTGCAGTGCCGTGGTCAGGGGGAAGTGATTTTACTTCAGGAGAGGACAGTGTTCTCTCCAGGACTTTTCCTTAGTAGCTAGATCTGCATCCCTCTCCTGTCTCTTCCCCTCTCAACCCCCATTCTCTGCCTCCATTCCTCTGTGTTTCCACCCTGCTGTCCCCTTTCACCTGCTTCCTCCTCTTCAGGTTTTGTGGCTCAGCCCCTCCCTGTCCACTTGCATCCCCCAGACTAAGGCCCCTGCACTGTCCTGGGTGGGGAGATATGTCTGGTTTTAGGCAGTGCCCTCTAGATGTGTCCAGGATGGGGAAACATGGCTCAGTTGCCAGTATAATGGGTTAAAAGAGAGGCCACTTTTGAAGGCCTTTCCCATCTCCAATTCCAGAATCCTGTAGGACTTATAATTTATGGGCCACAGTGGAATTCTTGGTTCCCCAGGACTTTGTGGTGGACACCTTCTTTCACTGAGCATTCATGGGGTGACTATTAGGTACCAGGCCCTGGTCTGGGCTAGAGGCCCCATAATGAGTAAATCTCAGGTCACTACCCAATGGAACCCACCACTGCAGGCATTGAGAGGGGGAGAAAGAAAGGGGCGTGGCCTGTTTGTGTCTTTCTCACGTGGTCGCCCACTGGGTCCTGGGGGAGTGGGAGCCAGTGCAAGGAGAGAAGTCCAGTGAGAATGGCAAATGGATGATGTCAGACCCAGGGGCTGGGGTCCCCAACTGCAGCCGGGTAGCTTCTGGAGTGGACAAGGAGCAGCAGGGAAGGTCATGGCCTGGTGTTCTGGAGTCCATCATCTCATCTCATTCTTGTGGGCACCAGAACTTACCCAAAGATAAGACTCAGTGTCTTGCAACAGTGGGCCAGAGTCAGAATGTGTTTCAGAGGAGGAGGAAGGGGTTGTACCCCATGGAAACAGTATATGGTTTTACAGTAGTGCGTCTCTCTCTAATAACTAGTTAGTGTGTTCCTGTTAATGGAAAATATTGGTGGTGTAAGTTCCCCTGGATGTTCTCATCTTCATGTAAATTTGTTAACTTCCTCCCTCCCTCCCTGCCTGCCTGCCTGCCTTCCTTCCCTCCTTCCTTCCTTCCTTCCTTCCTTCCTTCCTTCCTTCCTTCCCTACTTCCCTCTAACTCTCTCTCTCTTTATTCTTTCCCTCCCTCCTGCCCACCCACCCTCCCTCCCTTCCTTCTTCCTTTCCTCCCTCCCTCTATTCTTTCCTTTCTTCCTTTCTTCTTTTCTTTTTCTTTCTTTCTCTCTTTTTCTTTCCTTTTCATTCTACTTTTTTGAATAGACCACACTGTACTGAAACCTACATTATTTACCAAAATCTCTGGAGCTGCTTCTGTCTTGCAGGCAGGGAGCTCGTCGTGTAGCCCTTAGCTCCTTCCAGCCCCCTCCTTTGATTTGTGGGTGCCACTGGGGCAGCTGCTGAGTCGCAGTGGTACCTAGTCTTCACCAAGTTCTGCCCACCCAGATGGTTTGTACCTATCCTTGCCAGAAACCTGCACTGTCTAGATTGCTGAGGCTGCTTCTACCTAACTGATCTGCTAGCTGTATTCCAGGGGCACCCCAGGGTTAGAGGTAAATGGCACAGGCATTGAAATCTCCAACTGCTGTGACTCCAGGTTGGTGCACTTCAATGCCAAGTACTAACACACAATAACAGGATGCCACCAAAACCTTGATATGGGGCTGCTGCATCCTAATTAAAAAAAAAAATAGACATTATTTTTTAGAACAGTTCTAGGTTTACAGAAAAATGGAGTGGATAGTACAGAGAGTTCTCCTAGGCTCCCCTGTCCTCCAGCACACAATTTCCCCTATTAGTATGTTGTATTAGTAGGGCGCATTTGTTACAATTGATGAACCACTGTTGATACACCATTATCAACTAAAGTCCATAGTTTACATTAGAGTTCATTCTTTGAGTTTCACAGATTATGGGTTTTGGCAATTACATAATGTCCTAAATCCCCAATACAGCATCATGCAAAATAGTTTCACTGCTGAAAATTCCCTGTGCTTCTCCATTTCATGGCTCCTCCTCTCCTCCATCCCTGACAACCGCTCATCATTTTACTATTTCTATCTTTTTGACTTTCCAAGAATGTCCTAGAGTTGGAATTGTACAGTTTTTAGGTTTCTAAACTGGCTTCTTTCTAGCATTGTGTACTTTAAGTTCCTCCATGTCTTTTCATGGCTTGATAGCTTGTTTTTTAAAATCACTGAATCAGATTTCATTGTATGGCTGCAACACAGTTTGTTTATTCATTCACTTGGTGAAAGACATCTTGGGTACTTCCAAGTTTTGGCAATTATGAATAAAATTGCTCTAAGTACTTATGTGCAGGATTTTGAGGGAATTTAACTTTTCCAAGGTGACTGTACTCTTTTGATTTCCACTAGCTATGGAGAGTTCTGGTTGCTCCTCGTCTTTGACAGCATTTGGTGAGTTCACCTTTTTGCATTTTAGCCATTCTAATAGGTTTACAGTGATACGTCATTGTTGTTTTAATGTGCAATTTCCTCACTACAAATGATTTTGAGCATCTTTTTCATATGCTTATTTGCCATCTGTATATTTTATTAATGAGGTGTTCAGATCTTTCACCTTTTTTTTTTTTTTTTTTTTTTTTGCTTTGTGTTGTTTAGTTCTCAGAATTCTTCATATATTTTGGACAGCAGTTTTTCCATCAGATTATTTTGTAAATATTTTCTGCCAGTCTGTGACTTGCTTTTTCCATTCTCTTAACAGTGTCTTTCACAGAGCAGAAGTTTTTAATTTTAATGAGGCTCAACTTAATTTTTTTCGTTAGTAGATTGTGCTTTTGGTTTTGTATCCAAGAAGCCATCATCAAACCCAAGATCCCCGAGATTTTCTCCTATCTCCTAGGATTCTTATGGTTTTGCACCTTACATTTATGTGTAAGATTTATTTTATAAAGGGTAGAACATGCATACCTGGATTTATTTATATATATATATTTTTGCATGTGGTTGTCCAGCTGTTCTAGCACCACTAGTTGGAAAGGCTATCTTTGCTGTTTTGAATTGTCTCTAAACCTTCATGGAAGGTCAGTGGGCTGTATGTAGGCCTGTTTCTGGGCTCTGTATTCTTTTCCATGGATCTATTTATGTGTGTTTTCTCTTTTCACCAACTTCACCCTATTTGGGCTACTGTAGCTTAATGTAAGTCCTGAAGTTGGTAGTGCCAAACTTCGGGGAGTTTTTCTGAACTTCATGATGAGAACCTGGTTGAGATCATTACAGTAAAACTTGGAAATGTGTGAGATTCCCCCTTAGTCTGGTTTTCAAGGAGTTTTCAGTGCTCTAGCCAGGCCACCCTGAGCTTCTAGTAATGTGTCAATACCATTTAAGTGCTCCTCCTACTTGCTGTCCCCAGCAGCTTCTCGTCCCTGTGAGCTGTGACTCCTTGTGTGTTAGCCTGTTTTTTTCATTTTTCAGGTGGCAGTTTTCCCTGTGACCTCAATTCTCTGGTCCACCCTAGAAGGGTTGGCTTTCAGTTCATTCAGCTTTTTTCTAGCTGTGAGGACAAGTCATGACCACCTAGCTCTTTCCATGTTGGAATAGAAACCCAAAAGTTCGTTTAAGGAATTACTTGTTATAAAAGTCACCCATTGTCAATGTACAACTCAATGATTTAAGTTGATTTATCGAATTGTGCAGCCATCAGCAGAGTTCAACTTTAGCACATTTTGTCACTTCCCAAATTCCCTTGAACCTCTTTGTAGTCATTTCCTAATCCCTGGTCCCCATGACTGGGTCTGAATAAAATAAATATTTGGAAAGCAGACTTCATTGTATTTACATTTTCCCGTGTTTGGGACTTTATATAGTGGTGGACTATTATGTTCGTTTTGTGACAAGTAGAGAAGAGATTGCATTCTAGGGATGGTTTTTGGGGGAACATAATAGTAGTCCTGTTTATGGCTCTCCTTGAATTGGTTCGTCTGTGCTGGTGACTGGTATTTGCTACCAAACCTTGTCTGGTGAGCACAAGAAAAGGAATTTAAAAAAATCTGCTATTAAAATCGAAGTGATACATTTTCATATAATAATATGTGGAGTTAAGTAATGAACCATCTTTATTTTTTTACTTATTCATTTATTTATTTTGAGATAAATAATTGCACTGTTCCTCGGGATGGATTGCAATGGTGTGATCTCAGCTCACTGCAACTTCCACCTCCTGGGTTCAAGTGATTCTCCTGCCTCAGCCTCCTGAGTAGCTGGGATTACAGGCACCCACCACCACGCCTGGGTAATTTTTGTATTTTTAGTAGAGACAAGGTTTATCCAATTGGCCAGGTTGGTCTCTAACTCTAGACCTCAAGTGATCCACTTGCCTTGGCCTCCCGAAGTGCTAGGATTACAGACATGAGCCATGGCCCGAACGGAACCATTTTTATTCTTTCAGAAATGTGATTGATAACAGTAAAGCCACACTCTTCACATGCCTGAAATACCCCTCATTGTCTTCTTCAGGTGGCAAGGGCTCTGGAACAGCCACATAAAGGTGAGGGCAATATTTTTACTGTAGTTCTTTGATTGATTGATTGAATCTTTTTCTTTTAGAGGGGTTAGCATCTATGTATCTAAAATTGAAATTCAAGAGGAGAGACAGGCACCTGTACTAGTTTTCTCTTGCTGCCTATTATCACATTACCACAAACCAGTGGTTTGAAACCACAGAAGTCTGGAATGAAGTGGCTGGGTTCTCTGATAAGAGTCATGTGAGGCTAAAATCCAGGAATGGGCTGGCTGTATTTTTTTCTAGAGCTGAAGCTATTTTTCCAAGTTCACTACAGATACTGAAAGACTTCGTATTCTTGTTTCTGGGGGACTGAGGGCCCTTTGTCTTTGCTGACTGTCAGCCGGGAGACACTCTGACTCCAGAGGCCACCTGCTTTCCTCCTTACCTCTCTTTTCCATCATCAACCAATAATAACTCATGGAGTCCTTCTCAAGCTCCTACCTTCTCTGAGTACAGATCCTTGACATAATTCTCTTACCTCCTTCAACCTGTGAAACTGAACAAACAGCTTATCTGTCCCTGATGTGAAATGATGGGACAGTCATAGAATAACAACTACAGTGATTCTAGTTCAAAATGAGGGAACATGGAGGGGACAAAGAAGTCACTGACCTAAAAGAGTTTGGAAATGGAGCTGGGCAAAATCCAGCAGGAGTTTCTTAATTAGGATCCACAGCCTGGGACCGACCTGCCTTCCTGTGGGTCTTTGCCTCTGGGCTCTCTGCTCTGCATTTCTTGAAACCATTATTATTTATCTTTTTTCTCACACTCTTTTGCATATGGCTCCTATTGCACTCAAAATGTTTTTGAGATTCATCCATGTTGTTTTGTGTGTCAACAGTTTGTTCCTTTAGCCATTCCATGGAATGAATGTATCACAGTTTATTGATCCATTCTTGTATTGACAGATACTTGAATGTTTTCAGTTTTTCCTATTGTGAATAAAACTGCTATGAACATTCTTGTATAAACCATTTTCTGGACATATGTTTTAATTTCTCTTGGATAAATGCTTAGGAATTACTGAGTCATAGAATAGGTAGTTGTTTAGTTCAGTAAGAATATGCCAGACATTTTTTCCCAAAGTGTTTATACTACTGGACATTCCAACCATTAATGTATGAAGGTGAGAAAGCTTTTGCTACTTCCAAAGAGGCCTCTCTATATACATGTAATTTTTTCTAAGTGGAGACAGGCTGATGACTTCAGAGACATGAGCCTGGGATACAGGACACCTGTCATCACCACCACCATGAAGTTGGGATTCAGGAAGGAGGTTAATTATGTAAGAAATCCTGTGACCAGCATGAGCTTCTGTCAGGCCACACAGGGCACTCAAGTAAACAGGGCATGGGGGGCCCTGGGGTCATGGTAAGAAAGTGTCTCATTGGTAAAACCTTTTCCCTTGGGGAGGTAAATAAATTCTTTGTTCCTTTTTGGTAGCCCTTGAAGATAAGGATGGTAAAAAAAAATTATCATATCTGCAGAAACTCAGATCTTGGAGAGATTTACTAGTTGGGAATCCAATGTCAATGCCAAGAAGTAGCTGCCAGTTGGGATCAAATGTGAGCCTATGGATCAAGGTGCAAACTCAAACACAGAGAGCTTTTTGAAAGATGCTATCAGTAGTTTTTCCAGGGAAGAGATGGGTCCTTTATTTTTCTCTCTAATCTAGCCCATATGCTTAGCTAAGGAGGTTTCTTCATATCACTTCAAATGATGATGTCCCTTGTTTAACAATTTTCTAAGCATTCTTTAGATAAGAATTTTATGGGCATTCTTTATTGCATTAGGCTTAAATTTAATGCATCTTAAGGTTTTATTGCAAAGTGTTGCCTTGTTTCCTTTTTAAGATGATACAATTTATAACATGCAAGTTTGCTGTCTGTCCCCTCCCTTTGTGTACACACAAAATGAGCAAACATGTGGCCATGAAAAGGATGGTCATAGAATTGGTTCAGTGGTTGTGAGTGCAGCAACCCCAGAAAGTCTTGTCTGAAATACCACCAGGAATGCCTGGACACAGTAGACAAAGTTTGTTCAACTGGATGCCTCAGGATACATGCTTCCAAAAACAATGTAGCTGAAAAGAAACCAGAATCACAGAATATCAGAGCGAGAGGAACATTTGGAGGTAATTCAGTACCTCCTCCTTTTCAACCTACAGGGGAGATAGTGGAACAGAAGCAGGGATGCACCTGCCTGCTGTGCCCACAATTCATTGGAGATTGTTGCGGTGAAAAATTTCATTTATGACGAAGGAGAAATAAACCCCTATCAGCTTAAATTCAGGCAGGTTTATTGAAAAGGTGAAGAAGCATCTTGCAGAAGCAAAGCATGGCTGAGGCTTGTGGGCTCTGTCTGGGAAATGAACAGCCAACAGTGGCTGATGCTGCCCCTGCCTCTGGGGCCATGTGGTTTCTTGTTCCCTGAGAGCATCTCTTGTATTCTCTTGCGTCTTCCCTCAGCCTGGCAGTCTCTGTGTACTCTTCAACACATAATTGAGCAAGGCTGTGCCAGCCCCAATGCCACCTGGCACTTTAGATCAAATTAGAAACGCATGAAATAAACTGGCCCTTTATAATATGGCTGTTGGAACAACAGTTGAAAATACAGTATCTTGACTCCTGGTTTAGTGCTTTCTGCTGAACTTTCTTTTCTGAATATGAGCACAGACTTTGGAATATTAGTGTCACCTAGCATTATTAGCTAGTATTCTCCTTTTGTTCCCCAATAACATCCCCTCCTCCTTCCCACAGATCCACTCTCCACTCATTTCCATTCTGTCTTATGCCACTCAGGGCTTACCCTTCTAAAATGCATCCCTGGCTCCCCTGCGTGCACACTTCTAGTTGGGTTTAGCAATGGGGGGCACCTGATGGAGCCTGGAAGTGAGAGGCAGGTGAGGTCTGTACTTCTTTCCTCTCCCTCCCTGCTCTGGCACTGAGTATCTGACAATAGCTGCATGTCTTACTTCAGTGGCCACTTTTCCACAGCCCCAATTCTCAGTGGGTCCCATACCATTATTTACCTTTGTTCCTTTAGCTCCCACCAAGGAAGATCCAGAGACATACTCCTCACCAAAGCATTAAGAAATGCACAGGTGAGGGGAACAGCGGCGTGCATGTAAAGGTCCTGTGGCACCTCTCCTTTGCAGGCTGGAGGTCATGGTGGGAGACGATGCATGGATTTGCCCTCCCTGCTGTCAGTGAGAAAAATAGGGTTCTGGAAGAGTAGAGGACAGGCCATGGGACTTGGCCATCTAGAAAGAAGGTGGGAGGGATTTCCTTGAGAGGCAGGGACCTGTGGTGGTTGCTAATCATCGTGAGGTATCTGGGAATGTAATGGATGGGAAATCTACAAGAAATCAATGTATGTAATAATTAGAAAAGCTCTAGTTCTGAGGACAGAGACCATAGTGGCAATTTATGACCTGGCATCCAGTTCAGATACCTGGAGCTTCTTGACGGAGGGGAGATTGGATCCCTTGAGGAAGAGTGAAGCCTTCAATGCTGCCACAAGTGTATGCTGTAAATCTTCCTTCAGGCCTTCCCCAGAAGGACCTGAAGCCATTTATGTGGGTGACCGAGGAAAGGGAAATACTCAGAGCTTCTGTGGCTTTTTGGATTCTGGCTCTGAAGAATGCTAGCCTAAGGGCACCTGTGGCGGCCATGAAAATGCACTACTTGCATCTCCAGCTGCAGGAGGCCTGATGAATCAACAGCCCCAGCTGCTAGACTCTGAATCGAGTACTTGATGACATTTCCCCCAGATCTGTACTAGCCCATGAGGAGGAAAGCCTCATATCAAGTCCTCCCAATGGAACACCCATGATGACTCATGAGGATGTCGAAGCTGTTTTCCTGTGGCAACTGTGACTTTCTTTCCTCAAAGTCTGTTTTGTTCATGCACATTAGCTGATTTATATAAAATAAGAGAATAAATGCCTACACTCCCATGAGTCTATCTTTTACTGATAAACTCTAGTTCTGAGGACAGAAGCTTGATGGAGTCAGTATAGTGGGAATTTATAACCTGGCATCCAGTTCAGAGACTTGGAGCTTCTTGACTGGGGGGAGATTGGGTCCCTTTGGGGAAGAAAGAAGCCTTCAATGTTGTCACAAATGTATCCTGTAAATCTTCCTCTGGCCTTCCCAGAGGGACCTGATATATGACATATGATACGGTGACCACCAATTCAGGGTGTTCTCATCTACTTTCAAGGATGCAATATCTTATTACTCGGGATTCACTTAGTACCAATATTTGTGTACAGCTATGCACCTTAATAGACCATAGCTAATTAGATGAGGAATGGTAGACCCAATTCAACCATACAGTCATCAACCATATCAGCATACAGGCATCCCTCTCCCACCATTTCATTCTTGTCCCCACTCCAAAGTCTTCTCCATTTTACTTGTATTAATTTTCTATTGCTCCTTCCTTCCTTCCTTCCTTCCTTCCTTCCTTCCTTCCTTCCTTCCTTTCTTTCTTTCCTTTTCTTTTCCCTCTGTGGCCCGGGCTGCAGGTAATCTACTCGGCTCGCTGCTGCCCCGCACCGCGGACTGCCTGGGACTGCCAGCGCTCGCCAGCCTGCTTTTCCTCCTTTGGCTGCAGGCGCGGTTTTGCCATGTTGGCCACGCTGCTCTCCGGCTCCTGACCCCGGGTGCTCTGCCCGCCTCGGCCTCCCGAAGTGCTGGGACTGCGGGCGGAGTCTCGCTCACTCGGTGCTCCGTGTGGCCCAGGCTGGAGTGCGGTGGCGTGGTCTTGGCTCGCGGCAGCCTCCGCCTCCCAGCTGCCTGCCTTGGCCTACCAGGGTGCTGGGATTGCAGCCCTTGCCCGGCTGCCGCCCCGTCTGGGAGGTGAGGAGCGCCTCTGCCCGGCCGCCCCGTCCGGGAAGAAGTGAGGAGCGCCTCTGCCCGGCCGCCCCGTCCGGGAAGAAGTGTGGAGCGCCTCTTCCCGGCCGCCCCGTCCGGGAAGAAGTGAGGAGCGCCTCTGCCCGGCCGCCCCGTCCGGGAAGAAGTGAGGAGCGCCTCTGCCCGGCCGCCCCGTCCGGGAAGAAGTGAGGAGCGCCTCTGCCCGGCCGTCCCGTCCGGGAAGAAGTGAGGAGCGCCTCTGCCCGGCCGCCCCGTCCGGGAAGAAGTGAGGAGCGCCTCTGCCCGGCCGCCCCGTCCGGGAAGAAGTGAGGAGCGCCTCTGCCCGGCCGCCCCGTCCGGGAAGAAGTGAGGAGCGCCTCTGCCCGGCCGCCCCGTCCGGGAAGAAGTGAGGAGCGCCTCTGCCCGGCCGCCCCGTCGGGAAGAAGTGAGGACCGCCTCTGCCCGGCCGCCTCGTCTGGGAAGAGAAGAGTGCCTCTGCCGGCCGCCCCGTCCGGGAAGAAGTGAGGAGCGCCTCTGCCCGGCCACCTCATCTGGGAAGAGAGGAGCGCCTCTGCCTGGCCGCCCCGTCCGGGAAGAAGTGAGGAACGCCTCTGCCCGGCCACCCCGTCTGGGAAGTGAGGAGCTCCTCTGCCTGGCCGCCCCGTCTGGGAAGTGAGGAGCGCCTCTGCCCGGCCGCCCCGTCTGGGATGTGGGGAGCGCCTCTGCCCGACTGCCCCGTCTGGGAGGTATACCACGGGGGCCAGAAGCAATCTGGGGGCTGGACGTGGTGGCTCACGCCTGTGGTCCCGGCACTCTGGGGGGCTGAGGCGGGTTGATCACCTCGGGCTAGGAGTTCGAGACCAGTCTGGCCAACATGGTGAAACATATGAAAAATACAACAGACAAACCAACCAACCAACTCAGTGACAACAAAACAGGTCTATCCTGGAGTCATACTCTAATTTTTTCTGTTTTCCTCCCTTTCTGATCCTTTATCCCACTTTCTTTTTCTTCCTCTTCCTTCTCCTTCTTTGTCAAATAGAGGATTGAGTTATTATCACTGATCCATATAAAGTCCCTCTGTCATTTATTTTGATTCCCACTCCCCATTTCTATTCCCCATCTTCCCATGTGCAACCTTCCTAATATGTTTGATATGCATCTTTTTGTTTGTATGTATTTTTAGAAAATGTTTATTGTTTTTGTGTGCAAAAAAATTAAAAAAAAATTTTCTATTGCTGCATACTAAATTACTGCAAGCTTTAGAGGCTTAAAATAACAATGATTTACTTTCTTGCAGTGTCCACAGATCAGAAGTTCAGGCCTGGATTACCTGGGTCTTCTTCTCAGGGCCTCACAGGCTGAAATTAGGCTAGGTTTCTTTCTGGAAGTTCTGGGGAAGAACTTCCTTTCAAATTTCCTCAGGTTGTCAGCTGAGTTCAGTTCCTTGTGACTGCAGGACTGAGATCTCTGTTTTCTTGCTGGCTGTCAGCTGGGGGCCTCTCGCTGCTCCTAGAGGCCTCCCATGTTCCCACTGCATGCTTTCTCCATCCAGCAGAGGAGAATCATCCTGCATGGAAACCCTCCTGCACTTCACATCTCTCCAGGAAGACCTCAGTCCCTCCAAGGAACTCACCTTCATTTGGTCAAGCTCATAAGATAATCTCTCTATCTTAGATTCGACTGATTTGGGATCTCAATTACATCTGCTACTTGTTTTTGCCATAAATTGTAACACAATCACAAGAGTGATACCTCATCGCTGGCTTTGTCTGCACTCAGGAAGAAGTGATTATATAAGAGCAAAGATCACTGCAGCTCATCTTAGGATTCTGTCTACCATAATACTATAAAGACACAGTAATTAAAAGACTATAACAGATTTCTACTGCTATCTGTTAGAATAAATCATATCAGACTAATCCTGCCTTCATAAACAAACATAAAATTGTTTTCAGACAGTGGACAACAGGGAGTACAACAGGAAACTTAAGGGGGAAGCCCCATGATTTCCTAGTTTTTTGTCTGGGGAGAATTTCTCAGCAGCTGCACAGTGGGCTAGAGTCCTGTCAGAGCAGGGCATCCCCACTGAGCTGAGAAGGCAGAGATCAGAGTTCAAGGCCACTGAAGAAATTGCAATCTGCAGGGCAGGGCACCAATAGGAGACAGCTGTTCAGAGGGGCAGCTCTCGAAGTCCATGTGGGGTTCCATGTGCATACTTATCAAGGACTGGAGTGTACCTGCACAAGGAAAAGACTAACAGATTTAACATAGGAGTGGCTGCTATAAAGTTGAGTTTGGACCAGAGGTACTTGTGGTGGAGAAGGGTTGGGGAATGGATGATGGAGTTCCTGCCATCCAGGGTGGGAAGAACTCATTTACACCTCATTAGCATCCAGGTATCCAACTGAGACACTAGAAAGGCTGTGCTTTAGGAATAAGTGTCATGCTTTACAATAAGGCCTATTCTAGACCAGCCCTAGTAAAGCCTAAAACCAAATCCTGACAAAATCCACAAAGGGGTGGATTGGTGATTGAGTCCTACCAAATTAGAAAGTCTTGGGAAATGCTTTTGGCTTTCCATGAATCCACTGTAATAAAACATAAACCAAGTCCACATAAGTCCAATGTGATCAGACAGTAATTTTACTGCCCACTAGAACAAAATTAATTCACACAATCAATGACACAAGTTAGCCAAGTCGACATTTAAGCAAAATACATCTAAGAACAGCTAACAAATAACTCTTCTTAAACTCACATAGAACATTCACCAAGATAGACCACATATGCTGAGACATACTTAGTGTTTTCTGTCCTTTCTCTTTGGCTCGTGTATACTGTGCTCAAACTCTTAAAATTATACAGTTTAATTATACACTTTAATGATTATACACTTTAATGCATCTCAATTGCATGTAAGTTATATTTCACTATATTTGTTAAAAGTTTATAATTAAAAAAACTGTCCTAGCTTGATTCAAGAAATCTTTTTTATATTTAAGAAATATAATTTTATATATTATCAGGGCAAAAGAGAAAAACTGTATGATTGCCTTGTCATACACAGTAAAAGCATTTGGCAAAATTGAAAACTTTTTTCATGATTTATAAAAACAAACCCCAGAAAACTCTCAGCCTGATAAGAACAGAAGGCAACACTTCCAACCCCATTAAGGGCAGATTTGAAAAACCCACAGGTAACATTATATTAAATGGCATAAGATTGAATGCTTTTCCATTAAATCAGAGAAAAAAGTAGAATATCTGTTGTTACTCTTTCAATTCAGCATTACACTAGAGCTCTAAATCAATGCAATAAAGTAAGAAAAATAAATAAAAGTATTGAAAAGATTGAAAATAAAGAATTGAAGCTGTCTTTATTCACAGATAATGTCTGTGTATATTAACAATCCTAGAAATCTACAAAAATCTCCCAAAACTAATTAGTGAGTTTGGTAGTGCTGCAGAATATAAGCTCAATATAAGTAGTCTTTTGTATTTCTGTATATTAGCAATGAGCATTTGGAAAATGAAATAAAAATACAATTTAATTTAAATTAACATCTAAATACATGTTGTGGTTATAAATAAATTCAACAGGCTGGGTGCAGTGGCTCACACCTGTAATCTGTCAGCACTTTGGGAGGCCGAGGTGGGCAGATCATGAGGTCAGGAGATTGAGACCATCATGCCTAACATGGTGAAACCCCGTCTCTACTAAAAATACAAAAAATTAGCTGGGCATGGTGGCATGTGCCTGTAGTCCCAGCTACTTGGGAGGCTGAGGCAGGAGGATCACTTGAACCTGGGAGACAGAGGTTACAGTGAACCAAGATCGCATCACTGCACTCCAGCTTGGGTAACAAACTGAGATTCTGTCTCAAAAAAAAAAAAAAAGATAAAAAAAGAAAGTCAACAAAATCTATGTAAGGCCAGTACACCAAAAACTACAAAAAAGTTGCTTGAGAAATTATGAAAGAACTAAATTAGTGGTGAGATAAACCTTGTCATGGATCAGAAGATTGTTATGTTTAAAAAGTCAGTTCTTCATGAATTGATCTCCAGATCCAATGCAATTCTAGTAAAAATTCCAAGCGGCATTTTGGTAGAAATTTACAAGCTGATTCTAGCATTTATATGGTAATGTCAATGATCAAGAGTAATAAAAGAGCAATATTATAAAAGAATAATGGTGAATGAATTCACTACCTATTTCCAGAATTACTCTACAGCTATGAAAATCAAGATCATGTGTTTTGTTGAAAAAAATAGAATATATATCAGTGGAAGAGAAGAGAGAATCCAGAAATAGATACTCACATATATGTCGAATTAATGATTCTTAGGACATATATATATATATGTGTACATACCCACCCACCTGCCCACACACACTCACACATATATGTGTGTATATATATATTCACCTTTTTGAAGATTATCTATCGTTTTCCTAATAGGGAACATTAAGAGAACGTAAATAGAAGCCACAATATAGGAGATATATTTATCTCCAACAAAGGTTTTTTTTAGAGTGTATATATGTATACACACACACATATATACTATATATATATATATACACTATACATATATACTATATGTATGCTATACATATATATACTATATATATTGCAGTCTGATAAGATAAACAGCACAATGAAACAATTTCTCAAAAGACTTGAATAGATGCTTCAGAAAAGAAGACACATGAATGGTCAATTAGCATAGGAAAAGATGCTCTACTGTTTAGTCATCAGGGAGATCAATCAATACAACAATGAGATACCAGTACATATCCAAGAGAATGGCTAAAATTAAAAAGGCTGAAAATAGCACATGTTGGTGAGGATATAAACCACTTGGAAGTCTTATACTGGTAAGAATGAAAAATGTTATGACTCTGAAAATCTAACAGTTTCTTAAAGGTTAAACATGTACCAATCAGATGGACAGTCATTCCATTCCTGGGAATTTACACACTATGTCTGCACAATGATCTGTATGTGTGTTTCCAGACCAAACTGAGGGGCGGGCTGCTATTTCTCATGTCCCAGTAGCGAGACGCTGATGAACTGGAGAGGAAGAGAGTTTTCACTTCTGCAACTGGTTACAGGGAAAAGGCCTGGAAATTATCAACAGACCAAGTCAAAACTACAAAGTTTTCCTGAGCTTATGTACTTTCTAAGCTATATGTGTATGCGGAAGTGTGTATTCATCTAAATACATAAGTGATTAACTTCTTTTAATCTATAAGGTCTGAGTCCTGAAGACCTTCCTCTGGAGCCTCAGTAAATTCACTTAATCTAAATGGGTCTAGGTGCTGGGGACCCTTATCTTGTCTCCTGCTAAATCACAGAGGTTTGGGGAGTTCCTTCAGACCTCCAATTAACTTGTTTCTGGAGGCCTGGGGAGTTTCTTCAGACCCCCAATGAAACTTATTTAATACTAAATGACTCCTGTTAAGAATGCCTTCATTATGTTGTCATGCTTTAAGGTCCAGGAAAAGCCTAAGCAAAACTCTTGGTGGGCTTTTGTTACATTCCAGCCTTTGTATAAGGGCACTGGCTTTTTTTTTCTCCTTCCTCTTAATATTTAACTGAACCACTCAGTCAGTACTGAAACAATTGTTAGGGAGGCCTGTGTTAGTGAGACCTGGCTGCCACGTATGGATGCTCATTATAGTTTCTTCATAATAGCCCAAATATGGAATCATAGAAATGTCCAATAACAAGTGAAAGTATAAACAAACATGGTATAGCCACATGAAGGAATACTACTCAGCAATTACAAGGCATTAACTGTTGATGCAAATGCTCATATGGATGGATTTTAAAATTACGTTGAGGCATGAAAGAAGGCAGATACAAAAGAAAGCAGGTATAATTTCATCTATAGAAAATGGTTAAAAATGCAAACGAACCTGAAGTGACAGCGGCTCCTTGGGGACGAGGGTTGAAAGACTGATGAACTGCAAAGGGGTACAAGAAACTTTGGGGCATAAATTCCTCTATCTTGGTTGTGGCAGTAGTTCCATTAGTCTATACATTTGTAAACATGCATTGAATTATGCATTTTAAAGTGGTGCAGTCTGTTGTACCTAAATTAAACCTTTATAAAGTTGATTTCATCATCTTAATTTCTCCATACTAGCAATTAGCAGCTAGAAAATGAAATTCAATAAAACATAATAGAGATTAATAGTCAGAATCATTCCATGCTTAAGAATACATGCAATGAAGCAGGTACAAGGCCCCTAAAAGCAATTGGTGAGAAAAATTAAAGAAGACTAAATAGAGAAATAGATATCATGTTCATTGACTGGGAGACTCAATTTTGTTAGCATATTATATCAACACAATTCTGATTAATATTTCTAGTAGGAGATTTTAGAGAAATTTAAAAGCTAATTTCAAAATGTATTTGAAAATCAAAGAACTTAGAATAGACAAGTTTGTCTTAAAGAAGCAATAAGTTGGAGCACTTTCTCTGCTAGATTTCAAACCTGATTTTAAAGTAATTTAAAAATGGCAGTACTGTTGTAAGTATTCATAAATATATCAAAGTAAAAGAATACAGATTCAAACTATACATTCAAACATATGTACAGTTATTTTTTTTTTTAGTAGAATCTTTTTTATTCATAAAAAATCCCTCAAAACAAAAAAGTTTTCCAACCACACAAAAGAGGGGTATAGGTAGGGGAATGTGTCTGTCCATCTATCCCTGGCCCCCAGCCCATGTTGTTTTGGCAGCAATAAGGTGTGTGGGGTAATGGTCCCCGAAATTAAAATCGTGTGTGTACGAGAAGGAAAGTGGGGCAAAGCTGTGGGGAGCGGTGGAGGCGAAGGAACAAAGGAGGTCAGTATTGGGAACGCTGAAGGTGGGAGGCCATTTTACAACATTTCTTTGTTATGAAATGGTGAAACTGCCATGGACACCTTCTTTGCACATCAGCAGGACTAGCGTCTTGGCAGTCATGGTGACAGTGAAATTGAAGGTGGGGGCTCCACTGATGCTCTTTATATGAAGATGCACGGTCAATTCCCCATCCTGCAGCAGTGAATCCGGGACCACAGTATGTTTCTGCCCCCCCCCCACACCCCCCCAGTGTCAGCCCATTCACGAAAAAGCTTGACCAGTCTTTGCCAACAAGGACACCAACCTCACCTGGGGTGATGTCGAAGAAGGTTTTCCCTGAGATGGCAGCCCAGTTGGAGGGCGAGTTCTTGTTGCCCATGATGGTCATGTCCTAACAGGTCCCGTCTGCCACGAGGCTGTAGATGGAGGCATCCACTTGGCCATTGCTTTGCTGCAGGGGCTCCTCTGGTCGCTGCTGCTGGGGCCGCCTGGGCTGGCAGGCAAGGGAGGCGGAGAGCTCGGGGCAGGCGCTGCCCTCCTCACCACAGCTCTGCTAGCTGTGCAGCAGCCCTAGCACTGCCACTTTAAAAAAACTTTATTCATTTATTTATTATACTTTAAGTTCTAGGGTACATGTACACAACTTGCAGGTTTGTTACATAGGTGTACATTTGCCATGTTAGTTTGCTGCACACATTAACTCATCATTTACATTAAGTATTTCTCCTAATTCTATCCCTCCCCCAGCCCCCCATCCCATGACAGGCCCTGGTGTGTGATGTTCCCTGCCCTGTGTCCAAGTGTTCTCATTGTTCAATTCCCACCCATGAGTGAGAACATGCTCGCACCGCTACTTCTAAATGTTTTAAAAACAAAGGCACCAATGCCCTTCATTGGGGAAATGAAAGACTTTTAAGTAAAATGATTTTGGGTGAAATAATATTTGTTGTTTTAAAAAGTTAATATTAAAACCACTCTCCTTCATACATTGAAATTAACTTAAGATGTGAAAGTTAAAATTAGAAATCCTGTAAAGAAAAATAGGAAATAGTTTCATGAACTTGACATAGGAAAATATTTCTTAGACTAGATACTGTAGCACTCACCACAATAAGAAATCAAGCGAATTGCACTTCATTTTAAAAAGCCTTCTACTTATTATGTTGTTGATTAACAACTTAAAAGCTATCTGTAGACCAGGAATAATTATTTGCAATATAATATAGCAAAAAATATGTATATATAAATGGACTCATTCAAAATATATAAGGAACTCCTATAGATTACAAAGAAAATGACAAACACCCCAGTATATCAACAAACATAAAAATTTGAGAGGATATTTTCCATAAGAAGATATCTAAATGAACATTAGGCCTGAGAAAACCAAAACAGGATATCACTACACACTTGTAGAATGGCTATATATAAAAGACTGAAAATATTAAGTGTGTGGGAATGTAGAGCAACTGGAAATGGCCTACATCTTTCATAGAAATGTAAAATAATACAATTACATTGCAAAACTCTGTGTCCACACATTCACCAAGCAACTCTATCCCTAGCTATAGATATCCTGGAAAATAAGTATGTATCTTCACAGAAATAATTGTATGAGAATATTCATAGTTACTTATGCACAGCAGCCAACGAATAAACCTGTCTCCCCTCAGAAAAATGGATATCAAATTGTGTGAAAATCATACAATCAATAGGGTATTACTTGGCCAAAACAAAATGAAACAAGGGAAAAAGAAAATCAAACAAATTAGTGGCATATATAACCACCTGAGTAAGAGAAGCCAAAACAAGAGAACATACTAAACGATTCCATTTTTTAATTTTTTTGAGATGGAGTCTCACTCTGTCCCCCAGGCTGGAGTGCAGTGGCACGATCTTGGCTCTGCCTCCCAGGTTCAACAAACTTTCCCTGCCTCAGCCTCCCAAGTAGCAGGGATTAAAGACACCTGCCACCACACCTGGCTAATTTTCGTATTTTCAGTAGAGACAGAGTTTTACCATGTTGGCCAGGCTGGTCTTGAACTCCTGACCTCAGGTGATCTGTCCGCCTCAGCCTCGCAGTCTTGGGATTACAGGCGTGAACCACCAGGACTGGCCAAAATGATTCCATTTTCATGAAGCACATCAATAAGCAAAATTAATCTCTGGTGGCTTCTATAGTTTAAATATTGGTCCCTTCCAAATCACATGTTTAAATGTGGTCCCCAGTGTTGGAGGTGGGTGTTAATGGGAGGTGTTTGGGTCACGGGAGTGGATCCTTCATGAATAGATTAATCCCCACCCTGGGAGAAGGTAGTGAGTGAATTCTCACTCTCTTAGTTCCTGTAGGAGCTGGTTATTAAAAAGTGCCTCTCACCTTACTCTCTTTCGCTTCCTCTCTCACCATGTGATCTCTGCACACACTGGTTCCTTTTCACCTGCTGCAAGTGGAAGCAGCCTCAGGCCCTAATTAGGAGCAGATGCGGGTGCCATGATTCTTGTGCAGCCTGTAGAACTATGAGCAAAATGCACCTCTTTTCTTTATAAATTACTCAGCCACTGGTATCCCCGGTCCAGCAACACAAAGGGACTAAGGCAGTGACAACATTCAGAATATATTCTTCATTTGGGGGATGAATATTGACTGGCAAGGGCCACATAAGAACCTTGTGGCATGTGGGAAAATGTTCTCTGTCTTTAACTGGGTGTTATTATACAATGTATAATTATATTAAAATTTATAAAGCTGTACCTTTAGGTTTTTTGCAGTATTCTCTATGCAAATTATATCTCAGTGAAGAACTGTTAGCATACAACAAAGAGAGAGAAAATAAACACTCAAAAATGTGAAAATGGACAGAAAATAGGTAACAAATATTTAGCATATAAATAAGAGGGATCTGTTGAGAAGAAATCAAAAGAAATGGAACAGAACAAAGACAAAAAAGTATAATAAAAAAGTTTAAATTTCAGAGTTTGAAATGACATTAAAGTGGCACACAATTTCCTTGGGAAAATCAAGCGAGAGCCATGAACTCTGAGACTAATTCCAGCAAAAGTGTGTAAATCAGTTTGATCTAATGGTACATGGTTAGCTTTGAAGGCCAAAAGGAACTGGTTTCTAATTCTTATTCCTCTCCTCACTAGTTTTGTGACCTGGGGAAATTTTGCAATCTTTCTGAGTTTGTTTTCTCATCAGGAGCAGGATAATACCTAAGTAACATGATAGTTCATAGATTTAAATATGATCGCATGGTAGTGGACATGAACCATAATTAGTTTTTAAGAATATATTTACACTGAGCTCTCCTTTATCCACGTTAAAATTGTAGACAAACAATTGACAAAGAATAGACAAAATGTTCTAACATAAACATTCTTCCTTTGTTTCTAGAAAGAAGTCACACATACAGTAAAAACAAAGAGGACCTAGTTCAATTGAACAATCTTCCCCAAACCCTGAAACAGCTCTACTTTCTAACACCAGACATGTCTTGACTGACTCCAACCCCTGCAGTCCCCTCTGTCTGGAATAGATGGAGGAAGTTTGCTCCAGCCTTAGAACAGCATGGGCTGGCAAGCGTTCTCAGAGAGCCTCTTGACTTCAACTCTGAAGGCCCTGAGAAATATGTGCAACTGGGTCGGGTTAAGGCTAAGCTGAATCACATGACCAGGGCTCTCACCAGCGCCGAAGTCAGTGGAAGGATATCAGTCCCCAGAGCTCTGTTACAGGCCATGGGATGCTCCATGGAGGGGTGGTGAGCATATGAATAACAATCAGGAGAAACATCGGTAATGGACACGAGGCATAAACAATGTCTGCCCTCCACTAAAAGCCAGGAAAGTTCTCATTCAAAAAACGATATCTTGAAGGAAACGTAGTTACAAATCTTTGTGACTTTGGATTAGACATTTTTTAAGCAGGCACAAACAACCCAAAAATAGATAAATGGACTTAATTAAAATAAAAATCTTATATGCTTCAAAGGACACTGTCAAGGAAGTGAAAAGATAATCCACATAATGGGAGAACTATTTCCAAATTATGTATTTGACACGGGTCTAGTACCTAGAGTATATAAGAAATTCATATAACTGAGCAATAAATGACAACCAAATTTAACAATGGGAAAAAAGCTGTGAGTAGAGGTTTCTCTAAAGGAAACACACAAATGGCCAAGAAGCACATGCAAAGATATTCAATGTTTTTCATTAGGAAAATGTAATCTTAAACCAAAATGCGATACCACTTCACACCCACTAGTATGACTTAGGAAAAAAATAAAGATAATACATGTTTGGAAAGTTATGGAGAATATGGAATTCTCATATATTACTATTGGGAATGTAAAATGATATAGCTACTGAAGTTGGTAAACAGTGTGTGAGTTCCTCAAAAAGTTAAACATAAAAAAAGTTAAACATAAAGTGACATATGATGCAGCAATTGCACTCCTAGGTTTACAACTGAGAAAATGAAAAACAGGTGTTCACTCAAAAACATCTACAAAGGTGTTGATAGCAGCATTATTCATAATAGTTAAAAAGTGGAAACATCTTAAACCACTGTCAGTTGATGAATAAACAAAATGTGGTATAACCATATAGTGGAATATTATTTGGCCATAAAAAAGTGAAGTACTAATGCAGGCTAGAAAGGATGAAACTTGAGAACAATATGCTAAGAACCAGATGTAAAACACCACATTTTGTTATTCCATATAGAGGAAGTGCCCAGAACAAGTACATCTATATATAGAGAAAGTAGATTAGTGGTTGTCAGAGACCTCAAGAAGGGGGGAATTGGAGAGTGACTGCCCATACAGGCATGTTTTTGGTATTATGAAAATATTCTGGAATTAGGTAGTGGTGATGGCTGTGAAACTTTGAAATATGGTAAAAGACACTGAAATGTATGCTTAAAAATGGTGAATTTTGTGATATATGAATTGTACTGTAGAAATAATAATAATGACAACAGTAATAATTCAAGATGTCTTTCCACATCTCCATGTCCTGTATTTTCATTAAAAATGAATAAATAAATAAATAAATAAATAAGCATTTCAGGGGCCAGGCTCGGTGACTCACTCCTGTAATCCCAGCATTTTTGGAGGCCTAGGTGGGAGGATCACTTGAGGCCAGAAGTCCAAAACCAGCCTGAGCAACATAGCAAGACCTTGTCTCTATGAAAAATAAAAAACTAGCCAGAAATGGTGATGTGTGCTTAGAGTTCCAACTACTTGGAAAGCTGAGGCAGGAGGATAGCTTGAGCCCAGGAGTTCGAGGTTGCAGTGATCTATAATCACCAGTGTACTCCAGCCTGGGTGACAGAACAAGACGCTGTCTCAAAAAAAAAGAAAAAAAAAAAGACATCTCACTTTAATAGTAAGTGGCCAGAATATGATGCTGGCAGCAAGTTGTGAGGAAATGTATTAGATGAAAGAGGTTACATTCTTACATTCCGGAAGTTTTCCTTTTTTCAGAAATGAGGTATAGGGGAGAGAAACACGTACTTGGAAAGAACTGACCCAGCTGAAAATGTGGGAAGGAGATGGGGAAGAGGCTGCTCCACCTGAGATCTGGCTCCAGGACTTACAGCAAGGAGAATTTAGGAAAGTTACAGACTCTCTGTGCCTCAGTTTTTTCATCAGCAAAACAGAATCATCCCATAAACTGTAAGGTCGATGCTATCAGTGGGTCCCCAAATTGACTGCACATCTGAGTCATGTTAACAGACACATTCCAGGCCCCACCTGAGCCCTCTGAATCCAAATCCCTTCAAGGAGGACAACGAACTTGTCCTCCAGTGCAAATGAACATTTGCACTGACTTTTCCCAGGTGTTTCTTACTCTGATCAACTTGGGGGTAGGACGCATTGAGCTGCATCACATCATTCCAAAGCCAAAACACAACAGCAGGACAAGAATATTTTCAATGCAGTCTCTAAAGCAGAGGAGAAACTGTTGTGGGAACCTAGAAGTAAAGGAGATCTGGCTTGCTGGGCTCCATTTAAACCTTATTTTGAGTACAGCAGAGACATAAGCCCTTCGGGACACATGCCTGAGGCAGTGACAGTCCAACTTTGGAAGAATGGAAGCCCTAGCTTCAAATTCAAGCATGCTTTGCATAGAAATTAGGTTTACCTCTTTTTGCACAGCAACATGGCCAATCTTTCCTAAGCTGTTCATCTTACAAGAAAAATAATCATACTGCTAAGAATTCAAACTTCAGCAGTCATGGGTAAGTAAGGAAGTCTTATAAACCTATTCTAGCCACCTAACAAGAAACCAGAAATTTAGCAAGTTCTTTCACTTACAGGACAGTTGTGTTCACTAGATCAGAGGCACTGAGACAGGAAGAACAGACCCCTAAAAGGGGAAAGTGTTCCTTTCAGTTTTAGGACCATCACTGGAATATTAGGGAAGTGGGAACAGCTGCCCGCTCTACAGTCTGGGTTGCCTTTGTGTCTGGAATGTTTCTGACGTCCTGATCCCTATGTCCATTTCAGGGAGCCTTGGGAGGAGCCAGAATCACTGATGGAATTGGACAGTGCACAGAGATGGCTCAGCAGGATGAGGTTAAGTGCAGAGGCAAGTCTAGGTCATACTGATAGACAATGAGTGGTGCTGATGGGGACAGACAAAGATAAAATCAAAAGTTTGAGCTTCATTTTCAAAAACTCAAACTAATAACAAACTTGGCCTTATAAGAAATAATAAGTATTTTTCTATTTACATGAGAATTTAATCTCAAAACAGAAATCAAAAAAATATTAAGTGCAGGACATAAAACCTAAACCATTGCTCATATTTATTCTTTCTAAATAGAGCAAAGTATAAAATCTTCTCCATAAAACAGACATTGTGGTTATAAAAAGGCAAAAGTCTTAGTGAGAATCATTGGTATTCCATAGAAGAGTGAATTAAACACAGCCAAAGGAAGACCCAAGTCTCATACTTCTTTTGTATATTCCAAAGTTCCAGGGAAATTCCAGGTGATAGAGGTTATTTCCCATACTGTTAAAGCAAGGTTGCAGACACTTCTGAATTTTGGTCCCAGTACACTATGAGGGCACACCTCTGTCCTGGAAAATAATACAGGAATGAATACACTTCCCGTGACTCATTCTGGTCATTCTTCCAGCATCACAAAAACCAAAAAATGGAAATATGGCCAAATACACGATTTGCTATCCCTCTTCTTCAAGTTTCTTACCTGTTATTTATGGATAATAGCATTACCTTCAGGATTATGATGAAGATACAATGTCAAAATATGAGCACAGTTTTGAGCAAAATGCCTTGTATGAATTGGTCAATGAATAATTACTGAATAATTATGTGAATATTTACTGAATTATATGGATCCTATGAATAATTACTGAATAATTATTGTGATTGCTTTTATTGGCAGTGCTGAAAACTCATCCCTGTGTGACCTCATGTAAGCCATGTAACTTTGTGAACCTGCAGTTTTATCATTTGTAAAATGAACAAACTTGACAGATTTTCATTCTGAAACAGAACGTCAGGTCTCCCAGACCCCAGAAAATACATTGACTTAAAGCCCTTGATACATCTCAAAGCAGTGTCCTTACAGTGTCATTGGAGGATGGTGTGGGCTGCAGAGAGAGATGCTTTCAAATGGGATTGATCCAGTCCTCCTTCCTTCACTTCCACATGAATGCTGGGCAGCCTAGGGTCACACCCACTGCACCCTCAACTCAGGCAAGTCCAGCAGCCAATCTTAGGAGACTTGGGCTACAGAACAGTCTCCCAAGTTCCAGGCTCACAAAACCTAGGTGGGATGAAAGCTGAGAAAGTGAGGAGGTGGTTCAGGGGATCACTCTTTTCTACTCATGCCTCTCACCTCAAACTCACCTTCTACTGCACAGCAACACTGAAGATCAGCGAGCAACCCTGACCGTAACCTTGATCTTGCCATGTTCTGTTAGTGGAATGAAACAAAAAATCAATGGTATTAGTCCAACTCAACAAAAATATGTATCAAACCATATTCCATAAGAACTGCTCGTGGCCCTGTTCTTTTCAGTATATGGGAAAACAAAATGGAAACAACAAAATAGCATCAGGTTTACAAAAATTCCCAAGATAGATGGTCACACACGTTTTCAGGAGATCCCTATATAAATGGTTTTGATCACTTGATACCTTGAAAAGAGCTCTTGTGGCACTAGAATGACATTCATAAGTGACAAGTATAAAATGTAGTGCTCAGTGACATTAAAAAACAAATCAACCCACATAGAGGAAGAGTTTTGGTTGTTGGGATGTCATACTTGTCTAGAGTGTAATGAAAAGCCAAGATGGTGCCCCAGTAAGAAAAAAAGAAATCAACGTAACAATGGGATGCAGCAAGAAGAATACTGAGACAGGAAAGAAAACATTTTTAAAAAATGAATTATTCATTCACTTTTTAGTGAATACAGAAAAAACTGCAGAAGACCCAGAGGACATCAGGGCAGGCTAAAATTTGATACCTTAGACTTGTGGAAAAGCCTTAAGATCTGTTTTAACTTAGAGCAGGTAGAGTGACTTCATGACTACCATTAAGAAAATATAACCTGTTGGGAAACTGTTTCTGCCTTGATGATATTGTACAGACAAGAGATAAACAGTGAGGAACATACTTAGATGTATTGGGAAAGAGATGGGTCTGTGGCATTGTCACAAGGGTACACGAATACTGAGAGGGAATGCTGAAGGAATAATCCCCATTGGTGGTGACCCTCAGGTGAGACTAGGGTGCCTGAGTTTCAGCAAAGCCTGGGCAATTGCAACGCAGAGCTCCTAAGATTCCATGACACCCCTATGTTCTAATTCTGTTATTGCAACTGCAGACAGTTACTTGGCACGCTGGCCACAATCTTCCTTACTCTTGTCAGAGTCTGAGCCACTGGTAGTGAGTGCCTTCAGCTCTGAGTTCAGGCACCTCAAATCTTGTTTTTGTGGTCAAGGATCCTACAGTGCTGTGGGGAGTGATCACATTTTTCTCAATAGTAAGTTAAGAATTTCAGTTACTGACATCCCTCAGTCCTGATTAAACGTATTGGATTTCACCAGTTTTTAACCCATCATGTGCTTGGGTTTCTTCTCCCCAGTCCTTGGCTCCACCTCTTCTGCCACAAACGTCAGCATGGTGGTACCTGCCAGCCCTTGGTCCAGTGAGAAGGCAAAAAAGAGCATTCTAGAAATCAATGAGAAATTGCACCCCCAGCTGGCAGAGAACAAACAGCAGTTCAGAAACAGCAAAGAGAAATTTCTTGTAACTCAAGTGGCCTACTTCCTGGTCAACCAGCAGAACAAATACCACAAGTTCTATAGGCTCACCATCACAAAAGTGATGAATGATGTCCTATCTTCTCTCTAAGAAACTAAATGCTGTCTCCATCAAAAATAATTTCATCCTTCCCATACATCTAATAAACTAGAAATGGGTATTTTAACATTTTGTTAAATTTGGAAGACAGAGGTACCAAAGTATTTAGCAACTTTCCATGTTTGCAGTCAGCTGGGGGTGAGACTAGAGTTAAAATCCCAGTTACTGATTTCCGACACAGGCACAGAATGACCTGTTTTCTCCAAGAGGTGAAATCATGTTTTCAAGAATCCTCTCTGTACTATATAAGATCCTGCAGACAAATAACATCTAGTCTGTTGTTCTAAATGTCTGGACAAGTGAACTTTTATTCAGTTCAAGCTTCTGTTGAGGCCCAATAGGCAAAGCTCTGTTCTAGTGACCCTGAGGGAAACTTGGTGATAGTACCCAGTACCCACTCTGAAGGACTTCAAGAGCAGTCTGCTCCTAATAGAACATGTGGTATATATAAGTAACAGCATCAAGTGCAGGGAGTAGGGGCCGTGCACTGTGGCTCACTCCTGTAATCCCAGCACTTTGGGAGGCTGACTTGGGCAGATCACAAGGTCAGGAGTTTGAGACTAGCCTGGGCAAGATGGAGAAACCCCGTCTCTACAAAAATTTCAAAAATTAGCTGTGCGTGGTGGCGGCGCCTGTAATCCCCACTACTCGGGAGGCTGAGGCAGGAGAATCCTTTGAACCTAGGAGGCAGAGGTTGCAATGAGCCAAGATCACACCATTGCACTTGAGCCTGGGCGACAAGGCAAGACTCGTCAAAATAAATAAATAAATAAATTTAAAAAAGTAGAGAGTACTCTGTTGAGAGGGAAGTCCTTTTTCCTGGGGCACAGGCTGTTGTTCCTAAAGAGGAAGAAAGATGGCACCTGAGAATGTGTGGAAGTAGAAGTACAGTGTGCAGAGCAGGGACCCTGGGCCTGTCTCCTGGGCTCCATCCAAGTTGCTTGTCTTGTCTGTCCCTCAGTCTGTTCCTGTTTCCTCATCTGTTCACAGGGTACGACAATAATACCTACCTCTGTAAATTTCTGAAATAAATTACATGAGCTATTTCTTGCCAATCTCCTAGAACATTTATTGGCACAGAGTAAACAGTATCAATTAGTTCTTCATTCTACTGTTTCTAAATTAACACAAACTTTATTAGCATTTGGGCATATTCCCTTCATGGCCTTATGGTCTTATGCCTCATACTTTATGCTTCAGATATGGTTCTCAAAATCATACCTAAAGATAAGGTTTAAAAATCAAAGATTTTAAAAATCTTTGACATATTTGTCCTTGAAATTCCCAGTAAAAGGGAAACCATCAGTCCCATAGTACTAGGGGGCCTTCCTGACTGTACAAGAAATCACTACTTCATGCCCCAGTGCAGTGTTTTAGAGGAGAGGCTGCAAGGCTTGGGAAAGTGGCCCCGCATTCAGAGTCAAATCTCTGGGGCTATGAATTCTGACTCCACTTCATTGTAGTTGAATCATCTTGTAAACTTCCTTGATGTGCCCCTGAGTTTCTCTTTCTTCGTTCCTAAATTTTGGAGGATCAGATGCCAGAAAGTCAGGAGACTGAAGAGTAAAGATGTGGAAATCCCTGCCTAGAGCCTGGTACTGGGGACAATTTTGTCCTTGGGATGGACCTGGCTCCTGCCCTGTAGGCAGTGACCAGAGCAGCACGTCCAGCTTTCCACTGAGGCAGGCATGTCTGTCTTTTCTCAGAGTGTGAAGAGTGCCAAGACCTCATAAAATCTATGCTGAGGAATGAGCTGCAGTTCAAGGAGGAGAAGCTTGCAGAGCAGCTCAGGCAAGCTGAGGAGCTCAGGTGAGGGGGCCCTGTGGGGGCAGTCAGGTCACAGATGTGTAAATCTCTGAAGTACAGCAGCTCAGTGGGGAGAAGTAAGAGCTAAGCTGGGCCAGGGGAAAGGCGGGCATTGCCATGGTAGGCTCTTGACACACAAATATTTATCAAACAGAGAACAAGGATAGTAATAAATTATGGGTTGCAGTTGTTTCTCAGAGCCTTGTTTTCTCTTTTTCAAACAAGTAATTGTTGAGGTGAAATTTGCATAACACAAAATTAACCAAAGGAGTGGGAGCCACCCAGCAGCATTCAGTATACTCAAAATGGTGTGCCATCACCACCCCACTTACCCTTAGTCAGAGTCACCTCCTGACTGCTCCTTCTCATTCTTTCACTCAATCAGTGTTGCCTTCTTGACACTCATTCTTTTCTTCTTTTGTCTTTTCAATTCTCCCCATCTGCACCTGGCCTCATTTCTGTACATGGCTTTGTATCTAGTCGCTGCAAGAGACACTATGTGTATTTTCACATGGCGGTGTCCATGGCCAGAGTGAGGAACTGAAAGGATGTCATTTTGAAATTGAATTAGGAAGACATCTACTTTTGTTTACAGAAGAGAAAGATGAATGGAACATCATCGAGGATCTTACAGGAGCCCTCTCTGATATAGAGGAAGCCTGTAAACCATTTTTGATTCTTTCCCTTGGCCACAGACATTTCTTTAAACATGTGCTGACCTTCTGCTTGGAGGTCTCCTTGAGGACATTGTCTCAGAAATCTCTGTCATAATATTAGAACTGATCACTCATCCATTTCCACCGTTAAATTTTCTCTACTATCTAACCGTAGGTGATATAAAGTCCCAGTCCACTCTCAGGAATGAGAGCTGACCCAGTTACGGGAGAAGTTACAGGAAAGGAGAGACGCCTCCTGCTTATTGAGTCAGCATCTCCAGGCCCTCCTCACTCTGGATGAGCCGGATAACTCCCAGGGGCAGGACCTCCAAGAACAGCCTGCTGAGGGGTGTAGGCTGGCACAGCACTTTGTCCAAAAGCTCAGCTCAGGTAAGGTGGCTATAGGCCCTGATGACCCAAAACCCCAGGCTTATGAGAGACTCCAGACCTCCTTACTTTCAATGACAGTTGTATCGGTGATGTTTTTTTCCACTAAACATATGTGGCCATGACATGACCAGGACTTCCTGGGTAAGAACAGAGATGGGAAACCCATGGGGTTGGAGGTCACAGTATTGCAAGTGTCCCTCCTTCCTTGATGGAAGGTCATCTTTGGAGCAAGAGGCAGCATCTATCTAGTTTTAAAGGACAGGAAGGAGGCTGTGACAGGAGGGCTGTTAGAGTGAAAAGAGCTCTGGACTAAGAATGAAGGTTCCCATGCTGTCTCTTCAGCAATGTTCTTATTAACTGTTGGTGAGTGAGTGATTTATCCTTCCCAAGTTTCTCTCTCTCCATTTGCAAAGGCAGACAGATTGTCTCTTGCAAGGGACTGAAGCATCCAAATGTGGGAACACTTACTACTGCTTTTCAAAATGAGATGAAGCTCCTCGCCTTGTCATGTTGCAGAAGGCACTTGATGTGGGGGCTTTTGATGGTAGGAAGTGCTTCAGACTGGAGCACTCCCCATGGAGAGAATGTCACACAGCAGAAGCCACATGGAGGGCCTGCGAAGTATCCTGATGCATAGAGCACTGTGGGACAAGTTTGTCCTCTCCTAAGAGAAAGAATTAGGTTCAAAATGCAAACTGTGACAGGACACCAAGCCTGTGCCTGGGAATCACATCTGTGATGGGATGGGGGAGACAGTTGCCAAAGTCCAGAGAGAGGGTGCACAAGCCTCCAGTGATATGGGAGCAAAAGATCTTTTCAATATTTGGCCACATCTTGATGATGGCCCTCCAGATCAGAAATGCATTACCTGATGGATCAGGAAACCGTGCCAGTGCATTTTGTTAAAGATAAAACATGAGAGCTTTCAGTTGAATGGTGACCCATGCCTAGATGTTCATGTCTCTGTGTACATAGGGCTGACTGTGCTTGCAGGGTGTGAAGTGGGAAATATCTGAACGAACACTTCTGTATTTACAGAAAATGACGAAGATGAGGATGAAGATGTTGAAGTTGAGGAGGCTGAGAAAGTACAGGAATCATGTGCCCCCAGGTAACACTGAATACTCAGGAGCAAGTAATGGGTGGTAACATATGAAAAAGGTCTAGGAGGCACACCCTCTCTGGCATCTACAGTGGGCCAAAAGCCTGCATTCCCTTGGCCACAGTACGTGAAATTCAACCCAGCATAGACACAGAGTGTGGCATCTGTCGAGTTTCTCTATGTGTGCCGAGTGTCATGTCTGTACCGTACAGGGATAGCTGAGTCTTCATCCACCTCACCTCCTATCTGTCCAGTGCAATGAACACCAGCTGCTCTCTTCCTCTCTGGCTCCTTTGGCAGCCATGCTCTGCTGCAGAGAGAAGAGGATTGCCCGTTCCCTCTTAAAGGGAACCTCCTGTTTGCTTTCTGGGACCACTTTCTTATGCCTCCTGTCAAAACCAGCCAGGACTCCCTGGGGTCCAATCCCTCTGTGTCTAATCTTCTGTCATCTCAATCCCACCTGGCTCATCAGGGAGGTGCAGAAGGCTGAAGGAAAGGAAGTCCCTGAGGACTCACTGGAGGAATGTGCCGTCACTTATTCAAACAGCTATGGCCCTTGTGACTCCAAACAGCCTCACAGGAACACCAAAATCACATTTAAGGAAGAGAAAGTTGATCCATCTCTCATTGATTCATCCTCTCCTGATGAATGAGAGGATGCTGTACACATTATCCCAGGTTGCCTCTATTTTCCTTGTGTCTCATACCTCTTTCTAGGCTGAGGAAGATAAACTCTGAAGACAGGCTCTATATACACAAATTGGTTTGAATAGAAAACTAGGATTGGATTCTAAACACAGATATCAAGGAGTTTTTGTGTCCTTCTCAGCTCATGTCATGGCTTTGTTTGCCAGTCCCCAGTATCAAGTTACTGGACCCCAAGCAAGTGTGACAATCTCATAGTCACCTGAGTGCAGGAGGTTCACAGGAAGTATCTGTCAGGCCTCCTAGCTTCGACTTAGCATCTCTTGTCACCTGTAATTAGGTCATCTGTCCCTGAACAATGTCCATGGAGTTTCTATGCCTTTTTAAGGAAGCTGGCAGATTTTCCTGTGTATTTGGAAATATTGTTCCCCAGGCTTCACTGCTCTCAGCTTTAATCTCGATCTCCTTTAAGTCAGCTTACCTAACTACTTAGCTGCACAGTCACCTTGAAATTGGGAAGGAAACTTTCTTCTTTACTTTGCTGATATATTTTCATAAAGCAAGGCTGGACCCTGGTTCTCCACCCCATCAATGCAATGGCTGATCCAATGTTTCTTTGTAGCATCATAGATTCGTTTTTTTGTTTTTTTTTTTTTTTTTTTTTTGCGTTGGAGTCTTGCTCTGTCACCCAGGCTGGAGTGCAGTGGCACCATCTTGGCTTTGTGCAACCTCTGCCTCCCAGATTCAAATGATTCTCCTGCCTCAGCCTCCTGAGTAGCTGGGACCACAGGTGCACACCACCACATATGGCTAATTTTTGTATTTTTAGTAGAGATGGGGTTTCCCCATATTGGCCAGGTTGGTCTTGAACTCATGACCTCAAATGATTCATCTGCCTCGGCCTCCCAAATCACAGATTCTTTTTAAAGCAAGAGCTGTTCAAATTTATCTATCAGTCGAGTTTCATGTACAGATGCCTCTAAACATTTAATGTCTGTGTTACCTGGGGATATAAGTCAGTATTGCAGCAACACTCCTAGAAAATTGTTTGAGCAATTTTTGGAGATTTTTTGGGGAAAAATTTTGTTTAACTTTGCATAGACTCAGGAATGGAATATGGCATTATGGTCTACCCATAGAGAGAGATTTTGGCCTGTGGGTCTGGAAAGCAGGGTCATCTACTTCTCATCAGACTTAATATAGGGTACCCTGGAATATTCCTATCAGAATCATATTCTTGCACTGAGAATAGTTATGTCCTTGTGCTATGACTGAACACTGATTTGGTCATATGTGAAGTGTGAATTGCTTAATGTGACCTGCTTCTCTGAATTTATTTACAGAAAATGAAAGTGATGATGAGGAAGAGGAAGAAAAAGGGCCAGTGTCTCCCAGGTAATGCTGTGGAATTGTGGGCTGTTAATTCAATAGTGACACCAGGAGATTGTAGATTTAGGGAAAAAGGGGAAGTGATGTACAGAACTATTTCTTCTTTTCACCCAATTACAAATTGTCCTTATTAACAATGTTGTGTGTTATTTGTGGCCCATGTATTGGTTTTAATTTTGTAGTCCTGTCAAGATAGGAACTTGCAATCAGATGAGCCAGGTGAACTAGCCAAATAGGGATTTCTTGCTGATCTTTTCACAAAACGAACTCCTGGATTCATTGATTTTTTTGAAGAGTTTTTTGTGTCTCTATTTCCTTCAGTTCTACTCTGATCTTAGTTATTTCTTGCCTTCTGCTAGCTTTTGAATGTGTTTGCTCTCGCTTTTCTAGTTCTTTTAATTGTGATGTTAGGGTGTCAATTTTGGATCTTTCCTGCTTTCTCTTGTGGGCATTTAGTGCTATAAATTTCCCTCTACACGCTGCTTTAAATGTGTCCCAGAGATTCTGGTACGTTGTGTCTTCGTTCTCATTGGTTTCAAATAACATCTTTGTTTCCATCTTCATTTCGTTATTTACCCAGTAGTCATTCAGGAGCAGATTGTTCAGTTTCCATGTAGTTGCACAGTTTTGAGTGAGTTTCTTAATCCTGAGTTCTAATTTGATTGCACTGTGGTCTGAGAGACAGTTTGTTGTGATTTCTGTTCTTTTACATTCACTGAGGAGTGCTTTACTTCCAACTATGTGGCCAATTTTGGAATAAGTGTGATGTGGTGCTGAGAAGAGTGTATATTCTGTTGATGTGGGGTGGAGAGTTCTGTAGGTGTTTATTAGGTCTGCTTGGTGCAGAGCTGAGTTCAAGTCCTGGATATCCTTGTTAAGCTTCTGTCTCATCGATCTGTCTAATATTGACAGTGGGGTGTTAAAGTCTCCCATTATGATTGTGTGGGAGTCTAAGTCTTCTTTTTAGGTCTCTAAGAACTTGCTTTATGAATCTGGGTGCTCCTGTATTGGGTACATATGTATTTAGGATAGTTAGCTCTTCTTGTTGAATTGATCCCTTTACCATTATGTAATGGCCTTCTTTGTCTCTTTTGATCTTTGTTGGTTTAAAGTCTGTTTTATCAGAGACTAGGATTGCAACCCCTGCTTTTCTTTGCTTTCTATTTGCTTGGTAGATCTTCCTCCATCCCTTTATTTTGAGCCTATGTGTGTCTTTGCACATGCAATGGGTCTCCTGAATACAGCACACTGATGAGTCTTGACTCTTTATCCAATTTGCCAGTCTGTGTTTTTTAATTGGGGCATTTAGCCCATTTACATTTCAGGTTAATATTGTTATGGGTGAATTTGATCCTGTCATTATGATGTTAGCTGGTTATTTTGCCTGTTAGTTGATGCACTTTCTTCCTAGCATTGATGGTCTTTACAATTTGGCATGCTTTTGCAGTGGCTGGTACTGGTTGTTCCTTTCCATGTTTAGTGCTTCCTTCAGGAGCTCTTGTAAGGCAGGCCTGGTGGTGACAAAATCTCTCAGCATTTGCTTGTCTGTAAAGGATTTTATTTCTCCTTCACTTATGAAGCTTCATTTGGCTGGATATGAAATTCTGGGTTGAAAATTCTTTTCTTTCAGAATGTTGAATATTGGCCCCCACTCTCTTGTAGCTTGTAGGGTTTCTGCCAAGAAATCTGCTGTTAGTCTGATGGGCTTCCTTTGTGGGTAACCCGACCTTTCTCTCTGGCTGCCCTTAACATTTTTTCCTGCATTTCAACTTTGGTGAATCTGACAATTATGTGTCTTGGAGTTGCTTTTCTCGAGGAGTATCTTTGTGGTGTTCTCTGTATTTCCGGAATTTGAATGTTGGCCTGCCTTGCTAGGTTGGGGAAGTTCTGCTGGATAATATTCCGAAAAGTGTTTTCCAGCTTGGTTCCATTCTCCCCGTCACTTTCAGGTACACCAATCAAATGTAGATTTGGCCTTTTCACATAGTCCCATATTTCTTGGAGGCTTTGTTCATTTCTTTTTACTCTTTTTTTCTCTAAAATTCTCTTCTCACTTCATTTCATTAATTTGATCTTCAATCACTGATGCCCTTTCTTCCACTTCATCTAATTGGCTACTGAAGCCTGTGCATGCATCACATAGTTCTCCTGCCATGGTTTTCAGCTCCATCAGGTCATTTAAGGTCTTCTCTACACTGTTTATTCTAGTTAGCCATTCATCTAATTTTTTTTCAAGGTTTTTAGTTACCTTGCAATGGGTTTGCACATCCTCCTTTAGCTCAGAGAGGTTTGTTATTACTGTCTTTTTGAAGCCTACTTCTGTCAACTCGTCAAAGTTATTCTCCATCCTGCTTTGTTCCATTGCTGAAAAGGAGTTGCAATCCTTTGGAGGAGAAGTGGTGCTCTGGTTTTCAGAATTTTCAGCTTTTCTGCTCTGGTTTCTCCTGATCTTTGTCATTTTATCTACCTTTGGTGTTTGATGATGGTGGCCTACAGATGGGGTTTTGGTGTGGATGTTCTTTTTGTTGATGTTGATACTGTTCCTTTCTGTTTGTTAGTTTTCCTTCTAACAGTCAGGTCCCTCAGCTGCAGGTCTGTTGGAGTTTGCTGGAAGTCCACTCCAGACACTCAAACAGGGATTTCTTGGTGTTGCCTGTTCTCTCCCATGTGTTTAAATCCAGGGAGAGATGTATATAGGCTATCTGCCCATTTTTTGTTAGTATGTTTGCTAGTATTTGTGCAAGAAAAGAAATGGAAAAAATTAAAATATTATATCAAAATATTGGAAAAATGGGGCCCTTAATATGTGAGATCTGTGTCTGCACTGCCTCAAGAGCTCTGTTCACTTGAATGCTGCATGTAAAATTCAACCCAATTTATGCAAAGTAGTTGAAGCCCTGTGTTAGTTCTCTGTGCTGCAAGTCATGATGGTAGTTTACAGGGAGATTCTGGGTGCCCTACATTGGCTCATCTGTGGCAAATGTACTGAGCACGTGCTGCCCATTTTTGCTCTGTCCCCAGAGCAGACACCCTCTACCCTGCATTTAGAAGGACAGTTTTATTTCTCTTGAAGGAAAGATGCCTTTGGTTTCTGTGACCACTCCATTCTGTCTCCCATCAGAACATCTGGGAGGTTTTGTTGTCTAATCTCTATTGGTTAAATCTTCTGTCATCCCTGTCCTGCCTGGCTCATCAGGAATCTGCAGGAGTCTGAAGAGGAGGAAGCCCCTCAGGAGTTCTAGGATGAAGGTTATTCGACTCTCTCAATTCCTCCTGACAAGTCAGCCTCGTACCAGTCTTACAGGAGCACCTTTCACTCATTAGAGGAACAGCAAGTCGGTTTGGCTCTTGTCGTAGGCAGTGAGTACTCCATTGTGAAAGTGATAAAGCTCCAGTTCATGTCCCAGGTAGACCCCATAATCTTTGGGCCTTGTGCCCCTGGTTGGGCTGAGAGTTGCCATCACTGTGGGCTGAACCTATATATCAATGTAGATTTCAATCACTCTGGAGTCGAGTCCGAAGAACAGGCATGGGGTGGGTCAGTGAGCTTGGCTCTCTTCCTAGTCTCAGGCCATGCCCATGCCACCCTGGATCGACTGTCAGGACATTGAACTCAAGGCAGGTGTGGCAAACTCACACCAAGCTCTGCAGCACATGCCCAGGAGTTGTCTATCAGATCAGCTCATCTGAATTAAATGTCTCTTGCCAGCTACGAAGTTCCTTATGAGTTTTGTTCCCAAAGCATGTCTGTGGAGTTCTTTACCTGCCCAAGGCCAGTGTCACCCTTGTCTACCTCTCGGTGGAAGATGTGACCCAGGTTTCACTGAATTTATCCCCATTTTCTGTGTCTTCTAAGTTGGCTTGTTTTAGCCCATCTGTTCATCATCTTGCTGGTATGTTTTCTAGATAAATGGCTGACTTTTCACCCACAAAAGCCATAATAGCTGATGCTTCTTTGTAGAACCAAGTCTCATTTTGACTCAAGAGCTGGTACATTGCACCCCTCCATCAAATCTCAGTGTCCACAATCTCGTAAACTATCAAATCCTGGGTATTTGATGAGAGAATCCTGAATATTGCAGTATCTCTCCTACAAGGTGTTAGAACTATTTGCCTAAACTCTATTGGGAGAAATATTGCTCATTTGTGTACACAAACCTAGGACAGAACACATTGGGAAGATAATGTTCCAAAACAGGGGAATTTTGCCCAAGGTTCAAGAAAGGAACCAAGTCAGTTCTCTCAAGACTTGACCTCAGGACTCCTGGTATATTTCTCTCAAAGTCTCCTGTTCTCACACTGAGAAAACTGATGTCCCTGTGTTAGGATTGGACAGAGGAAGGTTTCTGTGTGCAAGGAAGAACTGCTTAATGTAAGAGGCCCCATCTGAATTTATTTTCAGGACATCGATGTGAGCAAGTGAAAAAGGAGGACCAAGAGGCAACAGATCCCAGGTGAGTCTGAGAAATTGTGGACAGTTAATTTGGTGTTGACACCTGGAGACGCCAAGTCCAGGGAAAACAGTACATGCTGAAAATAATGATTTCATCTTGTCAGACAAGTCTGAATTATGCCTACTAACATTGCTTTTGGTTCTCATTACATTAAATGTTTAGGTTTTCTTTTCTTCCTACCCTTATCATTTACTAACCTAGTGAAGGTTGACCATACCTCAAAAGCTGTCTTCTCATAGTGACTGCAGGGAAACTTGAGCACATTTTATGCAAAGTTATTAAGCCCACTCTTTTCATGATCACTGTTTGCTGTGCGTCCTGAGGGCACAAATACAGAGTGTCCTTTGATTCCCTCATCAGTGTGTCACCTGGCCAATTCACTGAGCTCACTATCTCTCTGTCTCTCTCTCTCTCCCTGTGTGTGTGTGTGTGTATGCATGTGTGTGGGTGTGTGTGTGTGTCTCTCTCTCTTCCTCTTTCATCCGTTTATACCTGACCCTGGTCTATCCCAACATAAAGGCAATAATTTGTTACCTCATTACTGGATCTGTTCTTTTTCTTTTAAAACACTTCCTTATGTTACCCATGAAATCTAGCTGGGGCTGTGTGGTTTCTGATTTCCTCTGCCTTATTCTTTACTTTCTCCTACTTTTCCAGGCTCAGCAGGGAGCTGCTGGACAAGAAAGAGACTGAAGTCTTGCAGGACTCACTGGATATATGTTATTCAACTCCTTCCGGTTATCTTGAACTGCCTGACTCATGCCAGCCCTACAGAAGTGCCTTTTACTCATTGGAGGAACAGCACCTTGGCTTGGCTCTTGATGTGGACAGTGAGTACCTTACTATGAAGGTGATAAGCCTCCACCTGGTCTTCCAGATAGGGATGATATTCCTCTTCCAAGTGGCCCTTACTGACCCAAGAGATGTCATTGCCATAGGCAGGGCCTATGGATGCATATAGCTTGTAATGAAACTGTAGTTTCAGTTGGAAGCCCAGACATGAAATGGGTCAGTGAGCATGGCTCTATTCCTAGTCTCCAGCCATGCCTGTGGCAACCTGAGCCCACTCTCAGCACATTGGACCCAGGCAGATGTGAAAAATTCACAAAACTATGATTTGGACTCAAGGGTTTGTAGATTTTCTCCGTCATTTTAATTTCAGGGTCTTGCAACCATGAACAAGATGGGCATTTGATGAGACAGGGCTGAATACTGCAGTTTTCCTCCTAGAAATCATCTGGGGCATTTTCTTTGAATTGATGGGAACAATAAGGCATAACTGTTTCCACAAACTCGGGATAAATGATTTTAGGATAAAGATCTACCATAATAGTCGTATTTCACTCTTGGTTCTGAGATGCAACTAAAGAATCTCTATCATGACCGGCTTTCAGGCCTCCTGAAGTATATCTCTCCCATTGTCCTGTTCTGATGCTGAGGAGCCTGAAGTCCCTGTGTGGGGATTAGACAGTGGACTGTTATGGGTGTAAGTGAATTGGCTTATTTTGTCTGTCCCTGTCTGAATTTATCGTAGGAATTAAAAAGGACCAAGAAGAGGAAGAAGACCAAGGCCCATCATGCCCCAGGTAACTTTGAACAATTGTGAACAGCTACTTCTATGTTGACACCTGGAGATTCTTGGTTCAGGGAAGACAGAGCAGGCTGACAATATCGATTACATCTTTTCAACCAAGCCTGAATTATTCCTACTAACACTGCTGTTTGTTTTCATTGCAGTAGATATTTAGGTTTCCATTTCTTCCTCCCCTTATCATTTACTAACCTACTGTAGGTTGACCAGACTTCAAAAGTTGTATTCTTATGGTGACTGCATGGAATCTTGAGCACATTTTATGGAAAATTATTGAGCACAGTCTTTTCATGATCACTGTATGCTGTGTGTTCTGAGGGCACTAACTCAGAGTGTCCTGTTACTCCCTCATCAGTGTGTCACCTGGACAATTCACTGAGCTCTCTCTTTTTCTCTGTGTCTGTCTCTCTGTCTGTCTTTGTCTTTCTTTCTTTTCCATTTGGCCCTGTTCTGTCCCAACATGAAGGCTATAATTTGTTACCTCATTAATGGGCCTATCCTTTTTCTTTTTTAGCCACTTCCTTATGCTACCCATGAAATCTAATTGGGGCTCGGTTGTGTCTGATTTCCCCTGGCTTATTCTTTAGGTTTTCTACTTTTGCAGGCTCAGCAGAGAGCTGCTGAAGGTAGTAGAGTCTGAAGTTTTGCAGGACTCACTGGATAGAAGTTATTTGACACCTTCCAGTTGTCTTGAACTGCCTGACTCATGCCAGCCCTATGGAAGTTCCTTTTACTCATTGGAGGAACAACACGTTGGCTTTTCTCTTGATGTGGATGGTGAGTATCTTTCTATGAAGGCAATAAGGATCCACTGAGTCTTCCATATAGAGATCATATTCCTGCTCCAAGTGGCCGTTACTGAGCTGAGAGATGTCATTGCTGCAGTGAGGACCTATAGGCACATAGGTTGAATGAAACTCTAGTTCTACCTGGAAGCCCAGACATGGGATGGGTCAGTGAGCATGGCTCTCTTCCTCATCTCAGGCCATGCCTGTGGCACTCTGATTCTACTCTCAAGACATTGGACCTGGGCAGATGTGACAAATTCAGAGAACTATGATTTTGACTCAAGGGTTTGTAGATTTCCTTTTTCACTCAAAATCCTCACAAGCATGAACAACCTGAGTGTTTGATGAAACAGGGCTGATTATTGCAGTTTTTCTCCTAGAAATCATTTGAGGGCATGTGCTCTAAATTGATTGGAAAAATATGGCATAACCATTTGCACAAACTTGGGACAAATGATATTGGGATAACGATCTACCAGAACATGGACTTTTTACCGTTAGTTTCTGGGACAAAAACCAAGGAATCTCTATCATGAGCAGCCTTCAGGCCTCCTGAAATATATTTCCCACAGTGTCCTATTCTTATGCTGAGGAGCCTGAGGTCCCAGTGTGAGGATTAGACAGTGGATTGTTATGTGTGTAGGGGAATCAGCTTAATGTGTCTGTCCATGTCTGAATTTATTTCAGAAATTGAAAAGTACCAAGAAGGGGAAGAAGATCAGAACCCACCATGCCCCAGGTAATCTTCAGCAATTGTGGATGCTTAATTCTGTGTTAACACCTGGAGACGACAGATTCAGGGAAAACAGAGTGTGTTTGATTTCATGTTTTCAACGAAGGCCGAATTACTCCTAATGTCATTGCTGTTGGTTTTCATTGTAGTAGACATTTAGGTTTTCATTTCTTCCTCCCCTTATCATTTACTAATGTACCATAGGTTGACCATACCTCAAAAGCTGTACTTTCATGGCGACTGCATAGAATTTTGAGCACGTTTTCTGGAAAGTTAAAGAGCTCACTCTTTTGCTGTGTGTCATGAGGACACTAACTCAGAATGTCCTTTTACTCCCTTATCAGTGTGTCACCTGGCTAATTCACTGAGCTCGCTTTCTCTCTCTCTCTGTCTCTGTCTCTCTCTCTCTCTCTCCCTGTCTTTCTCTTCCATTGTTTTCTACCTGGCCCTGTTCTATCCCAACATAAAGGCAATAATTTTTTACCTCATTAATGGATCTATCCTTTTTCTTTTTTAATCACTTCCTTGTGTTACCCCTGAAATCTAGCTGGGGCTCTGTGGTGTCTGATTTTCCCTGGCTGCTTCTTTAGTTTTGTCTGCTTTTCCAGGCTCAACGGGGTGCCGATGGAAGTGGAAGAGGCTGAAGTCTTGCAGGACTCACTGGATAGATGTTATTCACCTCCTCCAACTTAGTTTGAACTACCTGACTCATTCCAGCACTACAGAAGTGCCTTTTACTCACTTAAGGAACAGCACAGCAGCTTGGCCCTTGAGTGGACAATACGTTTTTTACTTTGATGGGGATAAAGCTCCACCTGGTCTTCTAGATGGGAGTCATATTCCCACACTAAGCGGCCCTTATTAAACTGAGAGATGTCATTGCTGCAGGCAGGACCTATAGGCACATGTAGGTTTGAATAAAACTATAGTTCCATTTTGAAGCCCAGGCAAGGATGGGTCACTGGGCATGGCTCTATTCCTATTCTCAGACCATGCCAGTGGCAACCTGTGCTAAGTCTGAAGACATTGGACCCAAGTTAGGTGTGACACATTTACATAACTGTGCAGCACATGCCAGGACTGATCTGTCAGACATTCTAAATTGAACCATATATCTCTGGGTAGCTACAAAGTTCCTCAGGGATTTCATTTTGCAGGCATGTCTCTGACCTTCTATACCTGCTCAAGGTCAGTGTCATCTTTGTGTTTAGCTCATCCAAAGATGTTACCCTAGTTTCAGTGAACCTAACCCCATTCTTTGTATCTTCAGTGTTGGTTTGTTTTAGCTGATCCTTCTGTAACACAGGAGGGATCCTTGGCTGAGGATTATATTTCAGAACCACTGACTGCTCTTGACAATTGTTAACCCACTAGGCTGCTTTGATGAGAGAAGCTACAGTCCTTCAGCCTCCAATTGATATCAATACTTAGGAAGACCACAGCTAGATGGACAAACAGCATTGAGAGGCTGTAGCCATGCTCTTCTCAATTCCTATCCTGTAGAGAACAGGAGTCAGGAGCCAATGGCAGGAGACAGCATGTCACCTGGGAATCTGCCAGTGCAGAATGTGAACAATGCCATGTTCTTGCAGAAAACGCTTAGCCTGAGTTTCATAGGAGGTAATCACCAGACAACTGCATAATGTAGAACACTGAGCAGGACAACCGACCTATCTCCTTCACACAGTCCATGTCACCACGAATCACACAACAAAAAGGAGAAGAGACATTTTGGGTTCAAAAAAAAAGTAAAAAGATAATGTAGCTACATTTCTTTAGTTATTTTGAACCCCAAATATTTCCTCATCTTTTTGTTGCTGTCATTGATTGTGGTGACATGGACTTGTTTGTAGAGGACAGATCAGCTGTCTGGCTCAATAGTCTACTTTCTGAAGTTGTCTGAAAATGTCTTCATGATTAAATTCAGCCTAAACGTTTTGCCAGGAACACTGCAGAGTCAATGCTGTGAGTTTCCAACCTCAGCCCATCTGCGGGCAGAGAAGGTCTAGTTTGTCCATCACCATTATCATGATGTCAGGACTGGTTACTTGGTTAAGGAGGGGTCTAGGAGATCTGTCCCTTTTAGAGACACCTTACTTATAATGAAGTATTTAGGAAAGTGGTTTTTAAAAGTATAAATGTCCTGTATTCTAATGATCATCCTCTAAACATTTTATCATTTATTAATCATCCCCGCCTGTATCTATCATTAGATTCATATCTCTACACTGGAAATTTTCTGTCTCAATTTTTACTGTGCCTTTGTTTTTGCTGGTGTCTGTTGTTGAAAAAAAAGTTCTCTGCCTGAGTTTTAACTTTTGTCCAAAGTCAATTTTAATTTATACAATTAAAAACTTTTGCCTATCACTCTGGACTGCTGGATTGTTTTTTACATTCAGTGTTATAATCTTTTATTATGCTGATTGTTTTTCATGGGTACTGATGCGAATTAATAAAAACATTTTCATTTCCCTGTTTATTTTCTAATCTCTTCCACATTGTAGGCTATGTTTACCATATGTAGCAGAATGTATTTACTACTTTTCTTGGTTCCAATTATTTGTATTCTTTGTGAGTGTGTGTGTGTGTGGCTGTGTGTGCCTTTGGCATTTAGGAAGGGTTGTAGAGCTCATGTTTAATATTGCACTAAAAATGTTTCTGATAGTTCCCCCCCTTTGAACTAGACATACTTCTAATATTTGGTTTATACATTTTAAATTATAACTTTCAGCGTCAAATATTTCCATATGACAGTCAGTTACATAATGTGTTTTCTTTTTCCTACCTTCTCAACCTGCCACTTCTCATAACAGTATTTGAACCTAAACATATACCAGTGACATTCCGTGATTGTCATCTTGTCCCCACGTTTGTTTTTGGTTTAGATCCTCAATTAAATATATTAATGCTCATGAGCTATTCAAAAGTGAATGTTACAGTCATCTCTTGCTGAGTGGTACTCATCCTTAACAGAGTCCTCCTGAGGGAATTGGGTCTCACTGAGTTTAGCATGTTTAATAATCTTTTCTCACGGTCTTAAAACATGGATCACATTACTGGATATAAGGTGCTTGCCCAAAATGATTTTTCTTGAGTTTTTAGGAGATATTGTCTTCCTTGGGGGACATATATGGTGTATGTTCTCATCGCAGGATTCTATTTTGTTCTACCAGGAACTCTAATTTCTGCCAGTTACTTCATTCATTTGTTCTCTTCACCACGAGTCTCCAGAGGATACTTCCATGGTCCACGCCTCCCCATCTCCCAGGAATTCTGCGTTTCCAAGACTGGCAATTCTTGTCCTCTGCATGGTGAAGCTCTTTCCTTTCAATTCCCCAGTAGCCAGTGCTCTAATCCACCAGGTCTCAGGCATGATCTGTGTTTCTCCACACTTGCTTCTGTGGATAGTTTTACCTGTGTTCTGTCATTAACACAGGTAAAATGTCTCCCTGCTGTCCTGGCCTCTATTTGCATAGTGTTTCCTGCTCCCTCTGCTGTCGTGTGTCTCCCACACCCGGCTAAATAAAATCACCTGAGGGCCACAATGTTTCCTAGCCCTGGTGTGTAGGGGCAGGATTATGGGTGGAATTTTTGACTCTCTAAGTTAACCCCTAGGGCTTTGAAGTGTATGTTGAGAAATTCAGCTGTTATCATCCTAGGTGGACTTACTCTCTCCCATCCTCCTACTTCAAATGCAGAACTTCAATCATGTACAAAAGAAGACTGAATCATATAATAGAACACACCCTTATTCATTGGCTGGCTTCACCAATCATCTCATGGCTGAACTTTTAAAAATACAATCTTAGACACATACCTATGAAATGTATATGTGTGTGTGTATATATATATATATGAATTTGCTTCTGAGATTATGGAGGCTGAAATTCCAAAGATGGAAGGAAAGCTGTATACCCAGGAAAACATTTGTTTTCCATTAGGCTTCTTAATTCTCTCCTGGCATTTGATTGATTGTATGAGCCCCACCCCCATTAAGGAGGGCAATCTGCTTCACTTAGTCTGCCCATCCCAGTGTTAATCGTATCTGAAACACTCTCTGGAACACAACCAGAATCATGTTTGGCCAAATGTCCTGGCACCGTGGTGCTCGGTCACAGTGACAAGTACAAGTAACTATCACACTTGCCCTTTGTCATATTTGTGATTTCCACTGTTTTTCTCCCAATCCGCAGCTTATATTTGTTCTTTTATTACTGTCTTGTGTTGAGCAAAAACTTTTAATTTTTATAAAGTTGAAGTTATTAATGTTTTCTTTAATGGTTTGTGTTTATTGATAACAAAGAACACTTTGCCTAACTCTGTGTCATGAAGATTTTTTCTTATATTTTCTGCTATACTTTTTCTAGTTTTATAGTTTATATTTAGTTGCATAATCCTTTTTGAGTTAGTTTTTGAGTCAGTATTGAGGTTCAGGTGAATTTTTTTCCTTTGGGGATATGCATGTCCAGTTGTTTCTACACAATTTGTTGACAAGAGAATGCCTTCTCCACTGAGTCTTATTTGGACATTTGTCAATCCATTGGGTGGTTGAGATTGGTGAGAGGACTGTCCTGGTGTTTGGACAGAGAGACAGGGCGTGAAGTAGGGTAGTTCTTATGGGAAAAATTAAGGAAGACACATTTTTCTGTGAAGCATAGGAAAGCCCCAAGCAAAATTGAGGTGGCCTCTGCCAGCATGTTGTAGCACACTTATCTCTGCTCTCTCTACCTGTCCTGTTGCAAAAGCTTGGGTGTGCATAGACACTGAGGTCGAGTGGTGTCTTTGGGCACTTTTGAGCATTGACACCAAAGCTGCAGCATCAAATCTTAGAATATCAAGCAGCCAGGGGGATCACCTGAGGTCAGGAGCTCACGACCAGCCTGACTAGCATGGTGAAACCCCATATCTACTAAATCAAAAAAAATTAGCCAGTTATGGTGGTGCGTGCTTGTAAACTGAGCTACTTGGGAGGCTGAGACAGGAGAATCGCTTGTGTACCTGGGAGGCGGAAGTGGCAGTGAGCCAAGATCACACCATTGCACTCCAGCCTGGGCAATGAGAGTGAAGCTCCATCCCCCCCACCAAAAAGTAAATAAAAATAAAAGAATATCAAGCAGCCAAAGAAGCAGGAAAACATAACACATAAGGAAGAATCTAATATCTAGTTGAAATTGACACACGTTGGAAATAGAAGAAAAGGACATTAGAGCAGTTAGTATAATTGTGTTTTAATTAAATGGAGAGATTGAAGATTTTTTAAATATCAAATTCTGTAGATAAAAACTATGATTTACAGTCTGAAATGGAAGAAGGCACTGGATTAAACATTGCAGAAGAGATTATTGAACTAGATGGAATAGAAGTTGAAACTAACATAAATGAAACACACAGTAACAAATGACTTGAAAACATAAAAAGACCATCAGCATAAAAACGTTAAACATCCTAGTATAAGGCTAAATGGAATCCCTGAAGGGTATGTAGTGGAGAAGAGAAATAAAGATATTTAAAACATTCTGGATGAAAGATTTAGAAGCTCCATGGAAACTATAAACTTCAAATATTACAGAAATACAATTATTCTAAGCAGAAGAAACATGAAGAAAACTTCACCAAGGAACACCTTAATCAAATCTGTTAAAACCAGTGATAAAAAGGAAATCTTAAAAGGAATAAAAGGAGAAAGAGCATGTTACATACAGAGCACTAAATATAAGGATGGCATAAGATTTCTCATCGGAAACTTTACAAACAAGAAGTTTGCAATAAAGTACTTAAAAAAAGAAAAACTGAAGTCTACAATTCTTCACCTGGCCAATTTATCTTTCAAAAATAAACATGAGAAAAAATATTTTTGAACAGAAAACAAAATGATCTCAATTTGCAGATGGTGTGATCCTATGTATAGAAAATCCCAAATAATACATACAAATGCAAACACACATACATGCACACAGAGACCACAGACACACACACACACACACACACTACTAGAGTTAGTAAGTGAATTCAGCAAACTTTCAGCAAACAATCAGTTGTGTTAGCAGTGAACAATCTGAGAAGAAAATTGACACATTTATTTCATTCATAATAGCACCTGTAAGGATAATATGCCTGGGAATAATTTTTTTCAAGGAGGTGCAGTACTTGTACACAGACAGCTACAGAACATTGCTCATGGAGATTAAGGAAGACCTAAATAAATGGAAAGATATCTTGTGTTCATGGGTTGGAAGTTGTAACATGGTTAAGATAAAAATACAACTAAAAGCAATCCACAGATTCAATACAATCCTATCAAAAAGTGGCCTTTTTTACAGGAATGCCTAAGAAAAACTTCATATTCTTAAAAAATAGCAAGTGTCCCCCCAAAACAAAAGCAATCTTGAAATGTAAGAAGGAGCATTCTCTATTCCAAAGGTCTTTAACTGCTGTCAGCAATACTTGGTAGTCTTCAATATATAGGCTTTCACATCTTTGATTTTTCTGCTTTTGTTTCTAGACACGATCTCACTCACTCAGGCTGGAGTACAGTGGCACGATCACAGCTCACTGTAGCATGGAATTCTCAGGCCTGTGACATCCTAGGGCCTCATCCACTGAGTTCCTGGGACTACAGGCTCACACCACCACACCGGGATAATTTTTCTGATTTGCAATAGAAATGAGTTTTCACTATGTTTCCTAGGCTAGTTTCAAGCTTCTGAGCTCAAGCGAACCTCCTGCCACAGCCTTCCAAAGTGCTGAGATTTGAAGCCAAGCCTGGCTGGCTTTCACATCTTTCCTATGTAGTTTATATTTCTTGATGCTATTGAGAGCCTGGCTGGCTTTCAGATCTTTGCTACATAGTTTATATTTCTTGATGTTATTGTAAATGTTTATTAAAGGAATCTTTTTAAAATTTTGTATTAAAATTATATATTTAAGGAATACAATCTGAGGACTACGTATACATATACACATACCTATACATATACACATACCTATACATATACATATACATATACATATACATATACATATACATATACATATACAATGAACCAATGCATACTAGGTGAGGGGCTGTCTTGTGCGCAAACCCAAAGTCCCTGGCTCATGAAGCCTTTGCCTAGAAGGATGGAGGGATCAGCAAGATGGGCACATGGCAGGTTCTGTCTTTGTTGCGGGCACCTGCCCACTCGGGTCTCTGGCAATACTAACCAGGCTTCACGATGGGTGAGGTGAGATAGGAATGGGAAAGTGGATGACCTCAGATCCAGAGACTGCAGTTGTCACCTGGGGACCTGGCATGTGCGTGGAGGAGTCTCCCACTTATTTGGCCCTGGGTCAATGCCCCAACATGCACAAGGACAGGAGTCTCAGCCTCAATGTTTTAGGAGCCCCCAGTCTTCTAAAGAGGGTTAGTGGTGGGGAAGAATGTTCAACAAAACAGAAGAGTTATGGGTACTCTAGCCTGGCAACAGAGAATACTTCCTTGTGCTGCTAAATGGCAATATTTGACAATTATGGATGACACAATTGAGCAAGAGCTTTCACTGTTTAACAAGCAGTGTCTCTGGAACACTAGGTTAGTGCCGTCAGATGTTGACTGAAAAGTCAGTGGTTTGAGCCCATCCAGTCACATTAATGTTTCTAGCTGACATGACCTTCCATCTGAAAAGTCTCTTCCTTGGACCAAATATCTCTCAAATCTTCTCTTCTTGTCTCTTGTCTATTTTCCAAGGCACCTCTTTGTTGCTTGAGGCAAAAAAAAGTCCATTTTTAATCCACACCCAACAAACATCTACCCTTACTTATCCTGGTTTTTAGGGTTTTGAGTTTGTTTGTTTGTTTGTTTTCTCTGCTTCTCATATTTGGAATACTGGAAATTCCTAAAGTGGAAAATGACAGAACCTGAATCACAACTATGGTGAAGCCATGGGCTCTGGGTGAAAAACCTAATCTGCCAGGGTTTGAAGTTTAACACATTAATTTTCTGTGCCCCCATTTCTATCTGTCCAATAGGCTAAATCAGAACACTTAGGTTGTCCAAAGTTTAAATGAGCGTGGAGCCAATGCCTGTCATGTAGTAATTGGTCAACACGCATGAGCTCCTAACAGCGTCATGGCCACCAGCATTTCCACCAGGCTTAGATCTTTGAAATGTCCTTCTTGATATGAACGGATCATTCTTCAAACATTCTCTAACCGATGGCCATGAAATTGCTCCAATGTGTATTATTACAAATACAAAAGCAGGGATCAGACTGACACATGTATCTGTCGTGCATCGCTTGTCTATTTCTCCGTAGACACCTGGAGATGGAACTGTCAGACCAAAGTATTTATACATTTCTGATTTTGCTAATTTCTATCTAAATTACTGTGAAAAGAAGATATAACAAGTCATACTTTTAACATTTTATGAGAATTCTTTTTTTCTCCATCTTCTGGCCAAAACTGGGAAGTATTTCCCTACCATTTCCTCTGAACTTACTTTGTCAACATTTCTGTAATCATACAGGGGGATCACATTGTATGCATGACATCAAATTCAAATCCTTAAATGAAAAGAGGGATTAACATGACTGTATAAAAATTTTTATTCAAAATACAAAGATGCAAATATATATGTGTACATAAATATATATATATACATATACATATATGAGGAAGGGATTTTTTTATTTGGATACTTTATCAAAGTTATATATACTTGAAAATTTGTTTAGTACAACAGCAGTCCCTTTGTGTACTCCCAGAGTTTCATCACATAGAAGCAATTATTTAGTTATCTCCTTATGTCTAAATATATATTATTACTTTTTGATTTTCAAGTTTAGGCACTATCTCTCTTTCACATACTTACTCATCACCACCACCCTCAAACATGCCTCTCACTACCTTACCCTCTAACATGTTTATGTCCTAGTTTGCTGGGTCAATTACTACATTGTTATAACTTGTATATTTTATTCAGAGTTCAGTCACATTGGATATACATAGCAGGAATGAAAGGCCAGTATCTTCAGGGATTCTCTCTCAAGTGGATAAGCTTCAGAGATTTTTGTAATCTTTGGTCACCCTCCCCATCTTTTTCCTATTCCAGGTAAGTACTGGATCTGATGGGCCCAGCTTAGGTCAGGCACTCTCTCCTTGAGCAGGGGAGAGTGGGGCATCTTCATGTGTAGTACCAGGAAGACACTGTCCAAAGAGGGAAGGGTAGTTCTAAGACAGAAAAGTCAATCTGGGATATGGGTAGGCAAAACAAAGACAGGAAAAAAAAAAGTGTCTCTTCTGTGAGGGGAGCATGCAGTAGAGGGTGGATTCAGAGTGGGAGGGGAGAGTTTTGAGAGACATGGGCCATGGATATCCCTCTCTGGGCTGGAGCCACACAAGACTCTTGGGGTCTCTCAGGGGCAGGGAGCTGAGGAGAATCTGCCCTCCCCAACCTGCGAGACTGGTGAGAGGACTGTCCTGGTCACCAGACAGAAATGGGGTCTGGGCCAGAGCAGTTCTTGTGGGAAAGAAAGGACAGGACATCTTCTCCTTAAGGTAAGGTCCTGAGTCGGGTCTTGGTAGGGAGGGAGGTTACCGTGGGCATTGGCAGCTGAAGATGGTTGGCCAGATGAGGGCACTGAAATCTATGTCCTATAAACTTGTAGTTCTAGTAAAAGAATAGCTGCAGTAAAGGGTCTTTAGGAAGGAGAGGTGGAAGACCTGATTTGGGTTGGGGGTCCAAGAAGAATGTCTGCCTTGCTGTGCAGAAGCCTTCTGCATAACCTCCCTGGTCCCCTTGCTCAGTCTCCTGGACAGACCCCTGTGAGCCCTGGAAGTGCACAGTCAGCTCAGCCAAGGCACCTCCAGCTGGGACTCATCCCTGGGCATTTCTGTGGCCTTGGGTGCCCTGGCCTCCTCCAGGCCCTGTCTTGCAGGCAATCATCCTGCAAGGGAAGGGGGAAAGGAGGCTACTTGACAGTTAACTCTGAGCAGCTTCACAAGGTCCTGACTTAGCTCCTAGTCACTTGCAAACCTATATACCCCATCTCATCCCCCAAACGATGAAAAGAAACTTTGCCAGTACTCATGCCAGACAAATAGGATGGGACTCTTCCATAGAGCCAAGTTCTTAGGATATCAATAAGAGATGGAAACCACCTGCTGGAAGGCGCCACAGTGGGAACCTTGGGGACAGGGAGCAGTCACTGAACTGTCAGGGTGAATCCTGGCTCCTGGCCCTCACACACCCTTTCTCCCCCTCCCTCCTTCTCTCTTCTCTTCTCTCTGCTTTTCCCCCTCTCTCCCCTGCATGCCTCAGGTACCTTCCGTGAGCCCTCACTGCTGCTTTTCAGAGGTTGCAAAGTGAGCCCTCAAAACACTTTGTAACCTTGGACATTTCCAAAACTGGAGAGATTTGGCCACACCATTTGTATAAGTTAGGAATGTCCTCCAGAGTTCTTGTCTAAATTTTTCTGTTGATGAGAAGAGAACAAAAGAGTTTCCATCTGATTTGGTCCTAAGGCAACTTCTCCTAGGAGAAGAGTCTGGGCAAGAAGAAGGGGGTTGCCCAGGGCCCAAGACTTGCCCTTTACAGCTGCTCTCCTCCTCCCCGCTTCACTGTGGGAGAGCTGGCCAGGGATCAGGAACCTCTGTTCTCCACAGATGCTAGGATTCCAGGCTCAAATCTAAATATTGACTGATTTAGGAGGCTAAGAGAGGCAATTCCCTGGAGAGAGGTGTCAGGAGTTCAGACAAGAGCAGCATCTAGTTGCCATCCACAGAGACTCCAAGACAGGAATCCACTGGTAGCTGGTTGGAGGGGATCCCATGAAAACAAAAAGAAACATGCACATTAGAACTGGACCCAATATCAGGAGATTAAAAACTGCTCCATCCTATGGGATGAAGGAATTAGGGAATCCTGGAAGTAAAGTTTTTCATGTAGGTAATTTCTTCCAAAGAGACACAGGGCAACGGCCCAATGACATGAGTAAAAGAAAATTCGGGGTCTAGGATTGAGGGAGGCAGCCTTTTTTTATTATTATTATACTTTAAGTTTTAGGGTACATGTGCACAATGTGCAGGTTCGTTACATATGTATCCATGGGCCATGTTGGTGTGCTGCACCCATTAACTCGTCATTTAGCATTAGGTATATCTCCTAATGCTGTCCCTCCCCCCTTCCCCCCACCCCACAACAGTCCCAGGAGTGTGATGTTCCCCTTCCTGTGTCCATGTGTTCTCATTGTTCAATTCCCACCTATGAGTGAGAACATGCGGTGTTTGGTTTTTTGTCCTTGCGATAGTTTACTGAGAATGATGGTTTCCAGTTTCATCCATGTCCCGACAAAGGACACGAACTCATAATTTTTTATGGCTGCATAGTATTCCATGGTGTATATGTGCCACATTTTCTTAATCCAGTCTATTGTCGTTGGACATTTGGGTTGGTTCCAACTCTTTGCTATTGTGAATAGTGCCTCAATAAACATACGTGTGCATGTGTCTGTATAGCAGCATGATTTATAGTCCTTTGGGTATATACCCAGTAATGGGATGGCTGGGTCAAATGGTATTTCTACTTCTAGATCCCTGAGGAGTCACCACACTGACTTCCACAATGGTTGAACTAGTTTACAATCCCACCAACAGTGCAGAAGTGTTCCTATTTCTCCACATCCTCTCCAGCACCTGTTGTTTCCTGACTTTTTAATGATGGCCATTCTAACTGGTGTGAGATGGTATCTCATTGTGGTTTTGATTTGCATTTCTCTGATGGCCAGTGATGATGAGCATTTTTTCATGTGTTTTTTGGCTGCACAAATGTCTTCTTTTGAGAAGTGTCTGTTCATGTCCTTCACCCACTTTTTGATCGGGTTGTTTGTTTTTTTCTTGTAAATTTGTTTGAGTTCATTGTAGATTCTGGATATTAGCCCTTTGTCAGATGAGCAGGTTGTGAAAATTTTCTCCCATTTTGTACGTTGCCTGTCCACTCTGATGGTATTTTATTTTGCTGTGCAGAAGCTCTTTAGTTTAACTAGATCCCATTTGTCAATTTTGGCTTTTGTTGCCATTGCTTTTGGTGTTTTAGACATGAAGTCCTTGCATAAGCCTATGTCCTGAATGGTATTGCCTGGGTTTTCTTCTAGGGTTTTTATGTTCTTAGGTCTAACATGTAAGTCTTTAATCCATCTTGAATTAACTTTTGTATAAGGTGTAAGGAAGGGATCCAGTTTCAGCTTTCTACATATGGCTAGCCAGTTTTTCCAGCACCATTTATTAAATAGGGAATCCTTTTCCTATTGCTTGTTTTTGTCAGGTTTGTAAAAAATCAGATAGTTGTAGATATGTGGCATTATTCCTGAGGGCTCTGTTCTGTTCCATTGATCTATGTCTCTGTTGTGGTACCAGTACCATGCTCTTTTGGTTACTGTAGTCTTGTAGTATAGTTTGAAGTCAGGTAGCATGATGGGGAGGCAGGCTTTTTAGTGGAGGAGACCTCTGACCTGGAGGCCCAGGGTCACCCTGAGAGGGGAGGGGTCTTGCTGGGTCACTGGGTCCAGGACTCCAGTTGCATATAGCCAGTGGCCTGGAGGGTCCATGACCACGATTGGGGCAATTTCCCCCACTCCACTTAGGGAGCAATAGAGAGGAACCTCACTGGAATTATACAGAAAGTCCCAATGAGACTTGAACTCTGATCACTGTATTCAGAGTCCAAATCCCTCACCATTACACCATAGAACCTCACAGTAACTTATAACTGGAGGTAACTAAGTTCATACTTAGCAGCCATAGTTCTCATGCACCTATGTTAAGGCATTTCTTCTGATCTCTGAAGCAACACCAAGGAAGGTGGACCTGTGAGAGAGAAGTCGTCCTCTATCTTTCTCTCTGCCCTCTCCTTTGATCAACTTTTATCATTTCATTTGCACCTCAGAAAATGAGGCAAAATCCAGTTTGGGCTTAGGGCCAGAGAAGAGCCCTTTGAGGCCTCCCTCCTGGAAAACATACTTTCTCAGTTTACCAGCATTTCCTATACCAAGGGGAAATTTCTGCAAACTGTAGTGTTATATTCTTTTTGCCTTCCCTCTTTTCCCTTTGTCCAGGGAGGCCAGATGATTGTTACAGCAGGACTTGGAACTTCCTGGGTGCCTTGCCACCTTCCTTCATGTAATAAATAATGGTTGACACCAAGCAAGTGGGATTGGGAGGCAGGGAGTCTTTTATTTTCTTCTTCATATACTGCTATGCCTTTGTTTAGTTGGTTTTGGCAAGATTTTCTCACCAGAAATGGAGATTTGTTGGATTTAAAATACAAAGAAATCAGCCATATTTTACATTTCTATAAAACACTCAAACCAGGCCACACACACCTGCTGTGACTCAAAATCGACCATATACTGTCAAGGTCAGGAGGCAGGGCCCTGACACTTAAGCACAGTGTGTTTTCTCAGAATTGGCCAAGTTGACGCCATTCTAATTTCTCAATATACCACAACCCATTATTGCAGTTTTTAAAAGGGTACATGTATTTTTACCAAAACCCCAGGGGTTCAGTATAGGTCCTGCTGCTCAGCACACAGAAAGCCAATCATTGAGACATTGAGTATTGCTGAGGAAGAAGGCTTTAATCGGGTGCTGCAGCTGAGGAGAAGGGAGATTAGTCTCAAATGTATCTCCCTGATCGACTAAAGTTAGGGGTTTATATAGCAGGGAAGAAATGTAACTGTGAGTGGTAAAAGAGGAACTAGGGAGTGGTGATGAAGCACTCATGATGAGTGAGGGTTATGGCATCTCATGGTCTAGAGGCTGTGATCAGCTGAGTTTCAGGTCTATGATGCTTTCTGAGAGGTCTGAGAGTCTTTTCTTGAGGAAGGAACTCAGATAAAACAAATATAGTTTGTTTTAATGAATGGCTTCACCTCAGGAGTTTGAAAACAGCCTGGGCAATATGGTGAAACCCTGTCTCTACCAAAAATACAAAAAAAAAAAAAAAAAAGAGGGTTGATTCCAAGATGGCTGAATAGGAACAGCTCCAGTCTACGGTTCCCAGTGAGAGTGACACAGAAGATGGGTGATTTCTGCATTTCCAACTGAGGTACATGGTTCATCTCATCAGGACTGGTTGGAGAGTGGGTGCAGCCCATGGTGGACAAGCCAAAGCAGGGTGGGGCATTGCCTCACTTGGGAAGCACAAGGGGTTGGGGGATTTCTTTTTCCTAGCCAAAGGAAATGGTGAGTGACCGTACATGGAGAAGCAGTACATTTCTGCCCAAATACTGTGCATTTTCCACTGTCTCCACAACTGACAGACCAGGAGATTCCCTCCCATGTGTGGCTCAGTGGGTCCCAAACCCATGGAGCCTTGCCTACTTCTAGTGCAGCAGTCCGGGATCAACTGGATACACTGAAGCATGGCAGGGGGAGGGGGTTCTGCCACTGCTGAGGCTTGAGTAGGTGGTTGTATGGTCACAGTGTAAACAAAGTGGTATGGAAGCTTGAACTGGGTGGTGCCCACCACAGCTCAGCAAGGCATACTGCCTCTCTGGATTCCACCTCTGGGGGCAAAGCATATCTGAATAAAAGGCAGCAGACAGCTTCTACAGACTTAAACGTCCATGCCTGACAGTTCTGAAGAGAGCAGTGGTTATCCCTTCATGGTGTTTGAGCTCCGGTAACAGACAGACAGCCTCCTCAAGTGGGTCCCTGACCACCGTATAGCCTGACTGGGAGACACCTCCAGTAGGGGCCAACAGACACCTCACACAGGCGGGTGTCCCTCTGAGATGAAGCTTCCAGACGAAGGATCAGGCAGCAATATTAGCTATTCTACAGCCTCTGCTGGTGACGCCCAGGCAAACAGGGTCTGGAGTGGACCTCCAGCAAACTCCAACAGACCTGCAGCTGAGGGGCCTGCCTGTTAGAAGGAAAATTAACCAATAGAAAGGAACAGCATCAACATCAACAAAAAGGACATCCACACCAAAACCCCATCCGTAGGTGACTAACATCAAAGACCAAAGTAGTAGATAAAACCACAAAGATGGGGAGAAACCAGAGCAGAAAGGCTGAAAATTCCAAAAATCAGAATGCCTCTTCTCCTCCAAAGGAACACAAATCCTCACCAGCAAGGGAACAAAACTGGATGGAGAATGAGTTTGACAAGGTGACAGAAGCAGGCTTCAGAAGGTCGGTAATAACAAACTTCTCTGGGCTAAAGGAGCATGTTCTAATCCATTGCAAGGAAGCTGAAAACATTGAAGAAAGGTTAGATGAATGGCTAACTAGAATAAACAGTGTAGAGAAGAGCTTAAATGACCTGAAGGAGCTGAAAACCACAGTGCAAGAACCTCGTGAAACATACACAAGTTTCAATAGGAAATTTGATCAAGCAGAATAAAGGATATCAGTGATTGAAGATCAAATTAATGAAATAAAGCAAGAAGACAAGATTTGAGAAAAAAGAGTACAAAGAAATGAACAAAGCTTCCAAGAAATTTGGGACTATGTGAAAAGACCAAATCTACATTTGATTGGTGTATCTGAAAGTGATGGGGAGAATGGAACCAAGTTAGGGAACACTCTTTAGGATATTATTCAGGAGAAATTCCCAAACCTAGCAAGGCAGGCCAACATTCAAATTCAGAAAATACAGAGAACACCACAAAGATACTCACTGAGAAGAGCAACCCCAAGACATATAATTGTCAGATTCGCCAAGGTTGAAATGAAAAAAAAAAAAAAAAGGAATGTTAAGGGAAGCCAGAGAGAAATGTTGGGTTACCCACAAAGGGAAGCTCATCAGACTAACAGCAGATCTCTCAGCAGAAACCGTACAAGCCAGAAGAGAGTGGGGGCCAATATTCAACATTCTTAAAGAAAAGATTTTCAACCCAGAATTTCATATCCAGCCAAACGAAGTTTCATAAGTGAAGGAGAAACAAAATACTTTACAGATGAGCAAATGCTGAGAGATTTTGTCACCACCAGGCCTGCCTTACAAGAGCTCCTGAAGGAAGCACTAAACATGGAAAGGAACGACCAGTACCAGCCACTGCAAAAACATGCCAAATTGTAAAGACCATCTATGGTATGAAGAAACTGCATCAATCAATGGGCAAAATAACCAGCTAGCATCATAATGACAGGATCAAATTCACTCATAATAATATTAACTGGAAATGTAAATGGGCAAAATGCCCTAATTAAAAGACACAGACTGGCAAATTGGACAAAGAGTCAAGACCCATCAGTGTGCTGTATTCAGGAGACCCATCTCACGTGCAAAGACACACATAGGCTCAAAATAAAGGGATGGAGGAAGATCTACCAAGCAAATGGAAAGCAAAAAGAAGCAGGGGTTGCAATCCTGGTCTCTGATAAAATAGACTTTAAAAAACAAAGATCAAAAGAGACAAAGAAGGCCACTACATAATGGTAAAGGGATCAATTCAACAAGAAGAGCTAACTATCCTAAATATATATGCACCCAACACAGGAGCACCCAGATTCATAAAGCAAGTTCTTAGAGGCCTAAAAAGAGACACAGACTCCCAAACAATCATAATGGGAGATTTTAACACCCCACTGTCAATATTAGACAGATCAATGAGACAGAAGCTTAACAAGGATATCCAGGACTTGAACTCAGCTCTGGACCAAGTGGACCTAATAGACATCTACAGAACTCTCCACCCCAAATCAGCAGAATATAAATTCTTCTCAGCACCACATCACACTTATTCTAAAATTGACCACATAATTGAAAGTAAAACATTCCTCAGTGAATGTAAAAGAACAGAAATCACAACAATCTCTCTCTCAGACCACAGCACAATCAAATTAGAACTCAGGATTAAGAAATTCACTCAAAACTGCACAGCTACATGGAAACTGAACAACCTGCTCCTGAATGACTATTGGGTAAATAGCGAAATGAAGGGAGAAATAAAGATGTTCTTTGGAACCAATGAGAACAAAGACAAAACATACAGAATCTCTGGGACACATTTGAAGCAGTGTTTAGAGGGAAATTTATAGCACTAAATGCCCCCAAGAGAAAGCAGGAAAGATCTAAAATCAGCACACTAACATCACAATTAAAAGAACTACAGAGGCAAGAGCAAACACATTCAAAAGCTAGCAGAAAACAAGAAGTAACTAAGATCAGAGCAGAACTGAAGGAGATAGAGACACAAAAAACCCTTCAAAAAATCAATGAATCTAGGAGCTGGTTTTTTGAAAAGATCAACAAAATAGACCCCTAGCAAGATCCATAAAGGAGAAAAGAGACAAGAATCAAATAGACACAACAAAAAATGAAAAAGGGGATATCACCACTGATCCCACAGAAATACAAACTACCATCAGAGAATACTATAAACACCTCTATGCAAATAAACTAGAAAACTTAGAAGAAATGGATAAATTCCTGGACTCATACACCCTCCCAAGACTAAATCAGGAAGAACTCAAATCCTAGAATAGACCAATAACAGGCTCTGAAATTGAGGCAATAATTAATAGCCTAACAACCAAAAACATTCCAGGACCAGATAGATTCACAGCCAAATTCTACCAGAGGTACAAAGAGGAGCTGGAACCATTCCTTCTGAAACTATTCCAATCAATAGAAAAAGGAGGAATCCTCCCTAAATCATTTTATGAGGCTAGCATCATCCTGACACCAAAGCCTGGCAGAGACAAAACAAAAAAAGATAATTTTAGGTCAATATCTCTAATGAACATTGATGTGAAAATCCTCAACAAAATACTGGCAAACTGAATCCTGCAGCAGCACATCAAAAAGCTTATCCACCATGATCAAGTCAGCTTCATCCCTGGGATGCAAGGCTGGTTCAACATACACAAATCAATAAATGTAATCCATCAAATAAACAGAACCAATGACAAAAACCACATGATTATCTCAAATGATGCAGAAAAGGCCTTCAACAAAATTCAACAGCCTTTCATGCTAAAAACTCTCAATAAACTAGGTATTGATTGAATATATCTCAAAATAATGAGAGCCATTTATGACAAACCCACAGCCAATATAATAATGAATGGGCAAAAACTGGATGTATTCCCTTTGAAAACCAGCACAAGACAACAATGCCCTCTCTCACCACTCCTATTCAATGCAGTACTGGAAGTTCTGGCCAGGCCAATCAGGCAAGAGAAAGAAATAAAGGTATTCAATTAGGAAAAGAGGAAGTCAAATTGTCTCTGTTTGCACATGACATGATTGTGTATTTAGAAAACCCCATCATCTCAGCCCAAAATCTCCTTAAGCTGATAAGCAACTTCAGCAAAATCTCAGGATACAAAATCAATGTGCAAAAATTACAAGCATTCCTATACACCAAGAACAGACAAACAGAGAGCCAAATCATGAGTGAACTCCCACTCACAATTGCTTCAAAGAGAATAAAATATCTAGGAATCCAACTTACAAAGGATGTGAAAGACCTCTTCAAGGAGAACTACAAACCACTGCTCAACGAAATAAAAGAGGACACAAACAAATGGAAGAACATTCCATGCTCATGGATAGGAAGAATCAATATTGTGAAAATGGCCACACTGCCCAAGGTAATTTATAGATTAAATGCTATCCCCATCGAGCTACCACTGACTTTCTTCACAGAATTAGAAAAAAACTACTTTAAACTTCATATGGAGCCAAAAAAGAGCCCCCATAGCCAAGACAATCCTAAGCCAATAGAACAAAGCTGGAGGCATCATGCTACCTGACTTCAAACTATACTACAATGCTACAGTAACCAAAACAGCATGGTACTGGTACCAAAACAGAGATATAGACCAATGGAACAGAACAGAGCCCTCAGAAATAACACCACACATCTACAACCATCTGATCTTTGACAAACCTGACAAAAACAAGCAATTGGGAAAGGATTCCCTATTTAATGAATGGTGCTGGGGAAACTGGCTAGCCATATGTAGAAAGCTGAAAATGGATACCTTCCTTATACCTTACACAAAAATTAACTGAAGATGGATTAAAGACTTAAATGTAAGATGTAACACCATAAAAACCCTAGAAGAAAACCTAGGCAATACCATCCAGGACACAGGCATGGGCAAAGATTTCATGATTAAAACACCAAAAGCAATGGCAACAAAAGTCAACATAGACAAATGGGATCCAATTAAACTAAAGAGATTCTGCACAGCAAAAGAAACTATCATCAGAGAGAACAGGCAACCTACAGAATGGGAGAAAATTTTTGCAATCTATCCATCTGACAAAGGGCTAATATCCAGAATCTAGAAAGAACTTAAACAAATTTACAAGAAAAAAACTACCCCATCAAAAAGTGGGCAGAGGATATGAATAGACACTTCTCAAAAGAAGATATTTATGCAGCCAACAGACATATGAAAAAATGCTCATCATCACTGGTCATCTGAGAAATGAAAATCAAAACCACAATGAGATACCACTCATGCCAGTTAGAATGATGATCATTAAAAAGTCAGGAAACAACAGATGCTGGAGAGGATGTGGAGAAATAGGAACGCTTTTACACTGTTGGTGGGAGTATAAATTGGTTCAACCATTGTGGAAGACAGTGTGGTGATTCCTCAAGGGCCTAGAACTAGAAATACCATTTGACCCAGCAATCCCATTACTGGGTATATACCCAAAAGATTATAAATCATGCTACCATAAAGACACATGCACACCTATGTTCATTGTGGCACTATTCACAATAGCAAAGACTTGGAACCAACCTAAATGTCCATCAATAATAGACTAGATAAAGAAAATGTGGCACATATACATCAAGGAATACTATGCAGCCATAAAAAGGATGAGTTTGTGTCCTTCGCAGGGACATGGATGAAGCTGGAAACCATCACCCTCAGCAAAATATCACAAGGGCAGAAAACCAAACTCTGCATGTTCTCACTCTTAAGTGGGAGTTGACCAATGAGAACACATGGAGACAGGGAGGGGAACATCACACACTGGGGTCTGTTGTGGGGTAGGGGGCTGGGGGAGGGATAGCGTTAGCAGAAATACCTAATGTAAATGACGAGTTGATGCATGCAGCAAACCAACATGGCACATGTATACCTATGTAACAAACCTGTACGTTGTGCACATGTACCCTAGAACCTAAAGTATTTTTTTAAAAAGATTATTTCTTTGAATAAGTGTTCTACTCTTTGCTCCTTCTCAACCATCTCTTTAAGGCCAATGAATCTTTGATTTTCTCTTTTGAGGCCCTCTTCTAGATCTCTTAAGCATTCTGTGTTCCTTCTCATTCTTTTCTTTTTTCTCCTCTGACTGTATTTTCAAATAGCTTGTTTTCATGCTCACTAATTCTTTCTTCTGCTTGATCAATTCTACTGAGACCCACTAATGCATTTTCCAGCTCCAGGATTTGTTTGTTTTTTTTCTATTACTTCAGTATCCTTGTTAAATTTCTGATATATTTCTGAATTGTTTCTCTGTGTTTTCTTGAAGTTCATTGAGCTTTCTCAAAATAGCTATTCTGAATTCCCTGAGAGGTTACACATCTCCATCTCCCCAGGGTTGGTCACTGGGTGGCTTACTTCGTCCATCTGTTGAGGTCATATTGACTTAAATATTATTGATACTGTAGACGTTGGTCAGTATCTGGGCACTGAAGAATATGGTATTTATTCCAGCCTTTGCAGTCAGGTCTTGTTTGTACCTGTCCTTCAGAGGACCTTCCAGGAATTCAAAGTGGACTGACGAGTTCCCTAAGCCAGTGATCACTACAGCTATTTTTGTACTACAGGGCACCCTAGGCCCAGGTACACTGCAATTCTTACAGATTCCTAGGTCCCCAGCCCTGTGGACTTGGGGAAGATCAGGGATTGTTCTCTACATTCCCAGGTAAAGCCTCTAGCTTTTCCCCAAGCAAAAGGAATCTCTCTTCAGGCTGCACTGCCTGGAGTGTAGGGAGGGGTGATACAGGCATTCCCATAGCTGCTGCCCTGCTGCCGTCATACTGGCTTACACCTCAAGTCCAGGGTCTTCAAGACCTACGCAGCATCAGGGCTTGCCCAAAGACTGCAGTGACTCTGTGTCCGGAATTGGTGGGTTCTTGGTCTCACTGACTTCAAGAATGAAGCTGCAGACCCTCATAGTGGGTATTACAGTTCTTAAAGGTGGCGTGTCCAGAGTTTTTTCCTTCTGATGTTTGGATGTGTTCAGAGTTTCTTCCTTCTGGTAGGTTTGTGGTCTCACTGGCTCAGGAGTGAAGCTGCAGACCTTCGCAGCGAGTGTTACAGCTCATAAAGGCAGTGTGGACCCAAAGATTGAGCAGCAGCTAGATTTATTGCAAAGAGCAAAAGAACAAACCTTCCACATTGTGGAAGGGGACCTGAGTGGGTTGCTGCTGCTGGCTGGGCAGCCTGCTTTTAGTCTCCTATCTGGCCCCACCCACAACCTGCTGATTGGTCCATTTTACAGAGAGCCGATTGGTCTGTTTTACAGAGAGCTGATTGGTTCATTTTGACAGGGTGCTGATTGGTGCATTTACAATCCCTGAAATAGACACAAAAGTTCTCCACGTCACCACTAGATAAGCTAGATGCAGAGTGTCCATTGGTGTATTTAAAAACCCTGAGCTAGACACAGAGTGCTGATTGGTGCATTTACAAACCTTGAGCTAGACACTGAGTGCCAATTGGTGCATTCACAATCCCTTAGCTAGACATGAAGTTTCTCCAAGTCCCCACCAGATTAGCTAGAAACAGAGTGCATCCACAAACCCTGAGCTAGACACAGGATGCTGATTGGTGCATTTACAAACCTTGAGCTAGATACAGAGTGCTGACTGGTGTATTCACAATCCCTTAGCTAGACATAAAAGTTCTCCCAGGTCCCCACTAGACTCAGGAGCCCAGCTGGCTTCACCCAGTGGATCTTGCACCAGGGCCGCAGGTGGAGCTGCCTGCCGGTCCCACGCCATGCACCCGCACTCTTCAGGCCTTGGCACTTGATGGGACCAGGCACCATGGAGCAGGAGGCAGTGCTCATTGGGGAGGCTCAGGCCGTGCAGGAGCCCATTTGGGGGGACTCAGGCATGGCAGGCTGCAGGTCCTGAGCCCTGCCCCACGGGGAGGCAGCTAAGGCCTGGGGAGAAATGGAGCACAGTGCTGGTGAGCCAGCATTGCTGGGGCACCTGGCACACCCTCTGCAGCTGCTGCCCAGGGTCCTAAGCCCCGCTCTGAGTGTGGGGCTGCCAAGCCCATGTCCACCGGGAACTCCAGCTGGCCCACAAGCGCCTCGTGCAGCCCCGGTTTCCACCCATGCTTCTCCCTCCACACCTCCCTGCAAGCCAAGGGAGCTGGCTCCTGCCTCGGCCAGCCCAGAGAAGGGCTCCCATGGTGCAGCGGCAGGCTGAAGGGCTCCTCAAGCATGGCCAGAATGGGCGCTGAGGCCAAGGAGGCACCGAGAGTGAGTGAGGGCTGTGAGGGCTGCCAGCACACTGTCACCTCTGAACTACAGCCTGGCTGCCACTGAAATTTATTTGTAGCCCAATAAATTTCCAGAGATAAAGCCGGCCAGAACTTTGGTGGGTTCTTCTTGCTGGGGCATCTGATTCCCTTGTGGCCCAGAGTGGGTCTAAATGCTTCTTTTTTGGGCACCAGCCTGGAATCAAGTGCTGTGGGGTTCTGTCCAGTGCCTTGTGTCACTATGGCAAGATTGGTACTAAGTTTCAATATAAAGTCCCACACTTTCCTCCTTGTCCCCAAGCCATTAGATTCTCTCTCGGAGATGCATTTCCTGTGGTTGGGGGAGAGGTGCCATAGGAAATGCAAAACTGTCCGTCCTCCCTTCTTCAATGCATCTTTTCTTGTTATCATGTTAAAACCAGGTGCTATGATCTCTCACCTGATTAGCCCTTGTGAAAGTGTTTTCTTACACAGATAGTTGTTCAATTTGATGTTCCTTCAGAGAGACCATTGCTGGAGAATTCTATTCTACCATCTTACTCCACCTTCTACCTGTTTATTTTTTAAATGCTTCTAGTAAATAATTGTGAAGTGATAGCTTTATTTTAAGCCTGGGGATAAAAAGCATGCAGCTAGGAACTTTACCCAGGGAATATTTTAAAATTTTTATACAAATGTTAATGGAATGACATAATTTTTGATTCAAGGTTCTTAAATGTAGTTTTAGTTTTGATTCAGTGTTATAGAACACTGTTTTTTTAAACTGTGATCTGCAGCCCACATGTAATGGAATCACCTGGGGTGCTTATATTAAAAAAATGCAGATTCTAGGGCTCACACCAACTAAATCTCCTGGGATTGGAGACCAGGAGGTAGTTCCTGTAATCTTCACAGCTGCTTCTAAGGTACACCAAGTTTAAGAACCATTCTTTCATATTTTCAGACTGGGGGTTCTTACAAAATGACAAAGAAGGAAAACCTTAATCTTTTAAAGTTAGAGTTCAAGCATTAGACTATGCACTTCTTAAACACAGTTTGTCTTTCCCATTTTCTCTTTTCAGTTCTTTATACTGTCAAGGGATTGGTGCAGAAATGGGAAACAAAGCAGTGAAATAAAAACTATGTATTTCTTTATACACATTTTGCTTTAATAATCACCAAAAAGACTTTCATTTTCTCTCACCTACCCTGTCCACCAGTTATGTTGGCCTTCAATATATGGTGATAGCAACATATATAAATCTATATCATACATTTATACACACAAGCACATTCTATTATACACACAAGCACATTCTATCAGCACTGTGAAGACACAGACTAAGCTTTACTGTAGCTGGGGGCCTCTCCCATGCCACTTAAAAATGAGCACACGTTTGCTCTATGCAAGAATTTCAACAGAATTGGTCTGGCCATCAGTCCCCAATTTCCCTGAGGTAAGACAAGGTGACAAAATGGACAGCATATTTGAAGTGAGGTCAGTCCAATTTGGATATCATGGAAGAAAAGAAATAGGATGTGCTAGGTTAAGCCTGAGATGGTATCTGGGAAGTCACCACATTCATGATGTGAACTCAAAGAACACAGGTGCTACAGTGCAGACCAAGGCCCAGCCTGACCTGACCCAACAGGGTCAGGTGTGGATCTGTGAGTAGTGCTCACTGAGCCCCCGCCAGCAGTGTCCAGCAGGGCACCGCTGCTCAGTAGTGTGCTTTTAGAGTGCCCAGTAGTGTGCTTTTAGAACCTGCCAGAGGAGCTCCAGCATTGGGACCACGTGCCTCATTCATTGGAATCAGGGTCCTATATCCGCTGAGTTTTCCATCTCAGGACAGCTGATGAGGCAAGAAATGTGCTGTTGCTAGTTCCCAAGCTGCTGGGGCTGTTGAGAAGCAATATCACAAAACCTTCTATGCAAACTACGCATCTTTTGCTTAGTGCTGGGCCAAGTGGACCTTGGCTAATGGTATTCCATAACTGTCAGAAAGGCTTTCTGGCTTTCTCCCAGCCCCACCAGGATACATCTCTGACCCCCTCTTCTGGACCCTCCAGTGGACTTGGAGGAATGAGGCCCAGAAGCTCCTCAGCAGATAGGTAGCTGCACAAAAGGGGGACAGTCCCACCTTTCCTGCTGTTTTAAGGACTTCTGGTGGCTGCGCTTCTTGCATGGTTCCTGGAAGGCAAGGGTCACAAGGAGTACACGGCAGAGCCCTTAGGGATTTCACCTGCAGACAAAAATAAGCCAAATCAGTGTATATTGCCAGGCCCTACTGATGGCTACCTGAAGCTGGAGTGAGAGCTACGGGGTGACCAAAGCCAGGAGCACGGTGAGAGCCAGTTAAGAGGATGAGCTAAGAGCATGCGCTGCAGTCTGGAAGAGCAACAGGTGCCCGAGGTTAGGGGGAGCCTCCCCACCTCCCTGTGTGCTGAGATCGCTGCTCTAATTCACTGCACACTGGGTGGCTGGATCCTACCACTCCCTCTTCAGGGGCCAGGTGACTCTCCAAGTCACTTTGTTTCAGCAGGAACAGGCCTTTGCCATCTCCACCCAAGAAAGAAGTGCTTAGCGTGAAACATGCACATATAGAAACAGCCTGTTGTAGGAAGAAGAGGGCTCATTTTGCAGGGAAGTCCTCTGTTAAGTTTATGTCCAGTTGCCATAATGAGGGTGTGGAGGGGCCAAGTCCACAGGGACCTCAGAGCTCAACTAAGTCCAGTTCCATCTTTGACAGATGAGGGTGCAGCAGTCTCTCAGAGGTTAAAGGACAAGCCAAAGCCACACAGCAGTTAGTGATAAGCCAGGGATTAGGACCGAGGCCTCGGGTCCTTTCCAGTGATCTATGGGAGATGGAGGGGAAAGCTTCCACATTGGAGAAAGCCAGTGGATACTAGAGATTTTTGGTTTACCTTTTAGTGGATATGAGAGACTTTTTGGGTTACCTTTCCTGGGACAGGAATAAGGCTTTACAGAGGCAATCCTGTAAGTGTTGCTCTAAAGAGGCCCAGGAAAGAGAAGAATTATCAGAGAAAAACAAAAGCAAGTTAGTGGAAAAAAAAAAAAAAGAGCAAGTTAAACTGGCCCAAGTCATTTTCACACTATGGAGATCAACATTCTCTCAGGTTACGGTTTAGAAACATTTCTAGGAATATGCCCAATTGCTTATGGCAAAGCTTTGAAGTCCACGTTAAAAGGTTTAGTTTCTGATTTTTAAATCATTCATATACCTCAAGTTTTTCTTCAAAGCACTTCCTAGGGAATGATTAACACTTAGTGTTTTAAGTAAATGTAGATAATATCTGGTACATATATAACATTTTTCCCCTTAAGATTCAGTTGTTATTTATTAACAAATTCTCTTTTAGACCAATGAGACCCAACAGATCTCTTTTGTCATGTTACTTAAAGATATATCAAAATCAAATTGCTGTTCTTAACACAGGAGTGTGCAGTGAAATCAGTTTATTAGGTTGCAAATTGCTTTTACTTTTTCATGAAGAGTAGACCACATAACTGGCCTCAAGATCCCTCCACAAAAAGCTCATTCAGAGGAGACTTCCGAATGTCTAATGACTTTGAGAGTGAGCTGAATTGCATTTCTCCAGTCTCCTGACTTGGCATCAAAGAAGAAAAATTGGAGTAAAAAGAAGAGATGATGACAATGTGAGAGTGAACCAAGATACTGGGGCAGGAGCTGACGGGGTGGGAGAGTGATGGGAATAGAAACTAGCAGGATGCTCACTGAGGACCTGTGATCTTGCAAGTGGACCCAAAATCTTCTCCTGGAAGGCCAAAGCAGGCCAAAGGTCACCTACAAGATATGCTAATGGATGGTGACGGGTTGGTGCCTCTGACTGGTGCAGTAGTTTCCTTACCTCTAAGTTAGTGCTTGCCTTCTTTAAAACATCATGTGTTCTGGTTACTGAAACAACAAAAGAGCACCACGGAGTAGAAATCACCAGCAGAAATTAACCCTACTTGCTTAGCATGAGAATTCTAAAGCATTTATTTCTTTCTGGTCATTCAGCTTGGCGTCTCCTGCTATCCACCCCATTCTCCCCTCCTCTGCATCCACAATTGCTCGTGGCACAGGTCTGGGGACATCAAATCAGTCTCCACTCCCAACATTTCTAAGCCCGCCTGGTCACTGCTCATCTGCAGCACAAGTGGGGCATCGGGAAGACTGCCTGTTTCTTCCCCCATTCCCTCTCAGGGAACCTACGCTGGCTGAGGATGAACTGCTCCATGCTCTCCTTCTGCTGGTTGGTGGCCCTCAGACACTCTGCTATGTTTTTGAAGGAGCCACTCATGTTTGGATACTTTGGTTCTCAGTTCCAGAAGTTCTCTTTCTGTCGATTCTCCCTGGATAAGAGGAACAGACTCTTACTGAACAGGCAGAAGGCCTAAAGCACCCTGTGCTTTGTGGCTCTTTCCAATTCAAAGAAGGATTCTACAATCTTCTCCACTCTCCTGAAATGGATTTCCTCCTTCACAGCCTTGAATACCTCCAGCTGAGGACAGTTTAGGATGAGTCCATTAGGCAGGAGTATTGAGACTCTGGAATTCCCCACGCAGACTAGCACAGGCCTACACACCTGTAGCTTAAGAGAACCTCGCTTCAGGCTGGTATAAAACTCCCAAATCTGAAGAGGACATTGCTTTAGTCCTGATATCAGTTCTGTCACTCTCCCTTCACAGGTAAGATTGAGAGTTCAGAAATGTTATGCTGGGGAGAGAGATCTGGGCTCAGGTAAGTTTGCAAGTTTGTAAATATTTGTGCCAACATGAAGATGGTAAAACACCCTCTCCCTGGAATTAGCATAGTTGGATCCAAAAGGTATTGGTGACATTGATCTGGGGTTAGAATCCCTGGGGAGGGGATCCCGAAACCTGCCTACATGAGGGTCTGCCAATCAGAGTTAGCCTGAGCTCTGAGCAGATCCTGAGGGGTGGCTGACTTTCCCCAGGCTGGGTCCAGAGATGCCAGCTTAAGTGATATGCAGGGATTCCAGGCAGTGTCTAAAAAGGTTCATTCTCATGGGGGCATTCTGTGATCATTTGACCATGGGACCTGAGGGGTGGGAGATGGGTGCTGAAGCTTTCACTGAATTTCAGCTCAGCCAAATTTCAGAAAGGTAAAGAAACTGAACATTTATGCATTGCCAGGGTTATGATGTCTCCGCCTTCTCCACACCCCTTCCTATTCTTCTTTGATTTCTTATCCAGGGGCCAGTGGGCTGGTGGGGAATGGGATGTATTTAGAGCTGCAATGAAAGCAGCCACCATGGGCCAGAGATGTCCCTCCAGGGACACTCCTCTAAGTTCCTGTCTATCCCAACTCACTATGTGGCTCCTGATTTTCTGGAAAAGCTGTGACATTGAGGAGACAGAACAGTATTAGAGGGCAGGAGAACTGGGTTTGAACCAAGAAAGGACACTGGCATCTTTCCACTTTGCCAGGCAGCATAGGGATGTGGGTGCTTGGCAGGGCCGCTCTCCAGCACATGGTGAGGAGGGAAGCCGACTCCTCTAGGGCATGGTGCAGGGCACTGGTGCTGCTCTGAAGCTCATGAATGCCTTTGCTGCCTAGCACCTGGGGAAAGGTAACACCACAGGAGCAGAGAGATTACTTTCTTCCCCCTCCATGGGCTCAAGCTTCCTTTGTGAGTAAGGCACAGAACATGGGCCTGCTTGAACCTGTGAAGCCCTCACACAACCATTTGCAGCTCTCAGAACTAAGATGCTGCTCACTTTACCAGGTGTGCCTTTCTCCACCTGCAGAAACCACAAGGCTTTCAAAACTCATCCCACTTGCTATGTCCTCTATGAACCTGCTACCTTCCTTGCTTGAGATAAATGACCACATTTGCATCGGTGCTCTCACAGCACAGAGGATGACTTCTCATACTGTGCCTGTAGCCCCTTACTGTGCTTATCTACTTGGGTGTGTGTCTTGCCCTCTAGTGTGGGGGTTCCGTGGAGGCAGGGCTGCTCCTTTGCATCCATGGGTCTCCAGCAGCTCAGACAGCACAGCCACTGGTGCCTGGTCTCTCTCACTGGCAAGGTGTTCTGACAAGCTTTGCTGCCTGCCTTCCCTCCCCCTATGCAGTCTGCACAAGGAAATGCCATGGCTGCCAGACTTCTTACCGCTTCCACATGTGCGGGCCATACACCTGCAAATCCTTCAGTTTCTGTCCATCCCATTGAGTCGACTCTGCCCACAGATGGCCATATGCCTGCATGACTGTGGTAGCTAATAAGCTACCAAAGGCTGCTAGGCAATGCCACGTGTTTCTGTGGGGCTGAGGGGAAATATCCAGTCAGCTACATCTGGAACAGAGCAGAACTCACAGTGAAAATAGGAGATAGAGAAGAAAGGGCCTGGCTGCTATACATGGAAGAGGAAGCTCCAGCTGTTGAGAGATGCAAAGCATGAAAAAGAACAAAAATGGTGGGAGAAGGAGTTAACATCAAAGTAATAAAGGGCACAAGGAAGGAGTGCACCTAAAGCTACAGGTGTGATTACCTCTGTGCCTTGGGCTTCAAGGCCAGGGAAGCTGTACGCTGATCTCACAAGAGACACTATCTTTTTGACCAGCAGCTTGCACTCTGCAACCAGCTGTCTTAGGGCACTGTAGTCATCAATGTGGTCAATGACATGGCGACCATGCTTATTGGCAAAGGAGCCATCAGTAGCATCACCCTCCAGCTTGGCAGCGGTCTTCATTACTGGAGAAGTATCCAAACCCAACTCTGAAAAAGAAAATGACAACACAATGGAATCATCTGTTATTCATAATGATATCCTCAGTTTGCTCCAACTCAAAAGAGGTAGGGAACAAGGAAAGGAAGAGGCTGGGAGCAAGAAAGGAAGCCTTGGAATGTGCAAGGATGGGGCAAAGTCCATAGAGATCTTCTGGCTTCTATATTTTTATAATCTTTCTTACATTATCTTTTAATGATAAATTTGCCAGGAGACATTTTTTTCCTTATTCGCAAATGAAATAGGACAAATCATAATAAATAATAAGTTTCTGGGTAGAGAAGACACAGACAAGGAAATCAAGCTGGATACAGAGAGCATTTTCAAGAATGGAGAGATTACGGTGCAATGAAGCAAAAACAGCAATAGGAAAACTATTGGAGGATGAACAATGGCAAGAAAGGCAGCCCCAGAAGATGCAGTGAGTAGGGCTAAAGGCCTTGGGGCATGCAGAGAAAACTCTCTAAATACAGATAATATGTTTAGAGACAACAGAAGGTTGTTTGCATTAATCACTTTCCATCATCAGTCCCTGGGCCCTTCAGTTGCCATATTTAGCATTTGTTCTGATCATGGCTGTTTCTGAGCCAGGAGTAGAGGCAGCAGAGCTGGGGAGGACCAGAGCTGGGGAATTCATACCAACATCCCGGACTGGAGGAGACACAGCTGAATCTAGGGAGTAAAGGCAACCACAGTTTTCAGGAGCCCTGGAACACACTGCACGTGAAGCACATGCACACCTAGCCATCCCCACTGAGGCCTAAGGTGCAGGACTCTCCTCTTACAGAATTATGCATACGCCACAAGCAAAAGCAAAAGCCCATGAGTCACTGAGTTCAGAATATTTCCATTCTTCAGAACAAAAAGATATTCCTTTAATTGAGGGATGTTCCATGAGAAAGTAACCTCTAGTTTGAAAAATTATTAGGTGTATTTTTACAAACCAAGTCTTGAGTATAATTTGTGTGTGGTATCTAATACGATGCCCTGTAACTAAATGTAATATGTATAAATATACATAGTACATATTAAAATGTCGAATCAAATAATGAATGGATTCATGGGGGACTAAACTCAACATTCTAGCCATCATTCTGATGAGGTCATACTGAAAAAAATGTACTTGTATGAGAAGAACCGAGATGGAAGGCTTGGTGGGTTAACGTTGTCTTGCTGGAGACTAAAAAGCAACCCTATGGTGGAGGAATTGGAAAGTACCACAAAGAAGGTAGAAAAGGTCCTGCTCAGGCAAGTGTTGCTCAGTGCCTGCTTTCTGGCTCAGGCCTCAGGGGTGCTAGAGAAAGAGAGGCAGGGACTGCGCCAGTGGGGCTGAGTCTTGGCTGCTGTATGGGAAGCCAGTGAGAGGGGAAGGCCTGGTTAGAAGGAAGAGTTGGAGACATAACTGAACACCACAACCATCAGCACAGCCCTGAGGAGGGCAAGGCATCCACCTAATGTAAGCTGAGAAGTTCCTGACAGCCAGGCAGTTTGCGTAGTGGCCCACATGTGTTTTTTCATTGAATTGCCAAAACAGCATAATCATGTTATTGTCACCATAAGGTTACTGTCAGATAAATGAGCATCTACAAGAACCAGAGAAAAATAAAGATTAACACGACCCAGAAATAGCTGGCAGGAGAGTGAAAGCTCAGCTTTAGAGAAACCGAACAGAAGTGGTTCCTGGTTTGAATAAAATTGAAGGTATGGCCAAGGAGGTGAGTGGAGATGGTGTACTAAATGGTGTATCAAAAGGAAAAAAAGACAGAGGAAGTAGAAATTGAATGATTTAAGACTAGGGGGACACCATTGACATTTCAATTAAAACTGGGAGAAGTGAAATTGATGGGGGATATTGAGAAGAGAAAGGGGACCTGGTCAAACACACCTATCTGAAAAGGCAGGCAATGTGTGGGGTAGAGAAAGTGAATGATGGCCACCCGAAATAAATTGCCCACAATCCAGGACTTCCCCAGAGCCCTGTTTCCTTAAGGGCAGGAACATTTTGCCACACACTGAGTTCCCCACCTGTGAGGGAAAGGGGGACTAGAGAATCTGGGAAGGTCGGCAATACTGAGACAGGGCACAATGAGCTGGAAGGAACACAGACTGAAAATCACAACATCTGGTTCTGATCCTGGCTTTGTCTATAACTTCTCTAAACTCTTGCTTGTCTGTTAATATCTCAAGACCTGTTTTCTTATGTGAAATAGAGACAGCAAAACCTGCTTTACTTCAGATGAAATTCTATATGTGAAAACACTTGGCTAATACTAAAGCACTAAGCAAATCCAAGTAAAAGATATGAACATATACAGCTGCTAATTATTGAGCAATTCTTAGTGTGCCAAGCACTTGTAAATGATCTCATTTAATGCTCAAAATCATATAAGGTATATATTATTATTATCCTCATCTTAAATATAAGGAAACTAAGGCTTAAACCTCTGAGACTTTAAACACCTTGCCCAAATCAAATGACCTTTAAGCGGTAAACTCAAAATCTGGAGCCTGGTCTTGCCTAAATCCCACGCTTTCACTCAGGCTGCTAGACTAGAGCATCTCTGATTTCAACCTGACCCTAAGGAGCATAGACCAGGCAGATTGCACCTTCTGCTGCAGACATCCTGGTGATCTCCCCACTGGCTGAGGGCTTTCTAAGTCCCTTTTCCTTCCTACCTTGGAGGAGCAGCTCTTTGTTTCCAGGGTCAGCGCTGGCTGGGAAGTTCTGGTTAACGGAGGAGGAGCTGAGGCTGGCTTTGCCAGCACCGCTATCCAGCTGCTGTCACAGCCACAGTCACAGACAATTGTTCCCCTGAATGCTCTGCTCCAGCTGCCCTCTCAGAGCTCATACCTCTGTCACCAGGTGGCTCAGGTCACTGCTCAAAGGGATTTGGTGACAGGCATCCAGGCTGTAAGCTAAGAGAGAAGAGGAGTCTGGTAACATTGACCCAAGTATTTCCAAGCACTTGTCAGAACCCTCCTCTGTGACATTCTTTTCTGCCAAGGACCCCACTATCATCTGAGTCTCATGTAACCCATCTATGATGGAGATGTCACCATTTCTGTGTGTGGTCTGGGGATGGCACTGAGCTGGCACACATCCAGTCTAAAACTTCCCTGTGGGTTGTTACACACATGCACCTATAGAGCATTTGATTGGCAGATGAGTCCATATTTCATCTCCATAGTAACCTTAGTCCTGTAGGCTAAAGTATAGGATCCTCCAAGGTAGAAGGTCAGCGCTGAGCTAGAGAAGGGTAGGGGGATGAAAGGGAAGGAGATTTAACAGTCTTCACTCTCAAAAATGAAAGAGGAGAAGGAGGAGGCCTTTTGGTAGCATGTGAGGATATGAGTTGGGCACCTCAGACGAGGGATTATAACTAAGTGAATTTTTCAACTTCTCTGTGTGTGTGTGTGTGTGTGTGTGTATATATATGTATGTATATATGTATACATGTATATATGTATATGTGTATGTATAGATGCATATATGTGTACAAATATATATATGTGTGTACATATATACACCTATATATAGTGTGTATATGTATGTTGTGTGCATATACATACTATATGTGTATATATGTATATCTACATGTACATATATATGTACACACACATACACACATGAATATATAAATATATATGTGTATATATATTTACCTCCATTCACCACATGTAGTTTATTTCTTTGTACTGGGGATGAAGAGATCTAAGAAATATTCTACAAGGCCACAATCCCTTATCTGAAAACCTTAAGGCCAAATGTATGTCTAAAGGTAAATTTTGTTTTAGTTTTTAGCAAGGCAACAGGGTCCATATATCATATATAACATGTACCCAGTTGCAGGCGAGCCACAATCCTTAATCAAACATGTAACTATTTCTGCAATGAGCTATGTGAATATTCTAAGTAGATAAATAAAGATTTATGAATATCCTCTTGTCAGATCATCTAGATTTTGTCACTAAATGAGTATTTGAAAAATTTAATTTGGAGATCTTACTGGATTTTGAAATTACAGATAAAAGATTATGGAGCTTTAGTGGTTGTAGCTTTGAAATGAGTCCTAAAAGGCAGGGAGAAAAGCATGAAAGGAAAGGTAGCTCAGGATGAAGTAGTTTTAGAGACTTTGGTAAATAATCTACTCTTGAATTTTGCCCCAAATTTTATGATATTGCTCTCTATCTTTCTCAATCCAAGTTCTCATTAAATTTTGCTTATTTTTTAAAGAGATGTTTTAAAATCTATCTATACCCTTTCATCTTCCCAATAGCACCTTATATTAGACTGTTATCTCTTAATGTGCCAGCATATCACTAGACCTATCCAATAGGTTTCCCAGATTCTAATGTCTCCCAACTCCAGGACATCCCCCGAAACTTAGCATCTTAAAGCTCTGTTTTCATCATATGCTTATCTTCTTTGAAAAAGAACAGACTTAGTTTCATTATCTACCATACAGAATGTCAACTTTCCCCCTGACCTGTGGGCTTTCAAGATTTGATGACTCTGCTCCACTATCCTGACTTCTCATTCCCCCGACTCCAAGCTTCTCCTGCGGGCAGGCTGGTCCCACTGACCCAACACTCACCATGACTTTGTGCTTAAGCTATTCTCCCAGCCTGGTGAGCCCCTCTGTATTTCTTCAAGTTCCAGTTCACCTTCTCTTTAGGAAATCAGGAAATGAAATCAGGATTTATGATAATTCCAATCTAAATTCCACTGCCCTTCACTCTTTGTTTAGCTCTCTGGAGGGACATAAAATACATGAATTCTTTTTCACCTGACAGTTCTTCAAATATCTGAAGCCAGTTCTCATGTCCTCAATATATTTTGAAAGCCTAAATTTCTTTAGTTTCTTTGACCAGTTCAAGATTTCTGGTCCACACCATTGTGCGCCCTGTCTTCATTATGTTCCCTAGTGTGTCAATGCCCTTTTCAAAGATGGTGCCCCATAATCTAACAATATTTTAGACATGGTCTCCACAGGCGAACATCACACACTACTGTAGTGTTATTTTGAGCTGGTATTTCTAGCACCCTTTTGCCTATGCCGTACTTCTGTGAACATGTTTCTGCCAAACCCCAAATGCTGAAGTCCATGAATGGCTGCCTGTCCTATATTTCTATGCTCATCCTATATTTCTACCACTGATATTTTTAATCGAGCTCAAGATTTTGCTTTTTATCTTTGCTAAATTTCATGACATTGATGTCAGTCCTCTGTCCCTCCCTGCTGTGACTTATTAACATTATGTTTTGAGTACTCTTCTCCATTTAAAGAAGAATGAAGAAATGTATCAAAATTCTCGAATATTAGATTATTATTTCAGCAGGCAGCAAAGTCTTCAATAAATGTCCTTAATATTTAAATCCAGGATTGAAATTTAGGTCCTATTAGTGGTATTTCTATAAGGTTTTTTTGTTTTTGTGTCTTTTAATTTTCTCCTGTGGGCAGGCTGGTCCCCACTGACTCAACACTCACCATGACTTTGTACTTAAGCTATTCACCGAGGCTGGTAAGTCCCTGTATTTCTTCAAATTCCAGTTCACCTTCTCTTTAGAAAATCAGGAAACTAAATCAGGATTTATGAAAATTAAATGAAAGGGCAATAAGCTGAGAGCCAGATGTCACTAGGGAAAGGGTCAGGGTGGGAGCAGACTGCCTGCTACATAGGGCTGAATGGGTTGTAAGTATGTATTACTGACAATATTAAAGGCCTTTTCAAATGATATCATTAGGACAGTTCTCTTGCTTTAAAAAGTTATAATCGCCAGGTGTGGTGGCTCACGCCTGTAATGCAAGCACTTTGGGAGGCCGAGGTGGGCAGATCATGACATCAGGAGATCAAGACCATCCTGGCTAACATGGTGAAACCCCATCTCTACTAAAAATACAAAAAATTAGCTGGGCGTGGTGGTGGGCACCTGTAGTCCCAGCTACTCGGGAGGCTGAGGCAGGAGAATGGCTAGAACCTGGGAGGCAGAGCTTGCAGTGAGCCGAGATCGCCACTGCACTCCAGCCTGGGTGACAGAGTGAAACTCCATCTCAAAAAAAAAAAAGTTATAATCTAGACATTGATAGGAATGTCTAGAATAAGAATGTCTAGATTTTCTTAAAGTAATTAGGAATGATCAGGCTGGATCTTGCTCGTCCTACCAACCTGTCACCTTGGGCTTTGTGCATGAGAGTTCCTATTGGGAGCCCCAGGCTTGGGTGGGGGTTTGTGAGACAGAACTCTGTAGCTTCCCATGATCTCCACAACTCCCAAAGGAAAGACCTTACTAGCATCCTATGCGGGGGCAAAAAGTTCATGGGGTAAGGGGAGAAGAACACATACCTTTCAGCCCCTTCTTGGAATTGCCATAAAGTGCCTCATGGATTTGTAGCTCTGACTGGAGGGACTCAAAGAGCTGCTGTTTCTCTTCACACTGTTGCTGCAGGAGGACCAGCTTGTGCTGCAGTCTGACCAGGGAGCGGTAAGGCCCACTGAAATGGCAGGGCCACTCAGTCACACCAGAGCAATAAGCTGAGAGCCAGATGTCAACCCAGGGGGTCATAAAGGGTTATGGGTAGGGTTACATCTGAGCCCCAGATGTCAACTCAGGGGGTCATGAAGACCATCACTTTTATTTTGCAGATGTGGAAATGGTGGCTGAGGGAGTAACTTTGCTTGAAAACACACCATTACCTACATTAGTTCAGAGCAGAACAGATACACCAGCACAGTCTCCTTACTACTCCTACAGTGCTCTTTGCATTCTGACAAGCAGTTACAGGTCTTATGCTGGGACCAAGCATCACAGCCAGTATAGAAGCTTCCTAGGCGATAGTGAGACTAATGTCCTATACCTAATTGGAATCATAGGAACCCTTCTTTGTCATGTATCTGATATACTGAAGATTTCTATAACAGAGTTTTACTCTCTCAACTTGGGAGTGACAAGGCATTCCCAGAGAAGTACTTTCTTCTGCTCAAAGCGCCCTCCCATCCAACAACTGACACACAAAAATCAGGAATAGCAGAGGGAATATTAAGGTTTCCAAAAGAGGACACCAATTGTCTTGCCAATATCCCTTCTTCTAATGTAAGAATGAATGTAAGAATGAAGAATGCTACCTTCTCTCTCAATGGGTCCCCTCTTACCTGGAGTCATTTTCCTGGAGAGAAAGACGATACTCCCTGAAATGCAAGAACTCTTGCTGCTTCTCCCTCAAGTCTTCCAAAAGCTGCTGCCTTTCCACCTTCTGGTGCTCCAGCTCCTTTTCCAGCTCTTGAAGGTGGGATCAAGAGGACAGCAGAGCCTCCCTCAGGCTTTCCGTTTCCTGGGAGTGCTCTGGTGAAAGGAACATGGATGATTGATTTATTATCATGGGGTCAGAGCTCAGCAGGAAGATGACCCCAAGCATATCCACCCTGACAAACAGCTAAGGAGCAGGGAAGGAAGGCCCTATGTTGGTGGGGAAGAGCATGCTGGCTCAACATTCCCTGCAGCCTGGAGAATGGTGCATCTCTCTCTTTGCAAAACCTTTCATTCCACTTAATCTGTCCTACCTTGCTCTTAGAGAAATTCTGGTTTCTAATGCTCACCATTTTCCAAGTGCTCACATACCATCTGTTCAATAACCCATTCTTCGATTTTGACAAAGATCAACATCAAGATTTCTTTTTGGAATGTATCATTTTCATTATTTTGAAAACTGAGATATTTGTTCTTTTTTGAACTTGCAGTACTTCTCTGATCTTCACAAGTTGTCAAAGATTATTGAAGAGACTCTAAAAATACAGCTGCAGGCTCAGTAAGTCCTCTGGGGAAAGATTCACCTGAGCCTGACAAATTGTACTCATTTAAATCTCTTACTGTCTTCTCACCTGTGAGGTCCGTTCTATTCTCTCCAAGCATGCAACGGTAGCTTAGTAGTTCTGCCTTCTTTCTTATCTGTTAACTTTTGTTATCATCCCCTAGCAGTGACCTTTCCTCTCAAATTTTCTTGCTAATATAGAAATCAATTAATTAATTAATTTAGGTGGCTAATTTAGAAATATCTCTTGGTGGCTTTTTCCTTTTCCGCAAGCATTCCTTCATTCTGGGCTTAATCCTTTTGGATACTACTCTCAGTGTTTTTATGGCGGTTCAATAAATATTTGTGAATAAAAATACTTTGTTATTGATAACACATTGATCTGATCAAGTAGAAGAACACCAAGGTCAGCTGTCTCCCAGCCACACGAGAAATGATGCCCACCTGTGAGTGCCCCCTGGCTAGGGCTGGGAAAGTGCTGGGGGGGCATTTGCTGGTGCCATTTGGCATGGAGTCGTAGGAGTACTGACCAGAGAGGAGCCCTGAGTTTATAAGTGAGGGATGTGGTGAGGAGGCAGAGGGATGGCAGAGCAGGGCCAGGAGCGACACACGCTGCTGCAGTAAAGTCTGGAGAAACTTGAGAGGGAAGATAGGCATTTGCACTCCCTCCTTTATCAGTTCCAAATCAGCTGTGAGTGAAGGGAGGTAGAACAGACACCGGACTGGTATCCAGATTTATAGCTGGTGACTCTGGATATATGCAGGTGGGTTGTACAGAAATGATGAATTTCCTAGAGCTCTTCACTCCCAGGGACTGGGAGTCTGCGGGGCCCATAGTTGGAATGTCTTAGAAAGCAGCCTTCTCTAGACTGAGAATAGCTGTGAATTTGGGTTGGTGGATCTGAGTAGCTCTGTTATCTCTACCTTCTTCTATTTGCTTCTCCAGTTGGTGATTAGTGTGGCCAGGGAAGAAGGAAACTTAAGAGTGACCACAGTTTGTGGGTTTTGACAACGTACCTTTGGAAATATGACACAGTTGAGCCTGAAGTCTTCAATTTTCTTCCCTGAGGACTCTGTTCTCATTGCAGAGCTGAGGTATGGACTCCAGGCCTTGACTGTATAAGTTAGAAGTGGATCCTGTCCCAGAAAGTACACATTTGGGTAACAGAAGCTTCCAAAAGTTTCCCATTCTTTATCTCTCAAAGATACTGCCCCAACCCAGCAGAAAACCCCAAGGACTCAAGGCCTGGCCCTGAATGAAGCATGGGGGGCTGGGTACATGTTTTCTGTATGCCTCTTCTCAGTGGATTCTTTGTGTGCATCATCACATACCATAACTGCAGTGGTGCAGGAGTCTCAATCTCCCTAAACAGCTGCTGTTATGGTATAGGCAGGATAAAAACATCTGGAAAGACTGGCCTCCATGTGACAGTATCTTGGAAGGAGAGTGTAAGGAGAAAGGCCACCTTGGTAAAGTGGCCAGAGGTGGAGTTGGGAGGACCCTTACAGACCTGGCTCCACCGCTTATCAATCACACAACAAAGGCACAGACATCAGCAGGCAGTATATAAGCAGATTAAGTATGGGGTGAGAAGTCAGGTGACTCTGGGGACCAGACCTAGTTCTGACTTAAAGAGAGTTACTCTCTAAACTCAGATATATTCAGAAAGTAGTGATAACAGTACTTGCCCACCTCCCTTGCTGGACTGTTTATAAGGAGCAAGTGAAGTAAAGAATATCTGTGAAGGTCTGCCTAAAGGTCCCTGAATAGAGCCAGAAACAGGAAGGTCTGGGCCTCTCCTACCACTTCCACAAGCAGTAGAGCTCAGCTGGTGTTCCAGTTGCTCCCATAGGTGGCCATTGATGCAGATGGATTCCTCCAGGTGCTGGCACAAGTTCTGGATTTCACCAAGATGCTCTTCCAGCAGGTCAGCCCCTGTAGCCAAACCAACAGGACATGGAGAGAGGTGGGAGATGGAGAATCCTGCTTACTGATGGGTGTGGGGCTCAGCCAGGGGCCTTGCAGCAAGACCTGTAGATATCACTAGTCTTCTGCCAACTGTGTGCTCTCACACGGACACCCAAAGGAATGGTAGTTTTGTTTAAACGGTCAGTGTGCTTTCAAACACATAACAGTCACTTGCTAAAAAATCTCTGTGGGCCTCCTCCCACACAGGGGTCTTGTGAGAGTTCCACATGTTTTAGAAAAATAACTGAGGGCTCTGGACAAGGCCTGCCTAGCATCTGGAAAGGTGTGGCCACCTCCTGGGTGTGGCTATGAGGATGATAGGTGAGACCTCACTCTACCTTTCTTCTTACTGACACATGAGTGAGTATTCTTTAGCAAGGGACAAAGCCCTTCCTTCCACCCTTAGAAAGAAGGCCTAAAGTAAAAGTATGTGCTCTTACACTCACGCTATGCAGTTAATGACTGACACTGAATGCTTCCCTGAAATCACTTTTAACATGGAAGATGAAAGAATAGCCTGGAAGGATCTAGAGATCTGAAGGCAGATTAGAGAGGGGATGACACCACCCCCATCCCCCTACCAAACAAAGGAAAATGATGCAGAAAAGTCAGAGGGATGCTTACATCGGATATTAACTGCACAATTTTGCTTTGGGCTCAGTCTTTTCCTGAAAATTATGATTGTCTTACTGTTGGAACTGAGCGGCATCCCAGCATTTATGAGCTTAGCTATACCTCTCCACTTGCTGTGACTGAATTTTGTTCACAGGATATATGTGCAGGGTTAGGGAGCTGCACCCTTGTACCCTTTCCTGTGACAACTCCTGACTGATGGAATAAAGTCCCATCTATGCCTGGCATTCTGGAGGGGTCTAAGAGAGTGGGCTGCAAAGAGGCCAGGCTGCAGAGAGATGGAAGGACATGAGTATGAGAGTACAAGAGGTGGGTCCCTGACTTTCCCATATCCCTACAGAGCTCTGAGGCCCTGGGCAGGAGAATGAAGAAATGTACTTGGAAAGGATTGAGCCCTGATACAGCTCTTGCATTTTATACCCCCCACTCTGTGAGCCAGGGATGGAGGAGGAATGCAACAGTCCTGCCCGGGTAGGAAAAGAGTAGACCCTGAATGAGACTTCTCTTCAAAGGCTGCCGTCTCCACTTTGTGCTTTACCTGTGGGTTTGGAGTTAAGCTGGTACACAGAGGAGCCTGAGGATAGGTCCCCAGATACACCCCCTTTCTGAGGCCTCATCATGTCCCACTGGCCACTGCTGCCCTGGTACCCAGGCTCCAGGATTCTTCCCAGTTCTATGGTGCCTCTTGGAGGAGAGTCACGCTGGGCAGAGTTGAGGTAGTGGGAAGAGCCAGCTTCCAAGTCATTGCTCAGCAATGTAGCTGTGGAAGCAGGAGGAATAGTGCTGGCACCTGGGCAGAAAGAAACATGAGTAAGAAGCAAATGGGGTGTCAGAAGGGAAGGATTCGCAAGGAAGTGTGTGATTACTAAGAATAGGACTAAAAGGAGACCTGTGGAATGTCAGAGATCCCAGTTCACTGTGGTATACCAATTAGACTAAGGCTTGTAACCTAGAGGTTGTAATTCTCACCCTTTGTATTTCCTAGCAGGAGACACAAGAGGTAGAGAATAAAGTATCTTAAAGTTATCAGTATACACAATGGAAAAGTACAGTGGCCCCGCTCCTGGCTCCTATTACAATCCTTCATGACAGACTCCAAGGAAAGTTCTGAAAGTAGGATTCACTCCCACAGTTACAAGTTGTGAGTGCAATGGCATACAGGATTGAGCTTACCTGTGAACATGAATGTTTTTGTCTACATGTACTTGCCTTCCCCTGAAACTAACCAGTCAATATGTCAGTTCCACCTTGGAGTTTTTCAGAAGAGAAAGGGGACATGAAGTCAAGCTGGATATGGTGGCCCTATTTCTTCCAGACTGAAGAACTCTTTGCTGAGGCTGGGGAAGGGCCTATGTAAGGCAAGTATTTATTTGAATCCCATCCAACTCAAAGAGCTGCAAAATGTCATCACTCCTGTCTAAAGAATCATTGAATACTATTCCACAGAGGCAGGTAGGACTTTCATTCCATAGGCTGATACTTTCATAGACCCTTTGAAATCATAGGCCTTTCCCTTGAGCCCTGTCATTTCCACTTCTCTGTAAAAAGAAGCCCAGCATAGAGGAGATAGGGAAAGAGGTGGGCAGAGATGCAATTTAGGAGAAAATTCAGAAGCCTGCTTTCTTTCAGGGACATGGGCAGCAGAATAGACAGGTAGCTCCTCCTAAGCAACAGGAGTGAGGTCATTGTTTCTCCCAACCAAGCCAAACTCCTCAGAGGGGTTAGTATAATTGCTAGTTGCCAGTTTTAGCCCCATTTATAGCTGGTTCTCAAATTTTGGTACTTATTGGAATCACCTCAGAAAGTATGGAACCATACACTGATTCCTGGATTCCAGAGATTTTGCCTTAATCAATATGGGATGCATCTTGAACAATGGATGTTTTAAATTTATTCTAGGTGATTCTAATAGTCAGAAGTGAAGGGGTTGGTTGCCCCTCCACACCTGTGGGTGTTTCTCGTTAGGTGGAAAGAGAGACTTGGAAAAGAAAAAGACACAGAGACAAAGTATAGAGAAAGAAATAAGGGGGCCCAGGGGACCAGCATTCAGCATATGGAGGATCTCGCCGGCCTCTGAGTTCCCTTAGTATTTATTGATCATTCTTGGGTGTTTCCCATAGAGGGTGATGTGTCAGGGTCATAGGATAATCGTGGGGAGAAGGTCAGCAGATAAACACGTGAACAAAGGTCTCTGCATCATAGACAAGGTAAAGAATTAAGTGCTGTGCTTTAGATATGCATACACACAAACATCTCAGTGCCTTACAGAGCAGTATTGTTGCCCGCATGATCCACCTCCAGCCCTAAGGCGGTTTTCCCCTATCTCAGTAGATGGAACATACAATCGGGTTTTATACCGAGACATTCCATTGCCCAGGGACGGGCAGGAGACAGATGCCTTCCTCTTGTCTCAACTGCAAAGAGGCATTCCTTCCTCTTGTTCTAATCCTCCTCAACACAGACCTTTTACGGGTGTCGGGCTGGGGGACGGTGAGGTCTTTCCCTTCCCACCAGGCCATATTTCAGACTATCACATGGGGAGAAACCTTGGACAATACCTGGCTTTCCTAGGCAGAGGTCCCTGCGGCCTTCTGCAGTTTTTGTGTCCCTGGGTACTTGAGATGAGGGAGCGGGAGCATGCTGCCTTCAAGCATCTGTTTAACAAAGCACATCTTGCACAGCCCTTAATCCATTTAACCCTGAGTTGACACAGCACATGTTTCAGAGGGCACGGGGTTGGGGGTAAGGTTATAGATTAACAGCATCTCAAGGCAGAAGAATTTATCTTAGTACAGAACAAAATGGAGTCTCCTATGTCTACTTCTTTCTACACAGACACGGTAACAATCTGATCTCTCTTTCTTTTCCCCACAAGAAGTTTGAGAAGTCTTATGATGAGTCTCTCCTCCAATTTGCAAAATACTAGATGTTCATCAGGATCACTTAGTTAAGGAAGAAGATTAAAAATTTAAGCCCCTACATTTTTGAAGGGATACAACAAATATCTGATTTCCTGCCTCTTTCAAACTGCCTTCAACCCCATCCAAACACAAGGCAAAGGGAGAAATCAGTGGTTGTAGATAGTCAGCTTACTTTTTAATCAAGGCCATGTGAGGTTTTAAGTCTATCAGTAACAATGATCAGTGTTCTCATGTTCTAGTCCATTGGCCACACAGTACACAGTACATGCTCTAAACCATGCAAAGATACTATACAGACTCTTGCACAAGATTTTAACACAGGGACCTGAGAGGCCGCCATGCACCACTGTCCACATGGAAAATTGGCTCAAAGCAAACAGTCAGCTTGGGTAAGCAATGGTCCCTTGGAGAGGACCCTGACTTCAGGTGGAGAAGGAAAGGGCTGCAATCTTCCTCATCTAGGCTGGGACCATTCAAACTCCAGTCAATGGCCTCAGATTTGATGTAATTCCAATTTAACCCAAAACAATAGACCCTTTTTCATGGACAGTGCTCTCCTTCCATCCTTCCCTTTGGGCAAAGACAAATGGACAAATGTGGATAGATAAAGGAAAAAGAGGTAAGGGGAAGACATGGAAGCTAGAAAATACTCTTGCCATTTGTCTTGGGGCACATTTGTTGCCCATCCATTGCTGGTGCCACAACTGCTAAAGTAACAAGTTTTAGGTCAGAAACACCAGCACCTCCTACTGGTCTCTAAAGAGAGGGAAAATATTGTTGCAAGGATTCCCCAGAGTTTGATCAGCTGAGCTCGGCCCCATACTCTAAGCAGGATGGTGACAAAGCCATCCTAAGTAGAAAAGATATAACAGAAACATGAAACCTAGAGCAGAAGACGAGATTCAAGCCCATCTCTCCCACTTACTAGTGACCTTGAATAAGTAACTTCACTTCCTTGAGCTTTAGAGTTCCCTGCACTAGAGAAAGTATCCATTTGCTGGGTTGACAAAATAAATAGGCTAGGCTGGGTGCAGTGGCTCATGCCTGTAATCTCAGCACTTTTGGAAACTGAGGTGGGCCGATCACTTGAGCTCAGGAGCTCTAGACCAGTCTTGGCAACATGGCGAAACCCCGTGTCTACAAAAAAATACAAAAAATTAGCCAGGTGTGGTGACACACACCTGTAATCCCAGCTACTTGGTGGGCTGAGGTGGGAGAGTCGCTTGAGTCCAGGAGGTCGAGGCTGCAATGAGCCAAGATCATGCCACTGCACTTCAGTCTGGGTGACAAAATGAGACCCTGTCTCAAAAAAAAAAAAAAAAAAAAAAAGGAAGAAGGAAAAAATAGGCTGGTCCACATGACATTTGGGGCTACAGGGTGGGGGATGCAAATTATTGGCTGTTGTCTTGCATCACTAGAAACTGCTGGCATGGTGACCCTATCAGTCTCTGGCTCACCTAAGCTTCTTTACAGGCACAGAAAGTGCCTGACAAATGAGTTTAATTTCATTCAAACTGCTTTCTAACTGTTGTGCTTATGGTGCTATAAGAGAGCAAATTCATGTGAAGGTTTGTCATTTTTTTCTAAGCTATCAGTGACCACCAGCACACTAAATTTATGATGAGCATCCAGCCTACAAATATATCAAAGCATTTTCTAAAAGGTGACTGTCCACAGTCTACATAACTACATAAGGTCAATTATATTTGGGAGTCAGAAGATAGGATTCACAGTCAGATGCCATAGTTGGTGCTTTGGTTCTAAGCTGCCTACGTGTCACCTGTCCCAGGGCAGGGATGAACCCTGTGTGGTAGAAAAAGGGGCTCATCACTTCCTCTTCTGAATCCCTCTACCACTACCCTTTTTGCTCCAACCCAATGATGTCAGGAACTGAACTTGATTAACAGCATTTCACAGCAGAAAAGTGTAATAGCCACACAAAGGAACCCACTGAATGTGGCCATCTTTTTCTTGGCCACTTCATCCTGCATAGGGAAAGCATAACATCTCTTTCCCATCCCCTACCAATGAGCAGTCCACCAGTCTGTCAGGGATTCAGCATACTTGATGGTATCCAACACTGTCTACAGTGTGAGAGCACCAGGTCTAGAGCCTCGTGAACATATCTACCTGTTAACTGATGAGACACACACATCAGAGAAATAACAAGAAATACATTTCCAAAAAATAAGCAAGCAGAGCTTTCCCTCAGTCTTCCATTTGTAACATGTACCCATGTTGTTTTTTTAAACTCTGCCATCCAGCCCGAGCCACACAGTGTGGGGCTGCCATTCACAAGCACACAAATGCAGAAGTGCTTACTTTCTCCCAACTGCTTCTGCAGCTTCTGCAGCTCCTGATGAGCCTCAGCCAAGGAGACCACCAGTGTCTCACAGCAGCCAAGGAGGGGAGGGCCAGTGGGGCTGAAAGGCAGGAAGCTGGATGGAGCTGAGGGCAATGGTGGCTGAGGAAGCCTAGTCAGCTTGGGTATGGAGTGAAAATGCCTAGAAACAGAAAGTTAGGGAGAAAAGAGACACATCATCAAAATAAGAGAAAAGAATGAGCAAAAGATTGAGAACCAAACATCACCCTGAGGAGTGGCTATTACCTAGTGTGGTACAGGATGAGACAGCCAAGAGTGACCATTGCTACCAGAGAGGCTGGCCTGGCTGACCTTCCCTCTTCTCCCCTGCCATGGCTATCCTGCATACATCCTCTGGGTTCATCTTGAAAGCAATTGGCTAAAGAAGGTAAGGTGGCATTATTGAGCCCTATGCCAGCAATCCTGGGCATGGACAAGTCAGAGAGCCTGAATGCTCTCAAGGGCCCCTGGGCCTCTGCTCCCAGCATGTATCAGTCCTTGGCCTTGGGACAAGACTCTTTCTCCACCTAGAACTCCTCTCTTATGGCATCAGGTCCCATCCTGAGTAGGAGAGAGATGAACAAAGGCTGTGGGGAAATTTTCATTACTAGTGCATGCAGTTCAGGACTCTAATGGAAACAAACTTCAGAATTCCAAATCAACATATTCATTCACCAAATTAAAAATAGATGCCTTGGTAGAGTGGCTTAGACAAAGTGGCTTGCAAACCCTTCTGGGCATTTAAATCACATAGCAAAAACTCTTAATATATGTAGATTCTTTAGGCCTTCTTGATTCTGTCTAGGCCTTAATGTAGACTTACAGAATTATAAATTCTTGGAACAGGAAATTTGTATTAAAAAAAATCCTCCCTGGTGATCTTTAGGCAGCCTATCTACAGACAGGTTTTTAGAAAACTTGCAGGGCCAAGTGCCATGCACAAGCACCAGTGGATCAGGATCTTTGATCTGCTCCTTACTCTACAAGTTACCTCTGTCACCCTGGCTTCCATGGGCATGTACATGCTGTGGGGCACAAGGTGATCCATTGTGGGGAGAGTGAGAAGGTCATGGCAGACTTTTCTTCCTTGGTGACTCTGTCGGATAGATCTTTAGAAACCCTGTCAAGTTTCAATGTTTAAAATTGTTTCCTCTTCCCTAAAAGCAATTAAAGGGCATGTAGCCAATGGAGGGGGAGCAGAAACCAAGGCTGACTAGTACAGAATGTCTAATGTAGAAGACAATGATTATATCCTAAAACACAACCCAATGGTGCTGACACCATTTCAGATCAAAACTGCAAATACACTCAAATTGCCAGGTGACACAGCCCAGGCATTCTTTGAGGAGGCATTCTGATTTTTAAACCCTCTGTTCTTCATCTTCTGCTCTGTTCGAACCCAAAACATTTAAGCAGATGTCTACAATTCTGGAAGCACAGCTTTTCTTCATGATTCTGGTCCAGCTGCTGCCCACTCTGGCCTAGAAACTTTGAAACCAGGCTCAGGAAGCATTGGAACACTTCTTCTTCCTTAAGATTTTGGTTGAATTGCCTTCAGGGAAATGAGGGCAGCAGAAGAAAGCACTGTGCTTTCTGGGAGCACCTCTATTCAAGTCAAACCTCACAAGAAACCACACTGAAGGCAGCCAGCCAGCATGGTGGGAGGTAGGAGGTGAAGACAAGGTTTGCCTTTTCCTTGCCATCCCTGGTACAGGGCTGTGAATGAGCAGTGTACCCTCTGGCAACTAAGCTGGACTTGTAAATGAAATGCAACCCTTTAACTGCCCCCAAGATATGCACTATGTACATATCAAGGACTGCCAATCCATTCATACATCCATTAATGGTAACATACTATGAACAGAACCTTGTCTGAGGCTGTTCTCAGCATCCTTGGCTATGAAATAAGTAGCACTATCTCTTGGAGAGGATCTCCATGCAGATTTAATGGGTAACACACAGTGGATCAGTAGATGTGAATTTCTTTTTATCCTATGGCTGTCGTAATCCTGGGAGAAACATTTTTCCTCTTTGCTCCCAGGATAAAATGAGAGAAAACCAATAAAAATGTTTCTTTTTAAATGGTTAGCCAACTACTGGTCAAAGCTGGTGTGCGGATCAAAACCTTATGTGGATTACTTATTTTCTAAAATATTTTCTTAAATCAGACACAATTGGTGAATGAGGGTGGTTTCTTGATTCTGTCTAGGTTTTGATGCATCGAGGCCACTAACAGTCCAAACCTCTGTCCTTGAAGAAAAATCAAACAGGCAGCAGAGAAAGAGGAGATGAAGCTTCTGCCCCATTGGCTGTTGCATACCTGAATGGGCCTGGTTGACCTCCTTGGGGGCATTCTGGGGAGTTGGCAAGCTGATGGGGTTGCTGCTGGATTCGGGCTTAACCCCCAGAGATGCAATGGTTGATGATGGTTTAGAAGACAATATAGCAGAATGACTCGAATGATGGATGGAATCTATAAAACCCATGAATGGAAGAAGACATTTGATGTTCTACAGAGAACTGGAATCCTGGCCTTATATTTAGCCAGGAGTACCAGGGCTAGAGTCTTGCTTTCAGGGAAAGAACCAAGCACAAGCACTGTTAGCAGTGTTCATTTTCTTGCTGCAGACAGATCCTATAGTGAGGTAAACCACCTTAGGGATGATAGTGGTGCTCTGAGCTCTGGAACATGAAAATGGCAACTCCAAAATTATCAGGCAAGACTAGCAGCATCTGTGGACACCCACATATATTTAGGGAACACTGCTCAGGAATAAGTAGCAAGATCATTGTAGGAGAGATGAAGGAGGTTTTCCATCTTAAAGAAGATCTATCTGACAGAGTCACTGAGGAAGAAGAGTCGGCTGTGATCTTCTCACTCTCCCCACAATGGCTCACCTTGTGCCCAACAGCATGTACATGCCCATGGAGGCCAGGGTGACAGAGGTAACTTGTAGAGTCAGGAGCAGAGCAAAGATCCTGATCCACTGGTGCTTGTGCATGGCACTTGGCCCCACAGCCATGTTCAGCCTGATACACACCATGGTGGAGCTATAAGCCCTGTTTTCTGAGGTCTCCACTCAGTCTAGACAAAGATGGTACCACCCAGAAAGTGGAGGCTACCTGAGTGAGCAGGAGAAGCTTTCTTCTCTTCATAGTGTGTGTACTCACTGGCTATGTCCATGTCATAGCAGGCTTCCAGCTCATTAGACAGGAAAAAGGTGCTGCTGGGAGAGCAGTGGGAGTCAGACAAAGCATGGCTGCTAGAGGATGTGAGGGACCGAGGATCCACTTTGGCTTGAAGGACTTCAATCACTTTCTCCTTCTCCCGAAGCTCCCTGCTGAGCCTGGTGGGGAGAAGGGGGACAACAGGTAAAACCAAGTTCACCCAAACCAGCCTGTCCTGACTGTGGCTCATAGGAAAAGCCAAGTAAGCCAAGGGGACCATGCCTGCAGAGAATAATGGAAATAACCCACCTCTGCTTAGTGATGGAGCATAGGTGGGATGTAGATGGAGAAAGAATAGCTACCCAGTGCTCTGGCCACATAATATGTTGAGGACAAGCAAAGAGATAGCTAGCCCTCCTTTTAAGGCACTGTTGCTTAAAGTATGATCCCTGGAACAGTTGCAGCCTGTGAACTCTTTGTTACCATCTCCAACAAGACAAGTATAAAAATTGAAAGCAAGCATTGAGAAACGCAGAGCAAACCATTGTTCCAACATCCAAGAGCATGATAAATGGAATCATGTAGTTAACTGAATTCAGACCATGTATGTTTCTATGATGGATTAGAAATAAAAACAAAACAAAACAAAAAACAACACTGTGTCCTTCACTACAGATATTTTCAGAAGCATTTATGTAGTCTGAGACACAAGCATGACACAAAGAACCCCAACTAGTGGCTACAACGGACTCTGAGCCCATATTTCATTGATCATTATATGAAGCAACTCACTGAGAACTGGGTCCTGAGGCACTGCAGCCTCCTGGTGATCGACACCATCTAGGCCTCTTTCACCAGGTCCTGTTATATGATTCCTTTTTTCCCCCAGGGCAATTGAGTGACTATTAAACTAGCTGTCAACTCAACTTGGGGCAGGCCAACTTTGCAAAAAGCTCATCCTACTTATCAAACACACAGCAGGAAAGTGGGACCCTTAGTGGGGCAGAAGACTCTTGAAACCTAGTTAGTTCACTTTTAGCTCAGACTGTTTCTAGGTTACTAAGCCTGGAGAATTAATGTGCCAGTGTGATTAAACCAAAAGGGAAGAAAGAATTTAGTTAAAAACAACAGTGAGGTGTTCAATGAATGCATGAATTCAATACATTCAACACTTTCCTTTATTCCCCTTGATTTGTGGAGTTGCCGCCACCCTTGACCCTTTGGGCCTCAGTCCCAATCTCTTTACCAGATTCCCCTCTGAATTACCTGAGGGCCAGTGGCTCAAGTCCAGCTTGATCTTTCTCACTTTTATGTTCCTCTGCAAACCAAATTTAGAAAGAAACAACAAGAAATTAGGCTGGTCCCACTTCCCACATTACAAATGCAGGAGCCTATCTGGAGACAGAGTAGTGAGCATTTCATGTGTGCATCCAGAACAGTTATTCTGGGAGACCTCAGCTTGTGTCTCTAGAGAAGTGACCCCACTGTCCCTGACCTGCTGGTCACCATCATGACTTCCTCTGCCCTAAATCAGGGTAAAACATTTAAAATGTCTTTTGTTCCATTAATCATGATGCCCTTGCCCAGCTGCCCTGTGGGACACTCCAGCCTCCATGTCCTGGTGCAGACTAGCTCCCCAATGCATATGTCCCACCACAGCTTTCATGCAGAACCTGCACTGGTCTCTGAGGAGATGACAAGAAGCCCTGCCCCACCTCTGCATCTGCCACCAGGAGGTGGGCTAGGTGGATCCCAAGTGTGATCCTACTTTACTCCCTTGGATATTCTCTGGAAATTCTGAGTAGAGGACCCCAATAATAACCAATGTAGCCCTTGAACTACTGAAGCCAGTGCCTAAACCATGTATAAAAGAGCATGGTGCTTTATCCATATGTGGAGTACCTTCACGTACATTGCCATGCTATAAATGGAGACACCACAAGGATAAGGCATTTAGCGAGTTGGTGGCAGCATCCAGGCTAGAGCTTGGGTCTTGCAATTCTTAGTTCAGGGCTCTTCCTCCAATAACAAGGCCCTTCCATCTCATGTCCCCTACTCCCTCTTAGCATCAGATAGATGCTGCCCCTGCCCCACAGGTCACAATCCATGAGTGGTGAAGTTTCTATAGTTGTAACCACAGCATCTCCAGCCCTGTGTGTTCCTCTCCATGCTACCCACTGAGCTGTCTTGATCCTGTATGAAATAGAAACAGGACCCTAGGTTAAAAAGTTGCAGTGGAGATGTGGTGGCCACCAGGGGCTGGAACTGTGGGGGTGACTGAGAGTATTCCAAAGCCCTATCGCCAACTTACCAGTGCCGAGTTTGCTGGTGAGCCTCTCTGTCAGCTGGCTTCCCTGGGCGAGTTGCTCCCGGAAGCTCTGTCCCAAGTAGTAGTCAATGTCATTGCTCCTTAGGAGATCCTCAGAAGATTTTACTGCATCTTTTGCATGCCAGGTGATAACAAATACCTCTCCCTTCTTGTATTTTTTGCCATAGGGGAGACAGTTCCCGGGCCTGATCCTGAATCACGGAATCATATTTCCTAATGCAGGACAGAAGAGGAAAGAGTAAGTATGGAAAGAGTGGATGCTAAGTTATGGAGTTATGGGGGCTTCTGCAGAGATTTCTATGAGAACCTCTCTAAGGAACTCCCCCAAGCTGAATTCTGGCACATAAGCCATAGGAGGTATTTAAGAGTAAATTCTACCTTGATAAAGTATTGCATTAAAAAATTTAGTATGGGCCAGGTGGCTCATACTTAGTATGGGTGGCTCATGCCTGTAATCCCAGCACTTTGAGAGGCTGAGGCAGGCAGACCTCAAGGTCAGAAGTTCGAGACCAGCCTGGCCAATATGGTGAAACCCCTCCTCTACTGAAAACACACAAAAAATTAGCTGGGCATGGTGGAGCATGCCTGTAATTCCAGCTACTGGGGAGGCTGAGGCAGGAGAATTGCTTGAACCTGGGAGGTAGAATTTGTAGTGAGCTGAGATGGCGCCACTGCACTCCAGCCTGGGTGACAGAGTGAGACTCTGTATCAAAACAAAACAACACAACAACAAAAAAATTTACCATGCCACTGTTCTTCAACTGTTATGATTTATCTAGGGACATACTTTATATATATATTAATTAATTATAACATATATTATATATATTAATAATATATATTAATTATGTGTCCCTAGATAAATCATAAATTCTGTGAGACTAAAGATAGTTCTTCATTTTACATCCCTTGCAGCACCAGTATCACATAGATTCACAGCTGTTACTCAATGAATAATTAGAATCATTTCATTCTAAGTCTAGATAGAACCTTTCATGTCTTCTGTTTTAACCACCACCTGATGCCTGGATTTCTTCTATGTTATGATACTGTGGCTGACTGTATTTTGCAATAATGGCCATCACATAAACTCTCATACCATCAACTGATGGAACCCGAAACAAGAGACCCTAAGTGAGAACCACCCAGCTGAGCCCAGTCAAACCATAGAACCATGAAGCATAATAAAGTGTTGTTTGAAGTCACTAAGTTTTAGAGTGGTTATTACTTAGCAATAGATAACCAGGACACACCAAGATGAATGTCTGTTTTCAACACAAATTATCAATAACACTTATAACTATGGCAAATAGCATTGAGAGCTTAATATATGCTAGGCACTATTCTAAGCACTTGTATTAAGTATTTTTTTTTTTTTTTTTGAGACAGAGTCTTGCTCTGTCACCCAGGCTGAAATGCAGTGGTGCTATCTCAGCTCACTGTAACTTTCACCTCCCAGGTTCAAGAGATTCTCCTACCTCAGCCTCCTGAGTGGCTGGGATTACAGGCATGCACCTCCATTCCCAGCTAATTTTTGTGTTTTCAGTAGAGACAGTGTTTCACCATGTTGGGTATGCTGGTCTTAAACTCCTGACCTCAGGCGTTCTTCTGGTCTCGGCCTCCCAAAGTGCTGGGATTACAGGCATGAGCCACCACGCCGGGCCAGCACTTGTATTAATTCCTGTAAACCTAATATCCACCCTTTGAGATGAGTTCTCTTATCATCCTCATTTAATAGGTAAGGACAAAGGCTAAGAAAGGTTAAGAAGTTTGCCTGGATAGTGAGCAAGAGAGCTAGGCAGTCTGATTCCAGTATTACTACTATACTATACCATATATACTATTACTTTACTAATATATCCCTGAGAGGAAATCCCTGAGACCTGGTATCTCCCAGATACTGGGACATCATCATATGCCCTCCTGGTTGCCTAACTGTCTTTTCTGCAGACCTATATCTACCATTTAAATCAGTGTTCTTGTGAATACCCAGACATGTTCTTTCTTCCAACTGCCTGAGCTACCCTACGCCAAGCACGAACTTACACATTTTCAATCAAGAAAGTGCCCAAACAGTGCCATCCTTACCAAGGCCATGAGGCTGATCTCAGCTTCTCAGCCAGCTTCCCTTCTAGTCCATTTTTTGGGTGCTAGGCCTACAGCTGGGATACTCTCTGGATGAGATTCTCCAGGTCCTTTTTGGCCTGAAGCCCTGGTGAGTAGAAAGCCCCAGTGCCATCAGACAGCCACACCTCATCCTCATCAGGGACACTATGAAGTGAAGACCCCTCCAGGGTGCCAACAGCTCTCAGCTTCTGAGGTCTTTCCAGACTAGATGAATAATCACTTGTAACCGAGAGGCACTGGACCCGGCCCTTGAGGTTTTGAATGACCTTGTTGGCATTCTGCAGCTGGAGCTTCAGACCTTTGATGCCCTTTCATAGGACCGAGATGTTTTCTGACTTTCCATATACCCAGAAGTCTTCCTGCTTCCTTAGCTGGTTCTCCAAGGGCTTCCTCTCAGAGGAATTAGCCAGTGTTAAGCCCTGGTGCCCCTGCTCAGAGCACAGCCCCTCCATCAGGACCATTTCCATTTCAGAGTGCTCCTCACACTCCGAAAAGAGACAAAGATGTCTTCCTAAATAAAAGTTGGATGTGCTGTTGTGGCCACTGCCTTTGAGAAGAGGCAGGTTTGGTCATGCGGACAATAATCACTAGGGAAAAGTTGAAGTAGTACTTTATTCAACCCTGACACTGTACTAGGCATTCAAATACAAATTTTCTTATCCTCCTTACACCTACAAGTTAGGTTTCATCACTTTCTATTTTACTGACTGGGGAAATCAAAACTTAAAGGGAGGTGGTAAACTAGCTTGTTCTAGATCACTCAAACTAGCACATGGCAAAGCCAGAACTCAAATCCTCCAAGGTCCTGTGTTCCTTCCACACACACTGATGTTTCTTAAGAGATTCACATGGCCTTATCTATTTAGGATGGCCACAATTATGTAGGAAAAGCTATTCCTGCATGCTGAAAGTTAAATGCTCTCTAAATTTTACTATAATTTAAAAGTGTATTGGGTTACAACTGTGTGAAAAATAGCCATAGGAAAATAAGACTTTGAATAAATATACCAGCATGTTAACATCAGTGTATTAGGGCAGTGGTAGTCAGAATGAGAACTAATCTATGGCATTTTACCAGATGCCAGGCACTGTTCTAAAGCATTTTATAAGAATTTACTCATTTAATTGACATTAGTACCTGATGGGGTAGGTAGTTCCTTTATTACTATTTTAACATATGAAGAAACTGGGGCATAGGAAAGTTTACAAATTGGGATTTGAACCAACTAGTCTGGCCCCAGGATCTTTTCTCTTAACTGCCACACTACACTGCCTCAAGAATGAGAGAGATTGTGTTTTTCTTCTCTTCTGGTTTTCAATGTGGTGGGTGGCCCTATAGTTATAGTCTTTTTATAATGCAAAACAAAACTATTTTTTACTTAGGGTTTGCATGTTTCCAAAACCTCATCTGGTCTCTAAGTAGGCCTTAGTATTTCTATAATAATCAGTTGGATAGAACTTTATATTATTATTATTATTATTGTTATTAGCAGTATGCCAAAAACTAATTGTAGAAATTCAAGCTTATACTCAGCCTCATTTTGGGTAAGAGTTCTCCTATTAACCTCCTGTCCTCCTCTTCCCCGCTACTTGTCAGGTGTGGAATTGGCCAACAGCACCCAAATGTGACAGCTGACTCCAGGGAGGGGTGAACCCCACATCCTGTGCTCTTACCGGGACTGGTGGTTTCCTCCCATTCAGCCTCATTCTTGCTTCAGCCACGAGTCTTATAGCCCAGGTCCTGGAGGTCCACCTGGACCTGCTTGCTGTCCTGCTTCACCAAGGATTCACCTGCTTGGGAAGAGAAGCAGTTGTTACAGAATGTCTGAATTTCCCACATATGCCCTCAGCCTCAATGGCACATACCCTAACCTTTTGGGGAAGGGATGGCAGATCCACAGTGGGAGAGAAGCTTCTCTGAACTGGTGGGAGAAAGGACCACCAGCTCCAGGAAGCAGAATTTCTTTCCACAGGAGGAGCCTCCATTTGTCATTGATAATCTCCCCTTCTGATAACCCAGGCTTTAGTTGGGACCAGATATCTGTAAGTCAGGGATTGTGTACTATCATCTCTAGCAGCTCCATTGAAGCCGGCAAGTGCTTTATCCACAGGGGTTCAATAAATGTTGAATGGAGCTGAACTAATTTAGAGTCCCAAGACCCTAGACCTGTACTGTCCAATAAGGTAATTAGTAGCCACATATGGCCACTTTATGTTAAATTAACTAAAATTAAATAAAACCAAATGTCCAAGTTGCACTAGCCACACTTCCTGTGCTCAATAACCACGTTATGTCGGTATAGAACATACAGAACTTATAAGACACACAGGCTAGTTCTTTACTAGTAAGTCATAGTTACTTACTAAATATAACTCTGTATTTCTCCAGCTCATTAGCCTGAGCAAAGACAGTGGCTTCTGATAGCAACAGCTTCTTCTGGAGATCTTGATAGCGTTGTTTGCATTGTGACAGCTGGGAGCGCAGGTGCTGGGTAGACCCTGGTAGGCTAAACGCTGACTGAGACCCAGGGTCATGAGGCTGGAACCAGTTATCCAACTGTGAAAGGGATCAGGACAGTCTGAGGTCACCCCCATGCAGTGACGACCACTGCCCCTTCTGAACCCTGTGTACTTTACTCAAGTCTGTCACAACACTTCTCATGCCATTTGGCAGTGACTTGCTTTCCAGATGGAGCTCCTGGAGCGCTGGGATAATGTTTTCTTCATATCTGTATCCACAGCACACAGCACAGCACCAATCAAGTCTACAGAGGAGCTCTCAGGAAATGTTTTCTCAGTGGTCAAAAAGAGAAGGGGTGGAACTCTCCACTCATCTCCCCTCGCATTGTGTCCCATTGATTCTCTCAGAATCCCTGTATCCTCCATTTTACTGAATCTTCAGCATGGCTCCTTCCCTAAAGAGGATCCCAATAATCCATCTGAGGCCCAGGAACAGACACTTGTGATGAGCTTTGACAAGAAAATGGCAGTGATAAGGAAGGGATGTTATTACATGCCATTTGTCTGGGCTGCCTCATAAACTGATGCATCCCTATGTTACAGCAGTTACAACATCCTGTTAAAATTACCTGTTTGTGTGCCATCTTTCCTTACCATATTAAGTATCTCAAGGGCAGCCGTTGGTTTTATTGCCCCATGCCAATGCCTAGTGTGTTATCTGAAAAATTCAGTACTCAAGAAATATTTATGTTATAAAAGCCTTTCTAAAAGCTGAATGTAGGCAGAATATTATTACTATTGTTTGTGGTACAAAGAGACCCTTCTCTTGGTACCTCCTGATTCACATGGGAGAACCTTTTATGGTAAACACTGTCATATTGAGCCCTTCTCCAGTTGTTTTTCATTCTATCTAAGCCCACACTTACTTGGTGGGCAACCACTGTGAAGGTAGCCCCAAGGTCATGGGTCTGGGGTCTGGGGCAAGGCCTCACAGTCACATTCCCCTCCTCTTGGTGTTGGTGCTTCCCAGGAGAACCAACCAGTTCTGTGTTTATTCTGTCGATGGTGCTGGTCAGATGCACAAGGAGCTCTGGAGTAAGTTTACTATTCCCTTCCTTGCTACTCAGCACAAGTTGTTCTTGGAGGAGGTTGATGATATTGTGGGCATTCTTCAGTTTTCCCTGGTGCTTTCTGAACTCAGCCTGAAGGCTACTCTCACTCAGACCATCTTTGGCTACCACAGTCTCAACCATCACCTCGCCCTTCTCCTTGTCTTCCTCGATCTCCCATCCATCAGACATTGCTTCTCCCATCTGCTCTTTCAGCTCTGCATTCTCAAGGCAAAGGCTCAGCATGGTGTTCCTGCAGGAAACACATAATTGAGGGCTAGGTCTGGTCCTGACAACAGTTCCTAATAGTACCTCTTACCCACATCTCAGCCCATGATAAACTCAGACATACCCCAGAGCATGAAGCAACCTGAGGCCTACAACAGCTCCCTAATTTTATATACAAGAAAGCCAAGGCTCAGGAAGAGTAAGAGACTTGCCGAAACTTCCACAGCTTCTTGGTGGCAGCGCCATCACTAGAAACCTTGGTCTCCAGACATGCAGGCTAATTTTCTTTACTTGTGCCACACAGCCTCATATGTTCTAATTTTTAGTGGCCTCTGGAATAAACAAGAGTACTTACACTGTTAAAAAATAAGATCTTTTCTGTAACAAATTTATTGTTAGAAATTTTGCAGTTCTATTATTTATCATAAGTCGTTTCAAACCATTGGGACTTAGGAACACAGAATAAATAAATAACACTAATCAGAACTATTAATACAATCAAAATGTACTTAGATAACTGTTTGCTTTATGTCTGGCTCACATAATAGAGATAACCTTCTTGAGAGCAGGACTGTGTTTATCCTATTCACCCCATATCCCCAGTGCCTACACAAGTGCCTGCCACATAAATCATTCATATTTGTTGAAGAAATAAAATTGACCAAACAGCTAATTTTCACCAAGACATTGCAGATAAATTCTTTCCACAACAACAAACTCATACCAGGGTTGAGTGGAAGCAAACATGGCTGTAACAAGTCTATTCACTTAACTTCTTTGAGCCTCAGTTTCCTTTTATATGAAATAAGGATGATAACATTTACCTAGTGGAGTTAGCAGATGCTTAAATGAAATCGCATATATGGTAAGGTTAGCTCAGGGTCTAACAGGGAAGTCATTCAATCCCTGCTGTACTAGCTGCAGACCTGAGAAACACCAACAGCAGAATCCCATAAGGTGCTTGTTTAAAAAGCTGTAGAGCTAAGGCGTATGAATCCATATTTTACTTAAGTTCCACAGGTGATTTTTTTTTTTTTGTAGTCTTAGTAGAGACAGGGTTTCACCGTGTTAGTCAGGATGATCTCAATCTCCTGACCTTGTGATCCGCCTGCCTCGGCCTCCCAAAGTGCTGGGATTACAGGCGGGAACCACCACACCTGGCCGGGAGTCCAGTTTTTTGTCTGTTTATGTTAGTGGACACAAGAGCTGATAGATGGAAAAGTGTGGTAATAAACTGGCAATAAGCTGGTGGAGTATCCAATAAACTTAAACACTGTTTTTTGAATTGAACTGAAATTGTCGTATTGTGAAAACGAGAGAGTTTATCCAAAGAAGGATCTGCCTTGGCAAATAGGATGGATGGTGGTCCTCGCCAGTTAGATGAGGTCATGACCATGGGATCTCCATGATGAGATCAGTATCATTATAAGAAATGGAAGAAAGACCAAAGTGCTCTCTCTCTCTCTCCACCATGCGAGGACAGAAGGAGAAGGTAGCTGTCTGCAAGCCTAAGTGTGCTAGGCAGGGCTAGAAACAGGTTTTAGTGATGGTTGAAACACACAGGACAGTGCACTACTCTTTGGGAGATGCTGTGCTGCAAGGTCAGTGTGAAGGGTGATTTCCTTGTTGGGCTCAAGTTTATGACTCAGCCTGGACCTAGCTTGGCTTCTTAGCTAGAGAAAAAGCATGATTCCGTGTCACACACAGCTCCTGTCTTTGAAAAAGTCGTAATGACTCCCAGTCCCAACACATAGGGCAAACTCTGGATTTTTCTCTTCAGTTTAATCTCTCCAGGGAACTGAGGAAGGAAATCTCTCTACTATTTGAACTTCATCAAAAGACTAATATGTTAATATTTTGACCATCAATACTTCCTTAAATTAGTCTACTCCTTACATAGCTAATACATCAAAGCATATTAACTTAGGAAATTGGATTCTCCCTAACAATGAAATATTGACTGCAGGCATTATTAATCTTTTTATATCACATTTCCTTCAAATGCTTTATATATCTTCAAGCAGACAAATAATAGTATTATAATGATTACAAGACCAGTCATTACTCTTTTGTCAAAAAAACCAGGGACAAAAGACTAACTCAGTGGACCAACCTTTGTTTCTTCATTATCTCTACCTTGATTCTGTCCTTTTATTTCCTCTTTCTTCTAATTCTGCTTCTGCTTATTTCCTCCCTGGCTTTGAACTTTACTTACCTAAACTACCAGTTAGGTTACCTTCTCAGAACAACTAAGGCAGCAGTTTGAGGTTGACAATTGAAGATTTAGAATTAGAAAAAAAAACATGAATGAGTTTCTGATGCTTTATTATAGGGGTTTGCAATGCAGGTAGAAAGACCTTTTTCAGAGTTAAGAGTTTGATCCGACAAATGAGCTATTTTGATATTTATAACTTTGTTTAGTAAAAGTTTCCTATAAAAGCATTTGGCTTGGATGTCTTTGTTAGCCTTTAGTCGACACTTGAAAAGCCCGCTTGGAACTTTCTAAGTCTTTCTGGGTACTCTTTTCAGTAATCCTCCAGCCAGTTGCTAGGGAGAAGCATTGGTGGTTCAGTAGTACAATTCTCACCTCCCATGCGGGAGAGCTGGGTTCAATTCCCAGCCCATACAATACGATTTTTTCACTTCACTATGGCTCTTTACCCGTCTTCCCTGCAAAATTATACTGCGTAAGCGAATAGTGCACTTAGGGGCTTGGCTACCACAAGGTAAAGTGACGACAACACTCACCAAAGTAGCAGCAAAAGACATTCAGGAGACTAAACCAGGACTCGTGCAGTTGTTGGACTCAGCAAAGTGGCAAGCGCGAAGTGTTTCTGGTGAGTCACTGCGGTTTTGATATTGGTACCTGTTAACTTTCATCTATTCTCTGGGCGGGTCCCTGCAAACCCAAAGAACCATCAGGTTTCTGATTTGCGTGCTGGACCTTTAGCTTACCGCTGACCAACTATGGAGAGGATCAAGAAATGAAGCTCCTGGAAGGAGAGAAGCTGGGGACGGGGCAGTCACCTCAGAGATCCAAGAGGCCTCAGAGGCCCAAAGAAAAGGGAGATGTGTGGGGAAGAATCTGCGTGGAGATGAGGGGAGTGGCGGAGACTGGTCCTTGCGCAGAGGTGGCCAGTGGACCCTCGGGGCTGTACCCCAAACACCGTGAACCGAATTTGTTAGCATCGTCAGCCACCGCAGCCTCCGCGTGTTTTGTGGGCCCATCGGTGTTCCGCGAGGGATTCCGTGTGTCTGGCAATGTGTGTCAACAGGTGTTGGCCTGAAATTTGGCCGGGCACGGTGGCTCACGCCTGTAATCCCTGCACTTTGTGAGGCCGAGGCGGATGGATCGCTTGAGGTCAAGAGTTCAAGACCAGCCTGGCTAACATGGAGAAATCCCGTCTCTAACTAAAAATACAAAAATTAGCCGAATGTGGTGGCATGCATCTGCTATTCCAGCTACTGGAAGTATTGATGGAAGGCTGAGGCAGGAGAATCTCTTGAACCCGGGAGGCGGAGGTTGCAGTGAGCCAAGATCAGGCTACTGCACTCCAGCCTGGGTGACAGAGTGATACTCAGTCAAAAAAAAAAAAAAAAAAAAAAAGGAGCAAAAGAAGGCAGTGTTGATGGGACAACCAGACCTCCCAGGAGGCTTGTTGTAGAGGCAGTGGCTGGATCCTGAGAGATGAGATTTTTAAAAATTATGTAGCAGAATGAGGAGAGAAAAAAGGAGAAGCACATGAAAGAGAGAAAAGCACGAAAATCTGCAGACATCCAAGAATGAAGCAGAGAAAATAGTGTGAGTGTTTTTACGTTAAAAAAAAAAAAAAATAAGAAGTACAATGGTTGTCAGCAGGCTTTGTGGTCGTGTAGTGGTTAATACTTGTAGTTGTGGTTGCCGCAACCTGGGTTCTAATCTGAGTCACAGTAGTGTTTTCTATCCTGTGATTGTAGTTACAAGACCTGTCGTTTGCTTTGCCTTTAATCCTAGCAGCCTCCAGAGAGCAGAGTAAACCGCTGGCCCAGAAGGGGGCCAGCTTCTGGAGTTTAGCCAACAGTGAATAAACGAGGGGGCGGCCTGGCCAAAATGAAAACTTGGACATGCTCTTTGTCTCACAATGGAGCAGAAAAAATTTCCATAGGTGAAGATGCCGCCTCTCAAGGGCCCTTTGTCTGTAGCTTCCACTGATGAAATAATGTGGTTATAGTCTTTTCTGGTGGAGAAAATGGCTATATCAGTTGGATTTTTAAAAAACACAAAAGGAGAATGAGATTTTAATGAGTTTACAATAAAATCTAAACTAGTTGTCATGCTCTACACCAGCTTGCCTCCATTCCCCATCCGTTAATTTTTATGAGAACAGTAAATTATTACCATTATTATTGTTTTTGAGATATAGTCTTGTTCTGTCACCCAGGCTGGAGTGCCATGGCTCAATCTCGGCTCACTGCAACCTCCGTCTCCCGGGTTCAAGCAATGAGAACAGTAAATAAACTACAGTTCACATAAAGTGCACAAATCTTAAGTGCAATTTGTTTAATTTTGATAAATATAATCGCCACCCAGCTCAAGTTATAGAAAATTGCCATCATCTGAGAAAGGCCTGTTAGAGCCCCTTTCCAGGCAATTCCCACCCTGTGTCCTCTTAGTTAATCACTATTCCGATGTCTATTCCCATAGGTTACAATTGCCTGTTCTTAAAGTTCACATGAGTGAATGGACATATCTTTTGTATCTGGCCTTTTTTCTGCAGTTATGTTCATTATGAGATATATCCACGTAGTTTCATAGGTCACTTCTCAATTTTGGTGTTATTGAATTCTTGTGATGGATATTCTTCTACAAGTCTTTTTGTGCACTTGAGATTCATGGAAGTACTTCAATTGCTGGGTCATGACCTGAGTATAAGTTTAACATTAGTATAAATTGCCAGTCTTCTAGAATGTTTTTCACCAGCAATGACAGTTGAAGTGGCACCAAATTCTTGTTAGCATTTGGTGTACTAACTTTGTTAAATGTAGCTATGCTCTCAGACCAGTCTGGCCAACATAACAAAACCCCATCTGTAGAAAATACAAAAATTAGCCAGGCATGGTGGCATGCACCTGTAGTCCCAGCTACTCAGGAGGGGGAGGTTGCAGTGAGTCAAGATCGCACCATTGCACTCCAGCTCCAGTGACAGAGTGAGACCCTGTCTCAGAAAAAAAAATAAAAAATAGCCATACACTGGTGAGTGGTTAGTGGTATCTCAGTGTGGAATTTATTTGTACTTGCCTAATGAGCAATACTATGAAGATATTTTCTATGGCTTCCAGCATATAAGAAATTCTCCTTTGCAAAGGCCTATTCAAATATTTTGCCTGATTTTATTTGGCTTAGCTCTATATTACTGATTTATGAAAGTTCTCTTATATATTCAGGAACTGAGTCATTTTTAAAATAAATATATTGCAAATGACTTTTCCCAGTCAGTGACTTGACTGACAGCTGAAAGCTGTCAACTGAAAAATCACACAATTTGTAAATTTAGAAAGGAGACTTTATTTTTTATAAAGGGTTACAGCCTACAAGCTGGCCATTCTGACAGACTGGGAGGCATACCCTCCTGCTGAAACCCGAAAAGTAGGTTTCCAGGGAGCGGTGGGGGGAACAGGGATTTATGTTGATCCGGTTGGCCACATATACATATTCAAAAGGGAATAGGGGGAGCTCTGAATATTTGTGAAGGGATCCTGCTGCATGCATGCTGAGCAAACATGCCTGTTACATGCAACCCATGTTCACTTTGGGGTGGAGACAACATTTAAATACATTATAATTATGACTTATGCTTCAAAAGGTGAAGCAGGGACACAAAGGCAATCAAGTGCATAGCCTCTGTAAACTGTCCAGAAGCAGTCCAGAGCCAGCGGTCTCTTATCAAGAGAAAGTTACTGAAATCAGTCTCTTGTCCAATCAAAGCGGTAGTTATGGCTTGTGTAGGGAGGGCTCAGTAAGTTTATGGTAATAGGTGAGCTGCAAGTGCTTCAGCATTGCTTATCTCAAGGCCAGTGCTTGTTTAGCTAGAGAGAAAAAGGAAGAAAAAAAAGGGCAATTAGAACATAATTTATTTTGTAAGTTGAGAGGTGCATGACTTAACCTTGCCTGGCATGGCCTTAGGTCTTGTTTATAATATAGTGTCTTACTACGGTAAGAAGTCTGTTCTCACCGCCCTTCTTTCCCGTCAGAAAGGGATCCCTTCCGGACAGGACAGAAGTGAACAGCTGGTTTCCCCTACGTGTCCTTCCGGGCCTGGGCGTCTTGGCAGCTCAGGCTGACCCGAGACCTAACTCCCGACGAGTGGGACCAGCAGGAGCGTGGAAGAGCGCGCGCACCAGGGTGGAGGTTGGGCGCCGGGGGTGGAGAACCGCAGTCAAACCCTCTTCTTCCCCGTGCACCGCGCACCTGCCCCCAGGGGACGCCGAACGAATTGGCCCGTAAAGCTTTTCTGCAACCGAAAGAAGCCTGAAGCTCCAGGAGGGGCGAGAGGAGCCTCGCTGAGCGAGTCCAGCCCTCTGCCTGGCTGGCCCTGGTCAACAGGCTCGGAAGAGGCTGATTTGGAGAACAGAACGGAAGAAAAGACCTAAAGGTTTCGAATCTCATGATGTGGAGATGCTAAAAGCCTCTAATCTTAAGGTCCGACTGTGAGGGGGAGCGAGGGTGTCTCGAGCTGGATCCACCCTTGAGCCTTCACCTGGAGAGTCCTCTGCACAAATTCAGAGGGCAGGACTATGCGCAGCAATGGTTCTCAACAGGCGGCAACTTCGCCCTCACACGCCTCTCCCACCCTCGCTGGGACACTAGGCCACCAATGAGGGAAGCAGGGAGGGAGAATGTTAACCCCCTGGCATGTATTTAGTCAGCGGAGGCGACGGATGCTGCTAAACACCTTACAATCCACCGCGGGAGGGCCCCTCCCTCACCCCGAAGTAGCCATTCCGCAGAGGTAGAGAAACTCGCGTGTAGATCAATGCCCACGCACCTGGCCGATGGGAAATCACGAATTGGTGACCAATTGGATCTTGGATCTGAGGAAAAAACTCCAGCATCAGAGGGAACTCTCAAAGTTTTGCCCGGAGCAAGCGGAAGGGTGGCGTTGCCATCGCCTAAGATGGGAAAATGGCAAGTGTCACAGGTTGCAGGGGAAGGTCGGAGACCAGTTGAGCGGCCCGGAGCCTTCCTGGAAAGAGTTTCCCATCCAGCCCTTCTCGGATTCCGCATCCGTCTGACTCCTTATGATGCTGAGGGTGCCAGGGTCTGGTTCCTTTATGATGTAGAGGGTGCCTCCATTTCACCCCGGGCGCCTCCCGGCTCCCGCCTCCTTCTGGCAACCTGGTGCGCGGCTCCAGACCTGGCGACCCGCGACCGTCTTGTCAGTTGCTGCCGCCTCGCATAGGCGCATCTTTAGGCCAGTGGTGAGCTGCGGCCGGGTCGCTGCAACTCGCTCCAGGACTCGGGACTCGTGGCCTTGGTGTCCCTCGCGAAGCCCTCGGTGTGTCGCCTGCAGGCTCTTTTTTTGAAGAAAGCAGGGAGGGAACGACCTTGTGAGACGACTCCAGGAGAAAAGAGCGACCCTCACAAGGCCCAAGTCCTCCCAGAGCACAGGGAAACTGTCGATTCAGACTGAAGAAGGGAGAGAAAGTAATCCATTCCATCTCCCGGGTGGTCTAGTGGTTAGGATTTGGCTCTTTCACCATCGTGGCCTGGGTTCGATTCCCGGTTAGTGGAAGTCTTTGTGTTTTCTTTTTGAGACGGAGTCTCGCTCTGTCGCCCAGGCTGGAGTGCAGTGGCGCAATCTCGGCTCACTGCAAGCTCCGCCTCCCGGGTTCACGCCATTCTCCTGCCTCAGCCTCTCCAAGTAGCTGGGACTACAGGCGCCCGCCACCACGCCCGGCTAATTTTTTTGTATTTTTAGTAGAGACGGGGTTTCACCGTGGTCTCGATCTCCTGACCTCGTGATCCGCCCGCCTCGGCCTCCCAAAGTGCTGTGATTACAAGCGTGAGCCACCGCGCCCGGCCCATAATAACTGTTTTAAAGTCCTCTGTGTTCATTTTTTTTTCTTTTTTTTTGAGACAGAGTCTCACTCTTGTTGCCCAGGCTGGAGTGCAATGGCGTGATCTTAGCTCACCGCAACATCTTCTTCCTAGGTTCAAGCAATTCTCCTGCCTCTGCCTCCCGAGTAGCTGGCATTAGAGGCATGCGCCACCATGCCTGGCTAATTTCTGTATTTTTACTGGGGATGGGGTTTCATCATGTTAACCAGGCTGGTCTCGAACTCCTGACCTCATGTGATCTGCCTGCCTTGGCCTTTCAAAGTACTGGGATTACAGGCATGAACCACCATGCCTGGCTGTCCTCTCTGTTAATTCTAACATTATGTTAGATCCGGTTCAATTTTGATTAACTGATTATTTCCCCTCTTTATGGGTCATTGTTTCCTGGCTCTTTGCATAGTTGGTATTCTTTAATTGGATACTGGAAATTGTGAAGATTACCTTCTTGCCTACTAGCTATTTTTAAATTCCTTTTTTTTCCCTTGTGAGCAGGAAGTTATATTTTATAATTTCTATAAATCGTCTTGAATTTTTTCTGGGGTGCGCTTAAGTGACCTGTAAACAGTTGGATCCTTTTGGATCTTGCTTTTATGAACTTCTATGTGGTTCAGGAGTAGTGCTCAGTCCAAGGCTGATTATATCCCATTATGAAAGCATTATGAATTATGCATAATTCCAGTCTGGCTGGTGCAAACAGATACTGTTTTCTGCACTATGTGAGTACCAGATGCAATTCCATGATTTTCTTGGATGTTTCTTTCCCTGGCAGTAGTCAGCTACTCTTTTCACAATCATGCACTGACTAGTGCTCTGCTGAATACTGGTGGCAGAAACTGTACATATGCCCAGATTCTCTCTCTGCTCAGCTCTCTTCTCACTGGATCTTTGTACTATGAACTCTGTCTTGCTCTCCCCAGACACTTAGCTTCACTTCCTCAATTCAGGGAGTCTGCCACCAATCCTTTTCTTTGTGCCTAGCCTGGAAACAATTCTGCACCAGGCTGGCATTCCCTTCCAACCCAGATGAAACTCCAGAAAAATGAAGGGGTTCAGTGTAACTGAAAACAGTTGAGCCTTTGCATTCAGTTTGAACCAGTTGATTTGCATGTTTGTAAAGGAGTCTGGAAAATGAACCCTAAGCCTAATGTGAATGGTGAACAAAATCAGATCTAGAAGTATTGAATGTATCATAAGCTAAGCAGACATTTTTAAACTAACAGCATTAGTGATTCAGGTGGAATTTCTTCCTCTTCCCTAGGTTCAGTTTCTGGCCAAAACATGTAATTTGTTTCCTTTTCTTTTCTCACTGTCAACATAACCTCATTTGTTGCATCTGTTGGAGTCTTTATTACTCACCTAGCGAGTCTGGTCTACATAGAGATTGAGCAGCCAGGAGCAGGGCCACTGTGAGCTGAGGAAATGTGGGAAAGAAAAATCCCGTTGGCCTTTTTTTTTTTTTTATTTTTTTTTAGAGGAGTCTCACTCCACCACTCAGGCTGGAGTGCAACCTCTGCTCACTGCAACCCCCAACTCCCAGGTTCAAGCGATTCTTCTGCCTCAGCCTCCCCAGTAGCTGGGATTACAGGCACATACCACCACGCCCAGCTAATTTTTGTATTTTTAGTAGAGACAGGGTTTCACCTTGTTGGCCAGGCTGGTCTCAAACTCCTGACCTCAGGCGATCCACCCATCTCTGCCTCCCAAAGTGCTGGGATTACAGGTGTGAGCCACCGCACCCAGCCCCATTGGTGTTTTCGGAATAAAAGATAGTAATACACTGTCTCCTCATCAACGTGTCTGCCTTGGGGGCAGGGTTGTGATACTGAAGGAATTAGTGCTTGGCCTGAAGTGCAGCAACAACCCATCCAGCCCACCCCACTCACCTTCCAGAGTGAGAGGTAAGTTCTGGTGTGTTTCTATGGATTTATAACCTTTAGAACTAGTAACCTTTTCACATTCGTCTATGCTCCTGGTGGATCCATGAAGTCCTGGCAAAAAATCATAAAGTCACGGTTGATCCATGACATTTGTGCTGGGCCTTGGGCAGAAACTGAACCTCCAGCAAGATGTGTATATCTGGAGTGGGCTGGCAGAAAGCTGTGAGGAGAGTCCTTGGACCTTTGACCTGGGTAAAGGGCAGATCCCTGAGGGTTCAGACGCCTTGGCCTGCAGCTACACCAATGCTGGCCACTCAGTGGTTCCAAGCAGCAGTCTGGCACCCAAGTGCCTAAGCGCTCCCTCCAGAGAAGAGAAGGCAAAGCAAGCCCTGGGTGCAGTGACCCCAAACCTATCAAGGAGAATAGAAGGCAAAAGCGGGAGACAAGGGTGGGAAAGTGGGTGAGAGCCTTCCAGGACCTGTACACCACACATTGGGAATTGTGTCTATTAAAACTGTTGGTTCCTGAGGCCTCAGGAGGGTGGTTTGGGAAATTACAGTTTTCTGAGAAAGGTTATTTGGGGGTAGGGAAATGTAAGCATTGTTAATATAAAAATATTTGAGACAGAGTCTCGCTGTGTTGCTCAGGCTGGAGTGCAGTGGCATGATCTCAGCTCACTGCAACCTCTCCCTCCTGGGTTCAAGCGATTCCCTTGCCTCAGCCTCTGGAGTAGCTGGGATTACAGGCACATGCCACCATGCCTGGCTAATTTTTGTATTTTTAGTAAAGATGGTGTTTCACCATGTTGGCCAGGCTGGTCTCAAACTCTTGACATCAGATGATCCGCCAACCTCCATCTCCCAAAATGCGGGGATTATAGGCGTGAGCTGCAGAGCCCAGCCTAAAAATATTACTTTTGTGGGGCACAGTGGCTCACGCTTGTAATCCCAGTGCTTTCTGAGGCTGAAGTGGGTGGATCACCTGAGGTATGGAGTTCGAGACCAGCCTGATCAACATGGTGAAATCCCCATCTCTTCTAAAAATACAAAAATTAGCCAAGCGTGTTGGTGCACACCTGTAATCCCAACTACTTGGGAGGCTGAGGCAGGAGAATCACTTGAACCTGGGAGGCAGAGGTTCCAGTGAGCCTAGATGGCGCCATTGTGCTCCAGCCTGGGCAACAGCGAGATTCCATCTCAAAAAAAAAAAAAAAAACAACAACAAAAAGAAAAACAATAACAAAAACACATCTATCTATCTATCTATCTATCTATCTATCTATCATCATCTATTCTTAATTGGTGTGAATATGGAATATTGACTCCATATCCTTGGCTTGAGGTCCAGATGCAGCTTCAGATTGGTTTTCTCAGGCAAATCAACCTGTTCCACAACTGTGCTCCTAGAAGGAGGGCAGCCAAGCAGGACCCCCAGGAAATAACTCCTGAGCTTTCAAAGATGTAATCACTTATTCATCATCAGCCCATGGAGAAATTCAGGCATTAGAAGAGAATGAAGAGAACTTTGTGAGATTTCCTGATCTAAAACTTAACTCTGTTGTGTTGCCCTCAACCTGCCTTGCTGAAATGGTTGCCGGGTGACAAATGTGCCCTTCCCTCCTCACCACTCTGACTAGCAGGACAAGGAAGGAGGTGTGGTTTGCTGTGAGCAGATTTGTTGATTAGTAATGGCATTCCTTTCATGTTTCTTTAGAATCACCTACGGATTTCCAACCTTCAGAAAAGCAAGGGTGTTGGCCGCTCGATTTCAAACTGGGGGCCTTTCACATGTGAAGTGAACATGTAATCACCACACCACAGAAACCCCTCACAATTCCTGGCACAAGACATATTCCTGAAAATGTTACCGCCTGCTGTTTTTAACTACTAGAATTTCCAATATAAGAAATTCGACTGCTTTTCAAAATTTGAGTGGAAAAGACGCCAGGAAACACAATCCTTCAGGCAGACAGGCTGAACCCTCATTTATGGTTCCACACCTAGCCCCAAAACCATAGACCCTAGGGACCCCCAATCTGGCTTCGGGATCCTGCATCTTATGCAGGGTTTCCAGGAACTGAGTGCCTGTGTGTGGGATTCTCCCGCCTGACTCTCTCCGGCTCCCAGAAGTTTCAGGAGCTGGTGGGTTTTGAGTGTCAGAGCCCTGAGTGCCCTGTGCCACACAGGAGTGTGAACACTGCCCCTGCAGGGCTGCTGACTGAGCCTTGGGGGCTTTTTCCCCAGCGCTGGCCATCAGGTCTCTTGGCTCTTGACAGGCGATCATGCTTCGGGTCCTCCCAGGAACCACAGGACCCTCCCTGCCAACCCTTCCCCCAGGCAGAGGGGCCTGACCCACATGCTCTTTCCTTGCCAGCCCTTTGGCCTCAGCACCTTGAAGTCTTCCAAAGGGCATCCTTCACTGCCACTCTCGCTTAGTCTATTTGACTCAATTTAAGCTATATTTATTCACATGTTCAAGTTTTAGCAGGTACTGTAGCAAATGCTGTGTCTCAAGGCATTTGACTGTTTGAAAATGTAGAACATCCAACCCAGACCAAACTGTGCTTCTTGGCCTGCATTGAATTCGTTTGAAGACCAGGCCACTAGGTTTATAAAACACAAGGGTTTCAGAGCCATCACCACTGAAGGACACAGGAGCAGCCTATTCAGATTTCATGATCACAGGATCTCCACCTCCATCTTGAGATTTTTTTTAAGGGCAGTTTTATTGCATTCTTTCATAATACTTGAAACTTTTTATTTGCCTTTTTAATGTTCCTACTCAACAGGTCTTGAAGTGAATTATAACAAAGAGGTAAGGGCAGTTTTCAGAGAAAGGCAGTGTCTGTGAAGTTTTCAAGTTTGTCTCACAGCAAAAGGTCAACAGGCAGAATTTCCTTTTGCTGAAAGATGTTAATGTTGTTTCTAAGGTGTTCTTTAGACATGAGTGTAAAAACAAATTTGGGGAAGAAAGTGCCATTTTCTCCAGCAGTTGCTTTTCTTACTGCAGTGGTTACCATGTTTCCTTCACATCCAAAGTTCAAATGCTCCCACCCTGGGGAAAGTGACAAAATGTTTGCTGGATGCCAGGCTGCAGTGTCCAGCTTTGTTCTGCTTTGGCTCAGACTGGAGACTGGGACTGGACTGGACTATGTCTCACTCACTAGAGACTGGGAGCCCAGATCCACATGAGGCAGGCATCATGGTAACTTTTGATTACGCAATTTTGTGACATCTTTTTTTGCTTTCTTCCCTCTGAAATCTCTCTCTCTCTCCCTCTCCACTGACCCAGAGTAGAGGATTCACTGTCTTTCTGAGTCAGAACATTTTGGGGTTCTTCCTGGACAGAAAAAAAAAAGGCAATTGCCCTTTTACAGTACAGGAGCAGAAAGGGCTGCAGGTATCTGGAGACCCACAAACAAACTTCGTGGGCCACTGCACATCTGTGCCTTGCAGGATCCTAGCATACCCAAAACTGTGCAGCTTGAAGCTTCTCTGCCCACTGAACAGGAAGTATGGGGTTCCTAACTCTTCAAGAGGAGCCACACAGAGAGGTCTTAAGCATGTCTCTGGACCTTGAACACAGGCCAGAAAGAGGCTTGAAGGTGAGGGCAGAGTCAAGAAAGGGTGGAAAGACAGGCCAACCCACTCTCCCAAGGGTACCTTCTTCAGGCGGGAAAGGACAGGATTGTGTAGAGCAGTCTCCCTACTTGAAAACATGAATTCCTACCTAGATGTGGAGTCCGAGTAAAATATCGGCATCAAAAAGAACTCTGGTTGGCTGGGCAAGGTGTCTCATGCCTGTAGTCCCAGCACTTTGAGAAGCCTAGGCAGGCTGATCCCTTGAGCTCAGGAGTTTGAGACCATTCTGGGCAAAATGGCAAAACCCTGACTCTGTGGTGGCACACCTGTGGTCCCAGCTACTCCAGAGGCTAACGTGGGAGAATCCCTTGAGCCCAGGTGTTTGAGGCTGCAGTGAGCCATGATCACGCCACTGCACTCCAGCCTGGGGGACAGAGCAAGACCTTATCTTAAAACAAACAAAAACCTGCGATTTTTTTTCCTCTGTATGTTGCAAGGATGAGAACAAAGAGTTCCAACTAAGATGGAAACAGTGCAGATGCGAAAGGCTTTAGGGGGAAAAATCTGGTGTTCTCTCAGGGACCACGGGCCTTGCTTGAAAGAAATTTCATCCAGGCTCTCCGGTTTCCTGTATGTGTCTCAGGCCTGTCATTGGTGGTACCAGGGGCCGAGTGCTTAGCCCCTTCTCAGCTTGGGTGCCTCCCCTTTTGCCTTCTCCCAGCAACCTGGTCCACTGCCATGGTTCCTGTGGCCATCTCTCCAGAGCCATGCCGTCACCTTGAAAACGGGCATCTCTAGATCAGTTTTTTTTATTAAATTAGAATATGAATATATTTATTAGGATGCTCACAAAATAAATGAGACATTAATTAGCACTCTCCTCATATGATAAAGAATACATATGACCTGCACTGTAGCAGGAAACAGAGGTAAGAACTATCAGAGCTGGGACTAAGTGGCCACTGAAGAAATCTCGATTCACCAGAGAGAAGTTATTTCCTTGGATTGCATCATCTCTGCTCTAGGCACCAGCCAGGTCTCCACAACCTTCCCAGAATCCTTCATTCAAGCACCAGTTCAGGTTCTTTGCCCGGGCCTGTCCTGGATCTTTCAAGACCTGAGTCCACTTTCCTATATCTCACTCACCCACTTCTGAAATCTTGCAGCACATCTCTTTGGTATGCTGCTGCCTGGCTGCCATCGGGGGCACAATTGTCAGGTGGAGGAAGAACATACATACCGAAAGCAAACAGCAGGGCTACATTAGTAAATGACACTTGGACATAAACCAAAGAACCTCACAGAAGACATGCTTCCTCCCAAAATGATACATAATCCCCTAGAAGTAAAGGAAACCCCTCTATCATTTTAACATGTATGAATGATTCTGTATGCCAGGCACAGGGGATATATAGTGGGTGGTGTTTACTTCCATTGTACCCTGCACACAGTAGAAAGTTAGTGACCGGAAGCTAGAACCAGGTCTGTATCCCCACTCCCATCAGGTTCTCCTGGCCCTTCCTGCCTTTGATGGTGCCACCACTCAACTTCCTCTGTTCTGAACATTTATTCATTTTTCAATAAGGAGGCTAAGAGGATGAAGGATGGCAGAGACAGGGTGGGCAGGGAGAAGGGGGAAAACAATCCTGCAAAACAGAACAGAAACTATACAAAACATCAGAAACCAGATTTAGTACTATAATATTTTATAGCAACAGAAAGTAGCTGAAAATAACCTCAGGGGGAGGAGTCAGCAGAGATTGTACAGCAGAGGCCACAGGTTTAGACGCCACAGGTTTAGACTAGGAGCCTTTCCATGGACTGCTGAATGGACTGGATCAGCTGTGAGCCTTCTTTGATGGTGTCACAACAGGTGACAACAGGACTGGAGACCCCACAGGCCCACCCCAGGGCCTGCCTGGAGTGCACAAACATTCCAGGTAGGCCCAGCACATTCTTGTCTTCACACAGCAGTGGGAGTGCAGAATGCTCTCTTGCAGCGTGGTGTCTGCAGCCACCACAATGAACTCACAGATGCCTCTGTTGAGGGTTTTGATGGCCTCATTGTCTCCTGTCTGAAGCTGCTGGTGGTTCCAGTGGCTCCGCACTTCTCAGGGAGCACAGCGGACTTCAGAGCCTCTAGATCAGTTTTGACTTGTGCATCTGGCAGGCTTCGTGGGCATTGCAGGCAGGTTCACCTTTTGGAGAAACCTTTGGAAGGCAAGACGAATGAAAACTACTTGCTGGTGTTTCCCTGGTGGTCTAGCGGCTAGGATTCAGTGCTTCCACCTCCGTGACCCAGTTTTGATTCCCTGTCAGGGAGTATATGTTTTCTAAGGTCTCCAAAAGCAGGCAATCTTAGCCCTTGTTACTGGAAGTTGTGATGTGCCCCAAGGCCCCCTGCAGGAGAGTTTCTGTAGTCTTGGGTGCCACAAAACTCTGGTGAAGAAGGGGAGTTAATGGCGACCCTCTGCCTGTTTCTCATGCTCCTGACTGAAAACCTTGTTACACTCTTTTCTCCCTTGGGCACCCTAGCACTCCTGTTCTTTTCATATCTCCATTTCTCATACAGCAGTACTGACTTCAGAGGTCGACTAAGCAGCTTGCTCAAGGTTATACAGCCATGCATTGATCTGCACCTGAGTACAGCTCCCACCCTATTTGCTGGGCTGCCATTACTGACAGAATGAGTTCTGCATCTGGTAATGGCTGCTTGCTGCTTTCAGAGTAACTCTCCCACAGATAATGACTATAAACTAGAAAAATTTATTTCATATATATACATATATATATATAAATATAATTTGAAGGTTCTGGAAGACTGAACAAAAAGCAGGCAGACATGTGGAAGAATGGCATGTAGTGAGTTTCCCATTTTGCAAACTTTCAGCAGAGAGCTGTTAACTGAAAAACCGTACAATTTGTGAGGTTACAGAGGAGAATTTATTTCTTATAAAGGGTTACAGCATGTAAGGTGGTCATCCTGACAGGCTGGGAAATGCAGGAAGCCCAGAAGCAGGCACTTGGAGGGAGGGAGGGAGGGGCAAGACAGGAATTTAAGTTGAATGGGTTGGCCTAAAATACATATTCAACAAGTTATAGGAGGATTCGTGAATATTTAAGAAGGGGTCCTGATGCATGCTTATTGAACAAACATTCATGTAATATACAATCTTGTTCACCTTCTTATGGATACTTAGCATTTAAATGCCTTACAGTTAGGCCCTATACACAAAGGTCTTTTCAGGACACAAAGGCACTCAAATGCACAGATACTGTAAAACTGACAGAACCAGTCCATGGCCGCTGGTCTTCTCATCAGAAGAAAATTACTGAAATCAATCTCTTGTCAGTCAAGGCTGTAGTTCTGGCTTGTGGAACAGCGGGGTTCATATCTGCTGAGGGGTGAGAAGCAGGTGCTTCAGCACTCCCTATTCTCAAGGCCAGTGCTTGTTTAGCTGCTAGAGAAAAAACCTTATGGCAGTTAGAACATAGTTTATTCTTTGCATGTACAGGGTGTGTGAGTTAATCCTTGCCTGGCGTGGTCCTAAGTCCTATTTATAATTTGGTGTCTTATTGCCATAAAGAGTCCGTTCCGTCAGTCTTATGATCTCTGTGATAACATTAATGTTGGTCAGTTTTGTCTAAACTGCAAAAGGGTGGGAATATAATGAGGCTTGTCTGGCCTCCTATTCCTTCTTGGTCTGGGACTCAGTTTATAAGGTTTGCGTAGGGTCCTGTTGGCCAACGGGGGGTCCATTTAGTCAGTTGGGGGACTTAGGATTTTATTTTTAGTTTATAGAACAAACTTGGCTCCCCCTTACTTGGATTAGCTAAATTACAATACAAAACCAAACTGTCTTCCTAGATTAAAGGAACAGAGGACAAAGTTTTAGACAACCACAGCAGTTGGAACATCAAGGGGTTAGGTGGAATCTCAGAAAAGAAACAGCAGAGTAGGGTGACTACAGCTACCAGCAGTATATTGTACATTTCAAAGGCGCTAAGAAGAGAGAATTTGAAATGTTCCCAACACAAAGAAATGGTAAAATGTTTGAGATGATGGATATCCTAAACATCCTGATTTGATCATTACACATTGTAGGCACGTATCAAAATATCATATGTACTCCCATAAACATGTATAATTATTTTGTATCAATTAGAATATAAAACTTAAAATAATAATAATAGTAAGCAAAGAGGGCAGGAGAGAACTTTTGGAGGTGGTAAACAGTTTTTTTTTTTTTTTTTTTTGAGATGGAGTCTCCCTTTGCTGCCCAGGTTGGAGTGCAGTGGTGCGATCTCAGCTCACTGCAGCCTCTATCTCCTAGGTTCAAGTGATTCTCGTGTCTCAGCCTCCCGAGTAGTTGAAATTACAGGTGTGCACCACCATGCTGACCAATTTTTGTATTTTTGGTAGAGATGGCATTTCACCATGTTGGGCAGGCTAGTATCAAACTCCTGACCTCAAGTGATCCAGCAGCCTGGGCTTCCCAAAGTGCTGGGATTATAGTTGTGAGCCACTGTGCCCAGCTGAATAGTTTTATTGTATACATTGTGGTGATGACTTTTTTTTTTTTGAGACAGAGTCTCGCTCTGTTGCCCAGGCTGGAGTGCAGTGGTGCGATCTCCGCTCACTGCAAGCTCTGCCTCCTGGGTTCACACCATTCTCCTGCCTCGGCCTCCCAAGTAGCTGGGACTACAGGCGCCCACCACCATCTCGTGATCCACCCACCTCGGCCTCCCAAAGTGCTGGGATTACAGGCGTGAGCCACTGTGCCCGGCCTGTGGTGATGATTTAATGTGTCTATACTTATTTCCGAACTCAGCAAGTTGTGTTCATTACATATGTACAGCTTTTAGTATACCAGGCATACATCAATAAATTGTTTTAAGAAAAAAATAAAGAAAATAAGAAAATATAGTTATTATAATTGTCCTGCGGTGAATAGATGCCAAATAGAGACAAATACAAAATCTAAGAAAACACAGAATATTTGTTGATAAATAGATTTGTACAATAATATTCATGCACAGCAGCCTTCTTCTTAATAGTCCAAACTAGAAATAACCAAATTATCCATCAGCTGTGGTGTATTCACATATTGGAATAACACTCACCAGTAACATCCAAATAAACTAGATACATATAATAATATGGATACATTTCAAAGATGTGAAAAAAACGCATAACACAAAAAGTGAATTTATGTGAATTTCAAGAAGAAAGCAACATAAGCTATGGTGATAAACATCAGAATAGTGATTAACTAAGGAGAGAAGGGTGGGATTGCCTGGAAAGGGACTCTTGGACCTTTTAAAATTTTTTTTATTTTTTAAATTTGAAAAAAATTTTATAGAGATGGGGGTCTTGCCATGTTGCCCAGGCTGGTCTCAAATTGCTGGGCTCAGTCAATCTTTCCATGTCAGCCTCCCAAGTGCTGGGATTACAAGCATGAGCCACTGTGTCTGACATCTACAGACCTTTTTGGGATGATGGAAATTTTCTATAACTTGATCTGGGTGATGAGTTCATTTGTCAATATTTAATAACCTGTCCTAGTTAATATATTTGAATTTTACACTGTGTGAATTACATTTCAATAGTCTGCTCTTTAGCATAAACATGGGGGGTGGGGGATGGAAGATGGAGACAAGTCAGTGTAGACCATGGCAAGGAGTTTGGATTTTATTTTAAACTCAGTAAAGGCTCATTTTCATTCCCCCACCCCCCACAAAAATCCCTCCTAATATCTTAACCGGAAGAACAGCTATGACTACACAATTTCATTAGTGGAAAGTGCAGACAAGTTTCTTTCAGAAGAGGCATTTCACCTTGTGGGGTGGTTCAACGCAAGCCCAGACGTGAGGCACCTCCAAAGTTCCCAATGACCTAGTGCAGGCGCGTTTTTGATGGCCCTGGCTGTATCACGCTGGCAAGTCAGTGGTAAGCCTTGTTCTCTAGTCACAAATAAGGGTTGCAGCCATTGTGAGAAACAGTAAAAACCAGTTACAACCACACCACTGCATTAGTGGAAGCTACAACATGGCAGATTGAAAGGTGGCATTTTACCCTTTGGGATATTTTCTGCTCAATGGTGAGACATAGGGCATGTCTCGGGCCCTAGGTGTGTGCAGTGTGGGGTCTCCTTTTTGCCTGACTACACTGCATTGCAGGAGTCAGTGGTAAACCCTGCTAAGGGACTCGGTCAGTGCGCGGATTGAAAGCAAACCAAAAGACAGCTCAGTTTCTCCCCAAAAAGATGCCACACGCTGCCATTTTGGATTGGAATCGAGGTTCTGCATTCACAAAACAAAGTGCCAATCACTATACCACCGTGGCACACCAAAACTTGCTGGCAGATGCTGAGTTTTCTTTATACTTTCGATGTAAAAATATTCACAATATTTTGTTCTTGTATCACTTGCTTTCTGACAGGTTGAGTGGTAAGAAGCACAAATTCCTATATTCTGTTCTTTCCAAAAATGTTTAGTTTGATCAGAATGCAGGATATTGAACAAGATAATTAGCCTATCCACTTCAAAAACTTAGCAACAAGAACAAAGAAATGGAAGGACAGTTCTAGGTAAGTAAAGTGCAATTGAGGAACTTTACTTGGAACCTGGGGAAGAAATATCAGTACCACAAGTCACTTCTCTCTCTCTCTCTTAAATAAATATTACATATACACATACATATATATATATTACATGTGTATATAATATGTATAATACACACACACACACACACACACACACACACACACACACACACACACACAGAGTTTAATTAAGCAAAGAAGAATTCCTGAATCAGAAAGCTCCAGAACCAGAATAGGTTCAGAGAGGCTCCAGTGCTACCATGTGGTAGAAGAAGATTTATGGATGGAAAAGGGAAAGTGACTTACAGAAAACAGAAATGAGGTACAAAAATAATCGGATTGGCTGCAGCTCTGAGTTTGTGTTATTTGAACCCAGTTTGAACAGTTGGCCACCTTTGATTGGCTAAAACTCAGTCACTGGCACAAGAGTAGGTTACAGGTTGTTTATACATCCGATTAGGTTACAGTTCACTACATATAGAGAAACCTTTAAAATATGGATAGAGGCGGCTTCCAGCTAACGATATGTATATATCTTTAAGATATTGATGCATATAAATATTATTAAATTAAAACATTTATGCATATGTAATGTGCATGTGTGTTATATATACACATACATACACATATGCACACACTATGCATGCATAAATATCTATATCCATGCACATATATGTGTATAGATGTGACATTTTCTAAACAGAAAATTTTTATCTGGACTATATATTAGATAATATTATTGAATAAATGTTAATATCCTTAGGTTTGATAATTGAATTGTATTATAATTATATAGGATAACATTCTTAATCTCATGAAATACATGCTGAACTATTTAGGGATGAAGTGGAGTTTTTTTGGTCTGCACTTACTATGAAATATGAATGTGTGTAGGTGTGTGTAGACAGAGAAAAAAGGTAAAGGAATGTTAACTGTTGAACTTGGGTGAATGGCGTAGAGGTGTTCTCTTTTTTTTCAACTTTTCTGTAGGTTTGAAATCTTTCAAAGTAAATGATTGTGGAGGAAAATGTAAAACATGGGAGACTGTGAAGAGCTAGTTGAGTTTTAGGCTAAAATTTGGCTCTCTCTGGGTCTTGGCCTTGCAGGATGGGGTGAGAGATCTCAGTACCTCTCACTGTTAGAAGAAAGTGTAGGTTACCAGTCTGGTGTACAAACCTATTTAAAGGCCCAGCCTTGAAGACAGCTCTTGTCTAACCCCAGTGTTGAGTGGTTTAGAGATGGAAATAGCTTTATTCATGAGGGTGTAAGAAAGGAAGGTTAGCTAACAAGAAGTCACTGAGGCCAAGGGCTTACCTTCTCAGACCTCTTCTCCAATAGCAGAATTAGCTGCTCTAATCTGGGCCTTCCAACTGTGAAAAGACTTAAGGCTGGGTGTGGTGGCTCACGCCTATAATCCCAGCACTTTGGCAGGCTGAGGTGGGTGGATCACCTAAGGTTGGGGGTTCGAGACCAGCTTGGCCAACATAGCAAAATCCCGTCTCTACTAAAAATACAAAAATTATCCGGGTATGGTGGTGGGTGCCTGTAATCAGAGCTACATGGGAGGCTGGGGCATGAGAATCACTTGAACCTGAGAGGCAGAGTTTGCAGTGAGCCAAGATCATGCCACTGCACTCCAGCCTGGGCGACAGGGCAAGACTCCATTTCAAAAAAAGAAAAAACCCTCAAGAGACAATGTGTTTACCGACTCTAAATATGGGTTCCTTTTGCTTCATGCTCATGCAGCCATAGGGAAGGAAAGGGGAATATCATGAGCCAAGAGATGCCCCATACAACTTTACTCAGATCTTGGAACTTTTAGATGCTGTCCAACTCCCAAAGAAATAACGAGTATTCACTGCAGGGGACACCAGAAGGGAGACGATTTTCTTATTAGAGGAAATTCCCTGGTGGAAAGAGCAGCTAAGGCCACAGCTAAGGAAACCCTGGTATTTCAGGCTGCTGCGCTACTACAAGGTATTCCATCCATATCAGTGGCACCATACTATACCCCTAAGGAAATTAAAGGGACTGAGTAAAATTCTTCCAGTGAGACCCCTCTGGATGGTTGCTAGAAAAGAACAAACTATTCCTGAGGCTGACAGATGGGAAATAACTAAACATTTTCATGATTCCTCACATTTGGGACAGGATTTTCCATTCAAATTAGTTTCCTAAATATTCTTGGGGAAGGGACTGTTCCAAACTATAAAAAGATTTACCAATCAGGAAGCCACCCCATATCCAGATCCCTGCTTAAACTTGTACAACACCATGGAACATACCATGGTGAAGACTGGCAGACAGATTTAACCCAGATGCCACCTTGCAGGGACTAAAATATTTGCTAGTATTTATAGACACTTTCACCAGTTGGATAGAAGCTTTCCCCACAAGGACAGGAAAAGTACGGGAAGTGTCTAAATTCTTATTAAAGAAATCATCCCAATATTTGGATTACCAAAAGGTTTGCAAGGTGATAACTGACCTCCCTTCCCAGCTAAGGTGACCCGGTGAGGTAATGCCTCAGCCTTAAGCATTACCTATCTTCACTCCTCATGGAGATCTCAATCTCCAGATAACATAGAAAGCCAGTCATGACATTAGCAAAACTCTTTCAGGGAACCTCAGAGGCCTGAGTTTTTCTCCTACTCATACCCCTTTTGCATGTGAGGATGGCTCCAAAGGGAACTTTAAAGCTTAGTCCATTTGAAATGACTTAAGGAAGGCCCCCCCCCCTTTATTTTAACTAGATCGACACCACAGTTTATTTGTAAACATGTTATATGTGTCAATAATCAAATTGACAACACTTTATAGATTTCATTGTATAATATTAACATCCTAACAGAAAACAATCCACTGTACTCATTTACAGTTTGGTATTTTAAAATCCTTAAGTACAAATTGTACTTGAAACACTGAACACAAAAAAGAAACATGAATGGCAGAGAAAACTGAAAACATCAAGTAAAAGAAACCAGTATTCTGCCCCCCCCCAAAAATATAAAATCATTTGATTACATAATTTAAAAAAGAAATAAAGGAAATCAGATGATCATTTTTTTTAGTGATATAAAGTTGCATTTCTTCAAACCCATTTTAGATGTGAAATTGTACCATATTAAATTCTATGTCTTTTTTGGTATTTGTTCTTTTTTTCCTCTTGGTTTCTAAAGAATGTTTTAATCACATTAAGGAAGTGGGGAAAGAAAGGAAGAAACATGGCAAAAAGACAAATTAAATTAACTATTTGGAAAATAATTGGATATAAATTTTTCCTGAGTCTTTTTTTGGCAAAGAACAAAGTCTACATTTTAAATTTACCTTTTTGTTGAAATGGATCAATACTTGTAAGACTTAAGAGATGACATGAGTTAACGTATGAGTAAAACGAAGCCAAATTCACAAAGCAAAGCGCAAACATCAGCTTTTCACATTTTGCTAAAAGCTCTAAAAATGCACTCTCCCTCCTTGAGAGTACGAGAGGTCTTCAGCTCAGAATCAGATGATTACTCTTGGCTCATTCAACACAAGAAACCAGAGGGGACCCCATGGTTTTTCAGTACTTTCCCTAAAATTCATGATCACTATCAGGTTCCATTTCTTCCTCTTTTATCTCTCAAAAGAAATATAGCAGCAAATCACTCCCATATTTTAAGCTTTAAATTCACCAACAACTAGGCTCACTGCCAACAACTACAAATGTTCAATTCTTTATTAGTGTACATGTCATTACAGTTGGTTTAGATGGTTAATATAGGAATAAAGAAAATAACTACAGTTCATTCAAACAAAGGAAATTGAAATGAGATTAAAGAGCCCTGATTTAAAAAAGTACAACTTTCAGCTGAAAAACTGTAAAAGTTACATACATACATACCTAATGGCACCAGGAATGTACAATATCAATTATTGGAAAAATAAGTGAGTGACTCACAGTCATAAGGAATTATTTAATATTAGTATTTTTTCTTTTATAGACAAACATAACATACACATGGCTTCTACCTTCTATAAGGCAAAGTAGAAAACTAACCATTACTGCATTTACCTCAAACACAGCATTGACTGTGCCACAGATAACATGGGCCAAAATATTCAATTCTATAGTTAGGCCATGGTATTGAATGTAGGGTTAAGTTTTAGGAAAGGCATATATTTCCAGAAGTAAGTATGTTAAATGCACAAATATCTATAAATAACAAAAAGTTATCAACAAAAACGCTTAGGTTATAACATTCCCAAACTTTCTAACATTTTAAGTGTTTTAGATATATGTTGTCTGACCAGTTTGTTTGGCTACAGTTTTAAACTAGCAAAAAATTACCCTATAAGAGGAGCTAAACTGAACTGTAACACTACACAAACTTCCCAAGGAAGGTAACTTGAAAAGTCTAAAAAGTGATTCCAATTATTCTAATTAACATTTGACATGCTAAAAGAATCGATGACTCAAGAAACACTTTGAAGTAATTCCATTTTTCTTTATCATTTTCTAAAAAAGTATTTACTTAAATTTAAGATCCAGATGGCTTAAGAGTATGTCTTCAAAGTAGGTTTATCACTAAAGCATTCTGATCCAAAGACGTAGTCTTAATGCTTCTAATATGTAATTCTAACCTAAAATCACAATCCTTGGTTTGAAAACATCAAAGGTAAGAAACAAAAAAATAAATCAGGGTGAAAATGTGCAGCAGCTATAACTACAAGAGTGGAAAATAAATTCTATTTTTTCCATAAAGACTCTATGAAAATATAAAGCCCAAAGTCAGTGACAACAGAAGTCCACATATAAATGGTGTTTAACAATAGAAAGTTTTCTAAAGCTTCTCATGAGATGTCAATGAATAGTCATAATCTGAGTTAAGACCTCATAAATCAAGGTTAAGTTATACATAACTATGCTGATTTACATACCTTCTGCAATGTCCAACTGACATACATAATTTAGACACCCTTAGGAATTCATAATGCCCTATCATATCATCTCTCAATACTGGATGTTTATTGTTTTATAGTTTTACTACTTTAAGTATCAAGAAGCCTTTTCAGAGGAAGAGTTCCATCTCTTCCCTTGATCCCCCAAAGTATAGGTAACAAAATATAAAATTAAACAAGATTATGTTTGATAAACTAACATATAAAATTACCATTGCAATTTTCATAGTGATTGCTTAGAAACATAATAGTCATCATAAAACCTATAAAGTATATACTTAGTTTTATAAAAGAAATGTAGATTGTCTCAAAGTAAAAAATACAGTGCTGGCTGCTAAAAAGCACTCTGTTGCAATAAGATGCGCAATAATGAGCAAAACTTCAGAAAACATGAATATGTTCCCCAAACTTTTAATATTAGTTAAGCAAGAATTGCTCTGCAGCAGCAGGATGCTTTTCAGTGGCTGACACTATAAAGCTAACGTTAAGAAAGAAAAAAGGCAGAAAGTGTGAGCAACGAACAGTGTAACCAAATTATTGCACATGGAGATTAGCAATAAGAAGTGAGGTAGGTGACCGTCTACTCCCTTCTGATAAGACACGATCTTTAAATATTAAGTTTTTTTGCAGGACGTGGAACACGCATGTCAGCATCCGATGACTGTGAAAGCAAACTTGAAAAACTGGGCTCTGTATGAATATCCAATGTTGAAGCACCTTCCTGGAATGAGTGAATAAAGTTAAGGACTTGCAGAGAGAGTTTTCTACTGGAATGTAAGAGGTTTTGAAGGCTCTCTTTTCTGCAAAGGCCATGTGTAGCAATTTTTCTGCAAACTTTCTGGTTTAATTTGGAACTGAACAGTGGAATTCCAAAGCACAGCTAGTGAGGAACCGAATCTGCTTCTGTTGTGGCACCAGAGGTTTGCTTTGTTGCTGAATCTACAGTTGCTTCCTCAATGACCATTTGAAATGACTCTGTACTCCCATTTACATCTGAGCCAGAAGCTAAATCGGGTTCTCCTCTCTCATCAGAAGCATCACTGAGTTTTCTATTTGCAAGTTGGCTGGAAGCATTCAACATGGTGACATACGCCCAGAGATGTTGTAAGTCCACTCTGTTCCTTAGTATCTGCAATGCTTTATGAACACCCATATTGACAAGAGTGAACTCTCCTTGTAGTTCTGTTTCATCAAATGGAAATGGGATATGGACAGCTTCTCCTATCCCATGCAGATCATGCCCCTGAATTAAAACTGCAGAATGTGTTAAAGCATCATTCAACATCGTGGGCGCATTTGAGGTAGGAACTACTCCAGGATCATGACCCCAAGATGTTATTAGCAATCGATCATAACTCTGAAATATATCTGGCAGTTTTTGAAGTCTTGTACCTTTGGACAATAAAAGGGATGGTGGTCCTTGTCCAGTGATATGATAAATGCACAGTTTAAACCAGACAGAGTTGACTTCTGGGATAGCTGGTCCAATATGCTGAGGGGTGCAGCTGCTGACAGGCCGGATTTCATTGGTGAGGGGAGCCATGGAAACAAGCAGTGTATAATTTTTGTTTAGAACTCTGCTGCAAGTTGCAGGGTCCGGACCAAGAAGGCTTTCATAGTATAAGAGATCCAGAGGAAAACCATAATTGGGTTGGTCTGGCTGTGCAGTTTGCGCAACTAGATCTTTGTTATGACGCAGAAACAGTATTGTGTTTCTCAGAGTAAGTGCATGATCAAAATAACTCTGTGCTTCTCCTTCACCAGTGCTCTGAACTGGTGAAAGATATCCCATCATTAAGAAGGCAGTAAGAGTGGAGTCAAACAAGAATGCGATGCACTTTGTGTGTCCTGTAGACAGACTCAGGCTGCTTACACTGGCTGTGTCAGCTGGATCTTCTTGACTATTTGTATCAGTATCAGTTGCCGATGAAGCTTCTTGTACAGGCCTCCTACTTTCCCCTTCATCCCATGACAAGAGCATCTTCTGTGGAACTAAAGTATTCTTTAATCTGTTTACGGATGGAACATTCTTCCATGATGAATGAATTTGATCCAAATTTATTACTTGTCCCTTCTTATGGGCAAAGCCCAATCAGCAATATATTGAAACAGCATTCTTAACCAGGAATAAGTCAATCTCAAGGACATTTACAAGCTCCGCCACATTTGTGTGCTCATCTATTGAAACAAATATCTTACAGAGTACAGTTTCAAAACAATCAAAACAAGCACTCGATTCATTACAAAACCTTCAAGAGGTGCAACTGCTGTACAACTGTCATCAGACACTGGTACCTCCAGATAAATAAATCCTTCGTTACACAAACTATGTACTACATTGTAATCTAGTGATCCAGAGAGTTGAGGGCTTGAATCAACGATCTTATCAATAGCACAGTTCTCAGGCAAAGTGCATATCTTGATGTCATCTTCTGTGATATACCCAGCCTGCACCACCCACCACACCTCTATGGCAATTTCCACTGGCTTTATTGGTAGAAGATCACGGATTGTTTTCCTTCTGAAGAATTTTTTGATGATCTACACTGATTCATAAGATCAATATACTGGTTTCTTCCTATGCCGAGAAGCCTTAGACGGTCAGCAGCAGTAAAATTGGGCAATGAATCATAACTTTTTTCACTGTTCATAATATCCTCCATAATCCCAGTGTAATATGAAAATGGTGTTATCCAAGCCCTTCACCATAATATCCGATAGACGGTAAGGGTACAGCACGAGATGATCTCGGCTGTACTTTAGCAGTTCCTCATAGTATCTGCGTTCATCTTTCTTGACATGTTTAAGTGATTTCTGTATCGTAACTGATTGCAGATACTGTACAGGACAACCTGATTTTTATATTCTCTCTGTGAATTTCCAAGACAACTGGGATTTTCTTCCTCCTCTGCCACTCTGAACAGCAAGACCAATAGTTCCTGTATTTCCTCCTCCTCAGCCTACTTGATGTGAAGACAAAGATGAAGACCTCCATGATGAGCCATCTCCACTTAATGACTGCCTCACGTTGGCCGGCAACTTGTTCCAGGGTTAGTTGTGCCGGATGTGGAACTCCAGGTCTATGTTCATGATGCCGCGGCCAGGGCCGGCGGCGGGGGCCGCGACTGCGACCCACACTATGCTTCCCGCCTGCCCGCCCACAGCCCGTCAGCGGAAGGCCCAGGCTGCCCCATGGCCTGGGCTGCCGACAGTTAAGCGCGGCCCGGGCCAACCGAGCACTGGGTCGCCTGAGCAGCTCGGAAGGCCCTTTTTAACTTTAGACCTTCTGTTTGATAAAGAGACACATAGATTATCAACTTAGGCCAGGTTCAAAAGGCCCTTCAATCACATGGAAATGAAACCGTAACCTCCCACAAGGAAAAGGATTAACTCCCCCATTCAACCAGGAGACTTACTCTTACTAAAAACGTAGAAAGAAGGATCCTCCAAGAATCAATTACAACCAAAATGGAAAGGGCCCCTATCAGGCATTATTAGGCACTCCCACTGCTGTTAAACTCCAAAGTTAATTTTTTCTTTTTAGATGAAGTCTTGCTCTGTCGCCTAGGCTGGAGTGCAATGGCTCAATCTTGGCTCACTGCAACCTCCACCTTCTGGGTTCAAGCAATCCTCCTGCCTCAGCCTCCTGAGGAGCTGGGATTACAGGCACGTGCCACCATGCTTGGCTAATTTTTTTTTTTTTTTTGTATTTTTAGTAGAGACGAGGTTTCACCATGTTGGCCAGGCTGGTCTCGAACTCCTGACCTTGTGAAATGCCTGCCTCAGCCTCCCAAAGTGCTGGGATTACAGGCATGAGCCACCGTGCCCAGCCTCAAAGATTCTTATGAGTCCTCACAGATGTCAGAGGAAGATGCCATGACCTATACTTGCAAACTCCCAGAAGATTAAAGCTGTTGTTTTGCAAATGCACAGATAAGTATTAATAACATGATGCTGTGGATGAGCATGAAAGTTTTTCCCTTACTCCTAATTATGTTTTCTTTCTTACCGCTTTGCCCTGATGATGGAATTCAATAAAGGAATCTCTACCAGCAGACACTTGGTTTTTACCCTTCCTAGGACCTTTAACAGATATCTTGTTATTACTAATCTTCGGTCTTTGCTTGTTTAACCTCCTTGTAAAGTTTGTGTCTTCTAGATTACAATAATTCCATATAAAGATGATGCTGGCACAAGGCTTTCAACCCATCCCCTCTTCTGACCCAGAAAATAAAGACATCCTGCCTTTGGGCCTTTTAGAACAGGTATCCAGAGATTTTACTTCTCCAATGCTGGGCGGGGTCTATGCCCATAACATCAGCAGGAAACAGTTACAGAAGATGAACCCCTACCCTTCTGCAAGCCCCTTAAGATTAAGGAGGAGTATATAATCTCTGATGGAGAAAAGAGGCAGGCGACCAGAAAGACTTATTTTCCAGTCACAACCCCATTGAACAGAGCAGGATCTGGTCAAAACAGGGTGCCGTGAAGAAGCCTGCTGAAACCAGCAGATGATGATGAAAGTGACCTTTAGTTGCTCTCACTGCTTATGAGCATAAAGACACTAACACTGGGACCATGGCCAGTTTACAAATGTCATGGCAACACACCTTGGCAATGGCCTGGAAGTTACTTTATATGGTTCTGGAAACTCCCTGCCCCTTTTCCAGAAAGTTCTGAAAAACCTACTTCTTAATTGACATGTAATTAAAAGTGGGTCTAAATACAACTAGCTAGCAGCCCACAGGCACCGACTCTGGGCACACTGCCTATGGGTTAGCCCTGCTTTGCAAGAAGCAGCACCAGTTCAATAAAAGTTGCTTTCTCTCACCAGTGGCTTGCCTTTGAACTCTTTCCTTGGCAAAGCCAAGGAAACTACAGTCTGGGAGAAATTTCCCAGTCTACAAACCAGTTTTGGGGCTTGCCTGCCCTGCATCACTATCATTGTTTCCTTGGGTTTCCCAGGAATATACATGTGTGAGACTGCTGCCTTGCTTATAGATCTCTTTCCCTGCAGGAAATAGGAGTATCTTGCCTGTGGCTTCCAGAGTTGGAGATACATGTAGTTTCACTACTGAGTGCTAATATTTAATTTTGGAATCAAGTGATGCAATCAGACTGGCTGCTACCATTCTGTGGTATACATGTAGTGAACACATGTGTGGTTGAGTTTCCTGCTTTTAGCTGGAGCAAGAAAGTTTTATAGTTGTGATTTGTACAAAAAAATTATAGGCAAGAGAATGTGCGTAAAATAAACTTTATTGTCAGAGGTTTCTGAACGCTCATCCTTCAAGGAAAATGGACATATGCTGAAGAGCTGATAAGCAGTCTACAGCAGTGTTATTCTTACTTAATCTTGGTTCCAAGTCCTTGCCATTTCCCTCTAGCTGCTATTGACTCCAGTTATACATAGGATGGGGGAAAGGGGATTATCTATGGATCTAGGCATCACTGTCTCTTGGGCAGTTATCACATTTGCAGGATGAAGGGATGTGATTTCTACAATCAAACTATCCATTTGGAATACAAATCTGGAATGGCTATAAAATGTGCTTCTCAGAAATGGAGTTTTCAGATTTGGACTTTCAATTGTTCTGTTGTTTTAGGTTTTCTCATCAACTGCAGAACTGCTTGTGACTAAGCTTTGTTAAAAGTAGAGAAGAGCTTTCCATAGTTCCAACATTAGTTGTTACCTGAAACAAACAAAAACACACACACACATACAATGAAACAATAATCTTTGGTGAGGTCTTGCTGATACCTAACTGAGGCTGGAGTGAGAGCTAAGCGGTGATACAGGCCAGGTGCAAACTGAGTGCAGCTAAGTGGATAACCTCTGGTAGTGAACTACAGTGTAGAAGAAGATAGTAATAATAGATTGAAAAGAAAGTCTCCTGGAATGAACTAGCTGGCCTGTGGTGTAGGACACAGGACCCCAGCCACCTTATGATTCTAAAAGCTTTGCTCAAAGCTGCTGCAGATGAGTTATCTAGGTCTCTACCATCTCCTCAGCATCAACTGACTCTCCATAATACTCCTCCGTAGAGAAATAAAGGTCTTTCACACCTCCCAGGAAGGGATTTGCTTAGCCTCAAATGTGCACATTCAGAAATAGCTTGTCATAAGAAAGAGAGGATAGTTTACAGAGAAAAAACTCTCCTAAGTCCACATCCTATTCCTTTTAAATAAGAGAGTGGTGCCAAGGGAAGAGCCCTAGAATGTCAAAGCCAACAGGGTGCTCAGATACCACCCAAGTACATTTCCATCTTTGGCCATAAGGAGACAATGGTGTCAAGAGGCTAAGGCCATATGATGTGTAGGTGAAAAACCTGGGGTGAGAATCGAGGCCTCAAACCTTTTCCACTACATCACAGAGTTTAGGAGCAGTTAGAGGGAAGCCTTCAATCTGGAGAACACTAAGAGGCTCTAGAGATTATTGGGTCATGGTGGTTGGGACAGAAATAAGGATTCACAGAAAGATGTTTACAGTCAATGTTCTTTTACAGTAAATGTTCTTTTGGGATTTTGCTTGATAAAAAGCCTGAGCAAAAGTGAAAAAAAAAATTTTTCCTCTTTCTTTTCTTTCTTTCTTTCTTTCTTTCTTTCTTTTCTTTCTTTCTTCTTTCTTCTTTCTTTCTTCTTTCTTTCTTTCTTCCTTCCTTCCTTCTTCCTTCCTTCCTTCCTTCCTTCCTCCTCTCTCTCTCTCTTTCTTTTCTTTCTTTTTCTTTCTTCTTTCTTTCTTCCTTCCTTCCTTCTTCCTTCCTTCCTTCCTTCCTTCCTTCCTTCCTTCCTCCTCTCTCTCTCTCTCTCTCTTCTTTCTTTCTTTCTTTCTTTCTTTCTTTGTTTCTTTTTCTTTCTTTCTTTTTTTTGAGACAGTTTTGCTCTTGTTGCCCAGGCTGGAGTGCAATGGTGCAATCTCGGCTCACCACAACATCCACCCCCAGGGTTCGAGCAATTCTCCTGCCTCAGCCTCCCAAGTAGCTGTGATTACAGACATGCACCACCATGCCCAGCTAATTTTTTTTTTTTTTTTTTTTTTTTTAGTAGAGACGGGGTTCCTCCATTTTGGTCAGGCTGGTCTCAAACTCCTGACCTCAGGTGAACCTCCCAAAGTGCTGGGATTACAGGCGCAAGCCACCACACCTGGCCAAAAGTAAAAATTTTCTAATTGCAATTCTGAACAACTTATGGGTTGTGAAATCCACATAGTGGACTGCTTACTACTACAGGCTTTATTTAAACAATAGGTAGGGTGGATTACACATAGTAAAAGATTTTTTTAAAACTGATCACAAAGAATTGTATATTTCTCACTGCATCTTGTGGTCAGAAAAGTTTGAGAAACTGCTCTACATAGGCAAATTATTGGTTCAATCTATCCATCTACCTCTTTTTCTCTTCTCTTTTTTTCCATGCTATGCAAACAAGACCATGGAGAGAGGAAGGCAAATTCCATCAATGGGTGGTGTTAAGCCTTTTCAATGAGGTAGCTGCACATTTGGGACACTTCTATGCTGGTGACTTGAGATTCTAGTAGATAGATGGTCCTTTTCATCTCTAGCCACATGTTAAAATTACTTGGGAGCTTTTTAAGACTACTAGTGGCTTCCACCCACCAGGAAGCATTTAAATCAGAATCTCTATGTGTAATGTCCAGGCACTTATGTTAGTTAAAACCTCACCAGGCTTTATAATATGACAGAATGGTTTAAAGCTACTGAGTAGACCCACCCTATTTCCCACTATTCTCTTTGTTTCTCTTTCACCGTAGGCTTCTTTCCCATGAGAAAGTAAAGATTTTAGTCTCTCTTTTCACAGTCTCAAGTAAATCACTATCTTTCTCAATTGGAGTTCCAAGGCAAAGATTTCTTTCCATTTATCTATCTGGAGTTTTACAAAGTTGGCCTCTGGATTCCCTTTTTCCAAAGCTAATTCACCATAAAGGCACCCTTCAAGTCAAGGAGCTGGGCTTTCTTACACCTGCACCTGTCAATCATGGGTAAATACTTTGCAGGCAGGGTTGCTGGGTGCTGTGGGATTGACGTAAACTCCCAGGTATTGCCAGCTTTGAGCCTTAGGCAAGCTTGTGACTGACTCCAGTAGTCTGAGGACAGTCCTTACTCAGAATGGCCTTGGGAAGCAAAAGCAAACATAGGCATGAGAGGCTAAAAAAAAAGAAATCCCATGTGATCTTGGCTTATACCTAACAGAACTTGTGCAAGAATGGATATTAAGGTGGGTATTGTAAACAGCAGAGCTTAGTAAATACCAAGTCTGCAGTTTAAGGGATAGGCTGAAGAGATTTTGCAGGTTTGTAAACATTTTTGCCAATTTGGACATATTTTGTTTGCGTTTGGTTTTTCTCCTCAGTGGTAAGAGCTAGGCACAATAAGGTAGCTAGGATATTATAAACCCCATCTCTAAAAAAAAAAAAAAATTAGCTACAATAAGGTAGCTAGGATATACAAATTTGGCAAAACTTGTATTTTGCCAAGGACCAAGATGAACCATGATTTCAATTTTTTAGTACTTTATTTTCATCGGTTTGAAAATTGGGACTTTTGCTCCTTTTTTGGCTTATGGCACCTTTTTGGTTTTCACACTTTCTCAAAGACCAGCAACTTAGAATCTAAATTATGATTGCTTATTCTTTCAGTACTTGGAAAGTTGATTTAATCTTGACAAAAGGTATTCAATTAAAACAATTGTTTCTTTCTTTCTTTTTTTTATTAATTTTTTTTGCACACAAAACAATAAACATTTTCTAAAAATACATACAAACAAAAAGATGCATATCAAACATATTAGGAAGGTTGCACATGGGAAGTCGGGGAATAGAAATGGGGGGTGGGAATTAAAATAAATGAGAGAGGGACTTTATATGGATCAGTGATAATAACTCAGTCCTCTATTTGACAAAGAAGAAGGAGAAGGAAGAGGAAGAAAAAGAAAGTGGGATAAAGGATCAGAAAGGGAGGAAAATAGAAAAAATTAGAGTATGACTCCAGGGTAGACCTGTTTTGTTGTCACTGAGTTGGTTGGTTGGTTTGTCTGTTGTATTTTTCATATGTTTCGCCGTGTTGGCCAGGCTGGTCTCGAGCTCCTAGCCTGAAGTGATCAACCCGCCTCGGCCCCCCAGAGTGCCGGGACCACAGGCATGAGCCACCACGTCCAGCCCCCACATTGCTTCTGGCCTCCGTGGTAGACCTCCCAGACGGGGCGGTCGGGCAGAGGCACTCCCCACATCCCAGATGGGGCGGCCGGGCAGAGGTGCTCCTCACTTCCCAGACGGGGCAGCCAGGCAGAGACGCTCCTCACTTCTTCCCAGATGGGGCGGCCGGGCAGAGGTGCTCCTCACTTCTTCCCAGATGGGGCGGCCGGGCAGAGGTGCTCCTCACTTCTTCCCAGACGGGGCGGATGGGCAGAGGTGCTCCTCACTTCTTCCCAGACGGGGCGGCCGGGCAGAGGCGCTCCTCACTTCCCAGACGATGGGTGGCCAGGCAGAGGCGCTCCTCACTTCCCAGACGATGGGTGGCCGGGCAGAGGCGCTCCTCACTTCCCAGACGATGGGTGGCCGGGCAGAGGCGCTCCTCACTTCCCAGAAGATGGGTGGCCGGGCAGAGGCGCTCCTCACTTCCCAGACGATGGGTGGCCGGGCAGAGGCGCTCCTCACTTCCCAGACGATGGGTGGCCGGGCAGAGGCGCTCCTCACTTCCCAGACGATGGGTGGCCGGGCAGAGGCACTCCTCACTTCCCAGACGGGGCGGCCGGGCAGAGGCGCTCCTCACTTCCCAGACGATGGGTGGCCGGGCAGAGGCACTCCTCACTTCCCAGACGGGTCGGCCGGGCAGACGCACTCCTCACTTCCCAGACGGGGCAGCCGACCTTTCTTTCTTTCTTTTCTTTCTTTCTTTCTTTCTTTCTTTCTTTCTTTCTTTCTTTCTTTCTTTCTTTCTTCTTTCTTTCTTTCTTTTCTTTCTTTCTTTCTTTCTTCTTCTTCTTTCTTTCTTTTCTTTCTTCTCTTTTTTTTTGAGATGGAGTCTTTCTCTGTCACTCAGGCTAGAGTGCAGTGGCACAATCTTGGCTCACTGCAACCTCCACCTCCCAGGTTGAAATGATTCTCCTGCCTCAGCCGCCTGAGTAGCTGGGACTACAGGCACGTGCCACCATGCCCAGCTAATTTTTGTATTTTTAGTAGAGACGGGGTTTCACCATGTTGTTCTCTTAAATCTTTTCACCTTTTAAGTTTGTCCTTCTCTTCTCCAATTTGCAATAGTGGAGTGTGGCTTGCACCGAAATACTATATTTCTCAGAGCTACTTATTCCTGGAGGCTGGCAGTCTGGGGGCCTGGAGGGGGTGCATCTAGAAAGCAGCCCTGTCTAAGTTGAGAATAACTATGAGAATTGTGGGTTATAAGGTTTTGAGCAGCTCTGTCCTCCCTGTCCTCTTTTGTTTCTACAGTGGAGTGTGACAAGAGAAGGGACCCATCTGAGAGTGACTTCATATTGTGGCTTTCTCCACTTACCTCTGGAAATTTGATTCAGGCAACTCGGGGGAGTCTCCTGTATTCTCTGAGAACTCTGTTTTCATTATACAGCTGGAAAATGGAATCTATGATTTGCCTGTAGAGGTTAGAGGTGTATCCTCTTCCAGGAAATAATTACAATTTAGGCAAGTTATACACGTTTGCTTAAGAGAATGCTTTCTGCACATTTCATGTTCTTCCTCTCTATCTTAGCCTAGGGAGAAAACCATGGGGACTCAGGGCAGGAACTTTAGTGTGTTGGGGCGGAAGCTTAATTTTCTCATGATTCTCAACAAAAGCCAGCACATCACATGTATTATCATGTACGATGGCTGCAATATGAAGGAGGCTTCTCTGAAATATTTGCTGCTTTGGTATGGGAAGGGACCTGGTTACAGTTCTTCTGGCCCAGCACAATGTTATGAAATGATGGCCTCTGTGTGAGAACAATGTAAGAGGAGGGGGTTGGAGAGAACCACCTTGGGGTGGTAGAATGAAGAGTAACCAAGACATAAGGGAAGCTGATGAGGATGGCAGCAGAGGAGACTCTCATTCTGCTACATGAGGTACTCAGAAACCTGGGTTCTACTGAATGCCAATCACCTAAGAAGCAGTGAGACAGAAGACAGGAGACAGCCTAGGAATCACAAGAATGATTTTAGAGGTAGATACCTCTAAGATGGAGGCAAACATTTAAGCCCATTTATTTACCTATAAATAGGAAGGATAGTAGCTGCCCTACCTCTCTAGCTGGGACATTTGTAATGAATAAGTGAAGTAAAGTATGTCAAAGTGCTTGAAATCTATAAAACTGCCCCAGTCACATGCCTTTAGAAAAATACATATTGCCAGAAGCAGACCAACTTGGGCCTCTCCTACCGTTTTCTTTGTCAAAGCTGCTGAGATGACATTCCAGCTCTTCTCGCAGGCAGTTGTTGATGAAAAGGGTTTCCTTCAGATGCTGCTGCTGGCTCTGGATTTCATCTTCTGCAGCCATTCCACCAGGAGGTGGAATGAGATGGGAAATGAAGAATGCTGATCACTAAAGGGGTAGTCAGGGGCCTCTCATAAAGATCTCTGCTTTTCACCATTCTTTTGCCAACATAAGGCAACTTTAAGAGCTTTTAAGGTTTCAAACACAGCATGGCCAAGTGCTAAACAAACTCCACAGGGATGCCTCCCACATGGAGATATGGGAAGTATAAGGCAGGTTGACAGGAGGTGGAAAAACACTGAAGGTCTCTGAGTAGGGCTTTTCTAGCACTAGGAAAGGTATGACCACCTCCTTGAGATGACTTATAGGTACTAGGGAATATCTTCCTCTGTACAAAATCTCTCTCCTGAACATCTTTTTGTTGTTGTTGTTGTTGTTTGACAGTCTTATTCTGTCACTCAAGCTGGAGTGGAGAGGCACCATCTTGGCTCACTGCAACTTCTGTCAACCAGGTCCAAAGGATTCTCATGCTTCAGCCTCCTGAGTGACTGAGACTAAAGGCATGCACCAGTATGCTTGGCTAATTTTTGCATTTTTAGTAGAGATGGAATTTCAGCATGTTTGCCTGGCTGGTCTTGAACTCCTGACCTCAAGTGATCCAACTACCTAGGCCTCCCAAAGGGCTGGGATTATAGGTGTGCCATGCCTGGCCCTGAACATCTTTAACAGATGGTAAAGACCTTCTTCTGCACCTTATTGTGAAATTGGAAAGAGAAATAAGGATGCCTTTGTCAGAGGATGGTGTGAGTAATAAAAGCCACATACTTATACCCATCACTGACAAAATGACAAGCCTAATACGGTTTATATTACTATGAAAGCTCAATGAGTGAATTAATATAATCTCTTTCTATTGTGTAGAAGAGTATATAAAGTATATAGTCCCCTAACAATCCAAACTTTTGCCCCCAAAGTGAAGTCAAACATTCAAGTAAGGGAGAGGAGATATAGGACAAGGTTTTAATCTATACTCACACCAGTGAGGCTACCAACCCAAAGGGCTCTTGCGTACCTAATGAAGCTCCAATGGCTAGCGTGGAGTTATTCTGGGAAGAGGGCATGCTGGTGGCATTGCTGTTAGATTCATCCTTTTCTCCAGCAGATAGCCTCATTGTTTATTTAGATTGAGTTACAACACTGAGACTAAACTAACAGAGATCTCAAAAATACCTTGGTGCTGCACAAAGATTGAGAACCCTGGCTATTTACCAAAGGGTTGCCAAGATCAAAGTCTTGTCTTTATAGAAATCCCCTGATATTCTAGTAGTCAGATGGAACCTTATGGGAAAGCAAGCACCTGAGGGGAGATGGAGACTGGAGCTTGAAACCCAGGAACCATTATAATTGCACCTCCAAACATATGGACAAGACTGCCAACATTCTTGGGATGGCTAGAACAGCTTGGGAAAACTGTTCAGGAATGATAATTATCAAGAATATTTCAAGAAGGCTCATGTCTGTAATCCAAGTACTTTAGGAGGCAGGGGTGGGTGAATTGCTTGAGCTCAGGAGTTTGAGGCCAGCCTGAGCAAGAAGGCAAGACCCTGTCTCTACCAAAAAGGCAAAAATATAGCAGGGAGGAGTGGCATGCATCTGTGGTCTCAGCTACTCAGGAGGCTGAGATGGGAGGGTCATTTGACCTTGGGTTGTAGGTTGTGGTGAGCCGAGATCATGCCACTGCACTCCAGCCTGGGTGACAGAACAAGAGACCCTGTCTCAAAAAATACATATATTTCAGGAAAGATAAGATGTCCCATTTTATTATTTTTTTTATTATTTTTTTTATTTTTGAGACGGAGTCTTGCTCTGTGCCCCAGGCTGGAGTGCAGTGGCACTATCTCAGCTCACTGCAAGCTCTGCCTCCCGGGTTCATGCCATTCTCCTGCCTCAGCCTCCCGAGTAGCTGGGACTACAGGCGCCCGCCAACACACCCGGCTATTTTTTTGTATTTTTAGTAGAGACGGGGTTTCACCGTGTTAGCCAGGATAGTCTCGATCTCCTGACCTTGTGATCCGCCCACCTCGGCCTCCCAAAGTGCTGGGATTACAGGCTTGAGCCACCGCGCCCGGCCGAGATGTCCCATTTTAAAGAAGGAGATCTGTTAAATGGATATGTACATGTGCGGCAGTAGTGGCAGAGAGTCTGCCATAATCTCTTCATTCTCTCCATTCTGGCCTGCTTTGAGTATGCCAGCTTGCAGATGCCAGTCTGGACCAGAGGGACTGAGGTGAGGACAGGAACAGAGCAAATTATCTGACCCATCAGGGACCTGTACTTGAGACTTGATCCCAGAGCTGTCTTCAGCCTAATCACATTTTTAAAGTGAATGTTTAGGGCCTGCCTGCAGAGAATAACATCTCTCAATTTAGACAGAAGTGGTGAGCATGTAGAATGTAGGAGCTACTGAGAGACTGATGGAGCTTTATTTTTCTTATCGAAGGAGCACTTACTGGCTATATCCACAGCAGAGGGGTCTTCCTGTGCATCAAAGAGGAAGGCATTGCTGCTAGGAAGCTGGTGGGAGTCATGGCAGCTGGAATGAGTCAAATATTGTTCATCTAGTGAGTCCTCCAGGACTTCATCCATTTCTTCCTCCTGGACCTCCCTCATGAGCCAGGTGGAGTAGGCAAGGCAAGGGATTAAACCAAGGCAGCCTGGAACCACAGCTTCATAGCTAGTTCTGATCTGAAGCTCATGGAAGAGGCACCAAAACCAAAAGGACCATCACATCAAAGAGAAAGTATACAGTCCACTTTTGACTAGGAGTAGAGTGTGCCTAGGCTTAGTATAGAGGTGAAAATAGCAAGTGATCAGTGCACTGACCTCATAACACACAGATAAGGCAGCAGACTCAACAACTACTCTACAATACACTCAGGGCACACAGGACACACAGTGACCCGTACTATTGGCTTCAAAATGCTGCATTCAAATTTTATTTAATATTATGTGGAGTGGTCCATCATATTAAATGCTCTTGAGACAATGCAACCTCCCAGAGCTTTTGCAGATTTTAGACCCCTAGCTCTAAATACTTGGTATGGTTTCAATTTATTTTTCTAGGTAAATTTCTGGCTATAAAGTATCTGCCAACATAATTCAGGACAACTGTAAAGAAACCAGATAGGCATCTCACTTTGTTTTGTAACCTGATAGGTTTTAAAGATACAGAAACCAGGGATCCCTGGTTAGTTTACTTTTCAGTAAGACTGAATAGTTAACTAGTGTGAGAAATTACTAGCAACTAGGAACCAATACAAGAACTGCAAAGAGAACAGAGAACCATTTTTAAAAGGACACATTGTATAATCAGTCAACAAAAAAAGGAACAATCAGCAGTTTCTGCTTTTTCTAGATCTGGGACCTTTAACCTCTTGAGTCCTTGCTTCTGGAATCCTCTCTAGATTTGGTCAGTCCATTATCAGCCCCTTCATCATTTAGAGTTACCTGGGAGCCAGTGGCTTTTGCCTGTCTTCATTTCTCTTATCGTTGTGATTTTCTGCAAACCAAAATTAGAAAGAGCTAGTCAGAAATTAAGCAGGTCCCATTTCACACATTGCACACATGGGGCCTATATGATCAGGGACATAACACTTTACATGTGTGTTCAGAATGCTCAGTGAGAATTATTGCAGGGGGCCTCAGGTTGTGTCTTTAGAGAAGTGGCCTGGCAGTCTTACCTGAGCCCACTGGACAGGGTTTTCCTGATATGGTGAATCATCACCATGACGTCAGCTGCCTGAAGCAGAGCAAAAAGTTTAAAATGTCTTTTGTTCCCCAGCTCAAAGAATACTTGCCTGGCTGCCCTTTGGACTTCTCCAGTTGTAACCTTCCTTCCTGCCACAGGCTGGTTGCCAGACCATGACTGTTTGTCCCATAGCTACTCACACACAGAACCTGCTCCAGTCTCTGAGAGGACAAATAGCCCTGTCCTACCTCTACTCCAAAACCAGAGGACCGCCCAGGTGCCTTCAAGTCTGTCCCTGTTGTGCTTCCTCAGATGTTCTTGGGGGTAATTCTTTTTTTTTCTTCTCAGTTTGTTAGTGAGAATTGGGGTTGATTCTATGAAAAATATTCCAGTATAAATCAACTTTTCTAACACCAGCTTCTACTATATACAGAGCCTGAACTAACCCCAAAAGATTTGGACAGTTTATTGGGACCTGAAAATAAATAAATAAATAAATAAATAACCCTGAAAGAGAAATACAATCATGAACATTAAGATACTACTTCATGCTTCATGCTGTACTGATCTGTACAGCAGCCATGGAATTATGATTTGACCCACTTTACAAATGAGGAAACAGAAATTCAAGAAGGATCAATCATTTGCATGAAGTTAGTAAATACAGTGCTGAGACTAGAGCGTTGGTAATTCTGATTCTTAGTCCATGGGTCTTTCCATTCTAACTAGCTGCCTTCTGTCATACTGTTCTTTCTGACCACAAAGATTGAATGGAGACTTCTGCTTCTGGCCAAGTTGGAGTAATAGGGACCAGATTTGTCCTCCACCTTAAACAACTAAGAAACTGGAAAAAGTATTTTAGACTCTAGCTTCAACATTGGATATAGTGCAGTACTATAATAAATAAAAGAGGTGAGCCCTATGATTGTTCCAGTTTGCTGCCTGAGATTGTCAACTGCAGAGCAGGGAGGGAGGACCCAGGCAGAGCCTGGTAGTAAGTTTGAAGTCAGGGTGGCTAGACATCACAGGACAGACTAGAGAATAGGTTGCTGCACAGACAGAATGACTTGGATATCTGTCTTCAATCTTCAGCTAAGTATTGATTAGTACATGTATTTGAGGAAATTATGCAAAGCAGGGCAAAGAACTTCCCAAAAGGAATAATCTCTGTAGCTCACACAGAGCTTGCAACACTTGGTGTTTCCGTCAGCCAGAGTGAAAATCCCTTTTAATAGAGGGAGCACTGGTTAGAACAGGAGTCCCCAACCCCCAGCACTGGTCCACAGCCTGTTAGGAATGGGGCTGCACAGCAGAAGTTGAGCAGCCAGCAAGAAAGCATTACCACCTGAGCTCAGCCTCCTGTCAGATCAGCGATGGCATTAGATTAGCATTGGAGCACAAACCCTATTGTGAACTGTACGTGCCAGGGATCTAGGTTGCATGATACTCATGAGACTCTAACTAGTCTCAAAAAGTAGAATAAAATAAAATAAAGAAGCTAGAGGAAAATATGAAATGATGAAGAGTTACATAGAAGAACTTAAAAAAAGACATAATTGAATTTAGATGAAAAATAAAGTTTGAGATGAAAATACATTGGACAGGATTAACAGCAGATCAGATGGTGCTAAAGAAAGATTAATCAATTCCAAGACATGGAAATAGAAAGAAACAAAGAGAGAAAAGAAAGATACAACAAAAATGAACAGACCATTAGTCAGCCGTGGTAAAATTTCAAAGCAGCTAATACAAATATAACTGGAGTCTTTGAAGGAGAGGATAGAGAGAAAGAATAGAATATACATTATACATATTCGATATACATATGCCAAATATAATATATTGTATATGCCATAGATAAGACTATATGTCATTATTATTCAAATTTGATGACAACTATAAACATGCAGATGCAAGAAACTAAATAAAGTAAAACAATATGTAAAAGATACAACTATACAAGGTCTTATCTTAATCAAACTGCTTCAAACCAGTGATAAATAGAAAATCTTCCTTCCCTCCCTCCCTTCCTCCCTCTGTGGACCAGGCTGGAGTAAACTTGGCTCGCTGCAGACTCCCTGCGTCCGGCTCCCGTGATTCTCCTGCCCTGGCCTGCGGGCTGCCTGGGATTGCTGCCGCGCGCCACCACCCCTCCCTGGTTTTTCTCCTTTGGCTGGAGGCGCGGTTTCGCCATGTCGGCCAGGTTGGTCTCCAGCTCCTGACCTCCGGTGCTCTGCCCGCCTCGGCCTCCGGAGGTGCTGGGACTGCAGACGGAGGCTCGCTCATTCGGTGCTCGGTGTTGCCCGGGCTGGAGTGCGGTGGTGTGGTCTTGGCTCGCTGCAGCCTCCGCCTCCCAGCCGCCTGCCTTGGCCTCCCAGGGTGCTGGGATTGCAGCCTCTGCCCGGCCGCCGCCCCGTCTGGGAGGTGGGGAGCGTGTCTGCCTGGCCGCCCATCGTCTGGGTTATGAGGAGCTCTTCTGCCCGGCCGCCACCCTGTCTAGGAAGTGAGGAACGTCTCTGCCTGGCTGCCCATCCTCTGGGATGTGAGGAGCACCTCTGCCCAGCCGCCCATCCTCTGGGATGTGAGGAGCGACTCTGCCCGGTCGCCCTGTCTGGGAGGTGAGGAGTGCCTCTGCCCGGCCTCCCCTTCTGGGATGTGAGGAGCGCCTCTGCGCGGCTACCCCATCTGGGAAGTGAGGAGTGCCTCTGCCCGGCCGCCCCTTCTGGGAAGTGAGGAGCGCCTCTGCCTGGCCGCCCCTTCTGGGATGTGAGGAGCGCCTCTGCCCAGCCGCCCCGTCTGGGAGGTCTACCACGGAGGCCAGAAGCAACGTGGGGGCTGGATGTGCTGGCTCACGCCTGTAGTCCCAGTACTCTGGGAGGCTGAGGCGGGTTGATCACTTGAGGCTAGAAGCTCGAGACCAGCCTGGCCAACATGGCGAAACATATGAAAAATACAACTGTCAAACCAACCAACGAACCAAGCAACAACAAAACAGGTCTACCCTGGAGTCATACTCTAATTTTTTCTATTTTTCTCCCTTTCTGATCCTTTATCCCACTTTATTTTTCTTCCTCTTCCTTCTCCTTCTTCTTTGTCAAATAGAGGATTGAGTTATTATCATTGATCCATACAAAGTCCCTCTCTCATTTATTTTCTTTAATTCCCACCCCCGATTTCTATTCCCTGTCTTCCCATGTGCAACCTTCCTAATATGTTTGATATGCATCTTTTTGTTCATATGTACTTTTAGAAAATGTTTATTGTTTTGTGTGCAAAAAATAAAATAAAATAAAATTAAAAAAAAAAAAAGAAAATCTCAAAAGCAGCCAGAGAAAAAAGACATATTACGTACAGAGGAACAAAAATAAGAATTATGGCAGACTTCTTGTTGGAAACAATGTAAGCCAGAAAACAGTGGAATATCACTTTTCAAACACTTTTTAAAAACACGAACTGTCAACTAGAATCCTACATCCAGTGAAAACATCTTCCAGAAATGAAGATGAGTTCTTATGCTCATCAAAATGAAGTAATCCACTATACTCTATCTCTCTTACTGATTGAAACTAAGAACTCTCAGGCCAGGCACAGTGGCTCATATCTGTAATCCCAGCACTTTGGGAGGCCAAAGCAGGTGGATCACTTGAGCTCAGTAGTTCAAGACCAGCCTGGGCAACAGGGAGAAACCCTGTCTCTACAAAAAATACAAAAATTAGCCAGGTGTGGTGGCACACACCTGTAGTCCCAGCTACTTGGAAGGCTGAGGTGGGAGGATTGCTTGAGCCCAGGAAGCATAGATTGCAGTCAGCCAAGATCATGTCACTGCACTCCAGCTTGGGTAAGAGAGCAACACTCTGTCTCAAAATAAAAAACAAAACTCAGATCTCTTGAAAGAATATGAAAAGTGATTACCTGAGTGCTCCAAAGAGGAAAAAACAGAATGCAGATGAAGAACCATAGTCAAAACTAAAATAAAATCTACAATGGAGATAACTTTGCATTTTTTCTCTCCACTTTGGGGCACTTGGGAGGAGCTAAGGGTCTTCAGAGCCTGCAGCCAACTGTGGCAAGTTTTCTGACAAGGATCTCTGTCAGCTGTCTTCCTTGCACCATTTGCTCACAGAATCTCTGTCTCTGGTAGTAGGCAATGCCAGTGTTCCTGAGAAGGCCCTAAAATACATGACTGTGTTCTTCATATGCTGGGTGAAAAGGTAGCAGACACCTCTCCCTTCCTGTATCTTCTGTCATAAGTGGTTCAGTTCTTCAGCGTGAGCCTGAATTAAGGGATCATGTATCCTAAGGTGGGAAAGAAGAGTAAAATGTATGAGGGAATGTAGTGAATAATAGGTTATAGAAGTTTCCGAGGAGAGATGTCTTAGAATCCCTGTAAGGAACTCCCAAGTTGAATTCTTTTTCTTTTTTTTGAGACAGAGTCTCACTCTGTCACCCAGGCTGGAGTGCAGTGATGTGATCTCGGTTCACTCCAACCTCTGCCTCTGCCCCCACCTCCGAGCTTCAAGCAATTCTCTGTCCTCAGCCTTCCAAGTAGCTCGGACTACAGGTGCCCACCACTATGCCAGGATAATTTATATATTTTTTGTAGAGATGGGGTCTTGCCATGTTGGCCATGCTAGTCTCGAACTCCTGACCTGAAATGATTCGTGCATCTCAGTGTTCCAAACTTCTGGGATTACAGGCATGAACCACCGCACATGGCCCAAGATGAATTCTTGTACAAGTTGTGTGACTTGCCTGTGGCAGAAGGAATGAAGAAACAGCCTTGGGTTTGTCTGTTATCTTACTAAATTTCCTTTAAAAAGATGCCCCTTTGGTTCCCCACTTTAGCCAAAGTACATTTCCATATGCAGTAACTGGCAGAAAAAAAAAAGCCAGGTTCAAAAGTGTTGGGCAGGTATCTCTGGTATTAATTGAAAGTTAAAAAGAAAAATCAGTGAAAAAGTCAAGAAGGGGAGTATTCTTTTGAATGACATGAGGATAGACTATAATCAGTAAGAAGGCAGTTAAAACTAAAGTTCTGGCCAGGCGCAGTGGCTCACGCCTGTAATCCCAGCACTTTGGGAGGCCAAGGCATGTGGATCACCTTAGGTCCAGAGTTTTGAGACCAGCCTGGCCAACATGGCGAAACCCCGTCTCTACTAAAAATACAAAAATTAGCTGGCGTGGTGGTGTGCATCTGTACTCTCAGCTCCTTGGGAGGCTGACCTGGGAGGATCGCTTGAACCTGGGAGGTGGAGGTTGCAGTGAGCAGAGATCACACCACTGCACTCTAAGACTCCATCTCAAAAAAAAAAAGTAAAGCTCTGAGTAGCAATTTCATTACTCTATGTGGGATTTCATTGTTTTCTAATTATTGTTTAAATATTTATCAGGTGATATGGTTTGGCTCTGCGTCCCCACCCAAACCTCATGTTGGATTGTAATCCCCAATATTGGGGGAGGGACCTGCAGGAAAGTGACTGGATCACGGGGGCAGATTTCCCTCTTCCTGTTCTTGTGATAGTGAGTTCTCATGAGGTCTGGTTGTTTGAAAGTGTAGCACCTCCCTCTTTGCTCTCTCTCTCTCTCTCCTGTTCTGGCCATGTGAAGACCATGCCTGCTTCCCCTTTGACTTCTGCAATGACTGTAAGTTTCCTGAGGCCTGCCCAGAAGCAGAAGCCTGTACAGCCCACAGAACCATGAGCCGATTAAACCTCTTTTATTTATAAATCACCCAGTCTCAGATACATGTTTATAGCAGTGTCACAATGGCCTAATACACATGGGTTCCAATGTAGAGTGTGAGCTCTGTGAGTCTAAAGACAGTGCCACCTATTACCCAACTTACAGCACCTGGTAGTGTGTACACATACAAGTAGTTACTCAGTTAATGCTGAGAACCATGTAATCCCAGAGCTGGACTGAACATTTGCAGTCATCTACCCCATCTAATGCTTGAATTTCCTCCCTGCTATTCTTCTAAGTAGTTATCTGCAGGTCCTCTTTCAAACTCTATTCCACAGAGTTACTAGAAAGTGTCAGGGGAAGTAAAGACACATACTGGGGAGAAACAGGGGCTCCAGACCTATCACCTCTTCAATCAAATATCTCTGCTTTGGTGAGTTTTACATATTTGAGCTTCTATGATTTCATTTCAACAAAGGATTAAAAGAAGTTTCAAATGCTACAATCTACCTTATGTCTGAAACCCTCTAAGGATAGTTAATGCTGCTCCCGAGTGAATTAATAATTCATTTTCCACACAACAGCTGCTCAATCATCTATCTACCCAGTAGCCCTATCAGTTAATACTCCACCTAGTATAATACTTTTTAAAAAAGTTTGGAGGAGAAACTTTCTTATCATGAAAGGCACTTTGGAAAGTTTGAACATATCTCTTACAGAAAATGTTAATGACAGTCACCACATCTATAAATGGGAACAAATGTAATAATTACAGAAAATAGTTGTTCAGAGTTTTATATGTGTTAGAGATGGTTTTAACTACTTGCAATTGTGCATTTAATCTTCATAACCCTCTAAGATAGACACTGTCAGTATTTCCAGTTTATAAATGAAGTAGCCTAGGTTAATCACGTGCAGAAAAGTGCAGTAAATTTGACCAAGGACACACAAATAGAAGCCACATTGCTAGTATTCCAATGCAGGCAACTGTCTCCATTTTACTAATATGCTATTTAATGGAAAACCCTAGAGACCTAACTAGACCATAGCCTCACTGTGTCTTAGTCTAGTTCTGTGCCTGCCTCGTATATTTCTGCCCTTCTCCTTGCACAAATTTGCTCTTTGTTCTACCTGCCTGAGCTGCCCCACTTCAAACAGTATTTATACACTTCCCACAGAGGAACCTCCTTACCGAAGCCTTGCAGCTGGCCTTGGCAGTTCAGCCAGCTCCCTCTCCTGAAACTGCAGCTCCTCCTCCAGCACAGATTCTATAAGGTCTTTGCCCTCTTCACACTCTGAGAAAAGACAGACATGCCTGCATCATGGAAGGCTGGACGTGCTGCTGTGGTCACTGCCTGCAGGGCAGGAGGCAGGGTCTATCTCAAGGATAAAAGTATCCCCAGTACCAGGCTTTACACTGGGATTTCCATATCTTTATTCCTCAGTCTCTCAACTACTTACTCCCTGTTTTAGAGATGAGGAAAGAAAAGCCCACAGGCCAATAAGGTAACTTGACAAGATGATTCAACTGCAATGAGGCAGTCAGAATTCACATCCCCTGGGGTCTGACTCCACATCTTTTTCTTTTCTTTTCTTTTCTTTTCTTTTCTTTTCTTTTTTTTTGAGATGGAATCTCACTTTTTTGCCCAGGCTGGAATGCAGTGGCACAATCTCGGCTCACTGCACCTCTGACTCCCGGGTTATTCTCCCGCCTCAGCCTCCCAAGTAGCTGAGATTACAAGTGTGCCCCACCACACCCTGCTAGTTGTTGTGTTTTCAGTAAAGACAGGGCTTCACCATGTTGGCCAGGCTGCTCTCGAACTCCTGACCTCTAATGATCCACCCGCCTTGGCTTCCCAAAGTGCTGGGATTACAGTAAGTGAGCCACTGCACCCAGCCATGACTTCAAATCTTAAGGCCAATTTATGAAGCCTTACAGCCTTTTAAGTAAAACATGAACATAAGGGCATGAAATAATGACTTGCTCTGTGTTTGGGAAGATACTAAGAACTGTAGGACTGATGGTCCTCCTGTTTCAAGAGTTTCAATAATCCCAAGATATTTCAAAGATTTAAACATTTATCTGCATACAGCTGTGTAAAACTGTATATAGAGGAGAAAGATCCACATGATATATGCCCAAAAGCTAATAGGTGGTGTCTTAAAGGGAGAACCAACACATAGTGTTTTTCATAGTACTGTTGCAGTAGGTTTTTAAGAATTATCATCATATGATCATTACCACCATCCAAAGAGGTAGTTCCTACTCTATTACCATTACAGATGAGAAAACTGAGGCACAGTGACAATAAGTTAGATTTGAATCCAGGAAATTTGGCCCTAGGGTATATGCTCTTTAATCACTGCACAATAATACCTTTATACTAAGGTCTTAGGTAGTATCTTTCTTCTTCTCTAGCTTGAGAAATTTTTTCCCACAATTATAATGGATGAAGGTTTTCTTTTTTAAACTAGTTTTTCCACACACCAAAGCTCATCTTTTCACTTCTTTAATAAGTTGGCTTTTGGCTTTACTTTTCTATGACAGTAATTTAGACAGCAACTTTTAGCCACCCCCCACACAATGATTTATTTAAAAATAATTGTAGAAATTGGAAAGCAAACTCAATTTCAATGTTAACCAGAATTCTCTTCTAATATCCTTGTTCCTCTCATGCCCTTGTTCCCATGTTTCCTTGTCATTACAGCTTCCCTTCCTTGACTATTAGTAACAGGTTTGGGATTTTACAGTGGATTTAAAAATGTGAGAGCTAACTGCAGAGAGGAAAGGGCCAGCCCCTAACCTGGCCTGGCCTTCTACTGAGAACGGTGGTCTGTTCCACTTGGCTTTGTTTTCATTTTGGCCATATGTCTCATAGCTCTGATCCTGGACGTCCACCTGCAGTTGCTTGCTGTCTGTAAAGTTGACACTCAGAGGGAGACAGAAAGGGTGTTACAAAGTCTCTGATTTTTCTGGAAATACCCTCAATCTAACCAGAACATGAGGAATGGCTTATCTGAACTTATGTGGGAAGAGAATCTTGATCCAGGTATCATAAAGACTTTTCTCCATGTCTGCTGTT